>NC_140273.1:9172710-9687710 GCF_964030765.1 Micromesistius poutassou | reverse complement strand
CTCGTCCCAACCGGCCATCTTGTTAACATCGATCCCCGCCTCCCTGCATGAACGGCTGTTTGTCGGAGGTCCGGTTCCCTTTGCATGTGGCCTGCAGAAGCTCTGGGATGTCCCCCAAGGCCCCCTCCCCAGAGCCCCCCCCCCCCCCCCCAACATAACATTGTTTCAGTGCAGTTCTCTAAAATACATGTGGCTTTTAAATCAAGTCATGCTGTAGATGTCATCAAATAAAAATCGTTCTTCATCTCCATGGTAGATCATCGCAAACCCATTTAGAACCATGCCATGATGAAACACAATCTCAATCTCTTGTCTACTTCACTGTGCACCGGTACATCGCCTCCACGTCACTCATAATCATATCCTAACCAGCCCCCCTCGAACCAAGGGTGACGACCGTGATGTAAGCCTCACGCCGACTGACACCCGTGCTGGCGTGATGTCACCGTTCCAGGGTCAGGTGACGCGGGCGCAGGAAGCGGAGGAGAACTACGTGATCAAGCGGGAGCTGGCGGTGGTCCGGCAGCAGTGCAGCGTGGCCAGCGACAGCCTGGAGAAAGCGCAGGACCACATCAGAGAGCTGCAGCAGCAGAAGGTGAAACACACGCAGGCTCTCAGCCCACTGCCGGGGTTCGCGGCCATGCTGTGTGTCTGTGTGTGAACATGTGTGTGTCCGTGTGTGTGCTCAACAGTGCGTTCTGCTAGTTCATGGACAGAGGGGGGTGTCGGCCGTGATCTACTCCTCCTTTTAGTCATTGAGAGTCACAGGTTCACTGAAGATACCCATTGGGTATGAAACAATAGAAAGACGTATGTATAGAATATATAGATTTATATTTGTAAATAATTATGAAGTAAATTACAAATTATTATCATTTATATATAGTCAATATTAAAAATACAAATATGAAATCACAGGCTTACAAAAATATGAATGGTTAATTTGAATTAATAATGAATAAGCTCCAATGACGTCAATAAAATGATGTCAATGTCATATACGTCAAAATATCTCAACAATATTTATACATAAATGTGAGTATGTGACAGCAAACTCTGACCTTACCAATCTACTCTAGTCATCAAATGCTTCAGGAGGTATTTGGTTTTGGTTTCTGCTGAGGTTGTTCTGACTCTGTAGACGCCGAGCACAGATAAAAGATATAAACAGCAAATGACACCACAGAAGCAGTCAGAACCTCCACAGTTACTCATCATCTAAAATGGCATCCATGCAGAACGAGAATCCGCTACTCACGCACATCCTGACCTGATTTCCACGCTGAGGTTTGGTTTCTCACACACTGACATCTGCTGGTTTCTTATGTCACTCAGCGATTGTTTTGTTCTCGTGTCCCCAGGAAATTACAGTAGGAATATTTTTCGTCTGCCATTACTGACACAGTGCCATGGTTTTTGTAGAATATGTCATGCTGCCATCTCTCCTGTGAATCACCAGTTCGGTTTTGCAAACTATAAATGATTGATGATGATTTTTCAAGGGAAGAGGCAAAAAATAGGAAAAAAATAGATGGACTGCCATTTCTATCTTATTATGATGGTCTATATTATCTATATTAAGCAAAACTGCTGAGTGGGTTACATTTTCCGTAACTTCTAGAACTTCTACACATCCCAAAAAGTCAGAACTCAATGCCTTCTGTGGTTTATGCAGGCCGTACTCTTTGGTTATTTCTCAAACACATCGCCTTAACTCATATTTAATGTCACACAAGCACAGAGCTCCGTGAAGAGAAGACATGTACAGGCAGAAAGAGTTTGGTCTTTCCCCTGAATGTGATTATGAAAGAAACACAAAACAGGGAGGTGTCAGAACTTGAGGTGTGATTCTTGAGGTTGTTAGTGAACAGTCATCATGTGTGAATAATGCGGGCCTAATGCAGCCGGTTGGGAGGGGAGTAGCCTGGTGAGCTGAACGCTGTGCACCGCTGGTTCTATGGGCCGGTTGAGCGGGGATCTGACCGCGGCGGACCTCTGTCTGTCTTGCAGTACACGGAGGAGTTTGTGACTGGTGTGCAGACCCAGCTGGAGCAGTCCAGACTACAGGAGGCCGAGCTGCTGGGAGCTCTGAAGGAGATGCAGGACAAAGTGCTGGACCTGGAGAAGGTCTCTTCGCTAACCTTATATCAGTTCAGCGTGGCTACTCTTACCTTATCAGACAATCTTTAACTTTGTTTGTGTCATGTGCGCGCGCGTGCGTGTGTGTGTGTGTGTGTGTGTGTGTGTGTGTGTGTGTGTGTGTGTGTGTGTGTGTGTTGTGTGTGTGTGTGTGTGTGTGTGTGTGTGTGTGTGTGTGTGTCTGTGTGTGTGTGTGTGTGTGTGTGTGTTTTGTGTACGTGTGTTGTGTGTGTGTGTGTGTGTGTGTGTGTGTGTGTGTGTGTGTGTGTGCAGAGGAACAACTGTCTCCCAGATGAGAACAACATGGCGACGGTGCAGGAGGAGCTGAGGCAGGCCAAGCTCAGGGAGCTGGAGACTCTGAGGACCTTCAGAGAGCTGCAGGACACGGTGACCGACCTCAACCAGCGCTGGCAGGTAACACACACACACACACACACACACACACACACACACACACACACACACACTCATCTAAACACAACATACAGCCATGTTCATTCTCTCTCTATACCCCTCTCCCTCTCCCTCTTGCCATCGCTCTCTCCCTCTCTCTGTCTCTCTCTCCGTCTCTCCCTCTCCTTCTCTCTCTCGCTCTCCTTCTTTCTCTTTCCCTCTGTCTCTTTCTCTCACTCTCTTCCACACTCTCCCTCTTTCTGTCTCTTTCTCTCCCTCTCTCTCCCTCTCTGTCCCTCTCTGTCTCTCTTTCTCTCTCCTTATCTTTCTCGCTCTCCTTCTCTCTCTCCCCCTGTCTCTATCTCTCACTCACTTCCTCGCTGTCTCGGTCCCTCTCTCTCTCTCTCTCTCTCTCTCTCTCCTAGTATAGACATATATTTACGTTCACACAGAGCCACTGCACACTGGCAGAGTACTTCCTCTCAGCTTCCCCTGCAGTTCGCCCTCCACGGGACTCATAGAGTATGCGGCTTGTTGATCTTCTTGCGTTTGTGTTTGGTGTTTCTCACCGGGGGTCTGTCTGTGTGTCCGCAGAGCCACATGTCCCGGGGCAATGGGGGCAGTGGCGGCGGCGGGGGGCACTGGAAGGAGTCCCCCAAGAAGAACGCCCTGAACGAGCTGCAGGACAAGCTGATGACGGTGCGCCTGCGGGAGGCCCAGGCCCAGGCGGAGCTCAGGGAGGTCAAGCTCAAAGCCCTGCAGCTGGACAGCCAGGTGAGACACACACATGCACGCACACACGCACACACACACACACACACACACCGGACAGCCAGGTGACACACACACACACACACACACACACACACACACACCGGACAGCCAGGTGAGACACACACACACACACACACACATACACACACACACACACACACACACAACAGACAGGTGGGACACACACACACACACAGTACAGTCAGGGGAGACACACACGCACACGCACACACACGCAGGCAAGCACACACACATACACACACACACACACACACACCGGACAGCCAGGTGACACACACACAAACACACACACACACACACACACACACACACACACACACACACACCGGACAGCCAGGTGAGACACACACACACACACACACACACACACACACACACACACACACACACACACACAGTACAGTCAGGGGAGACACACACAGACACAGGACAAGACAGACAGAGACAGAGAGGTGAGACACAGACAGGAGGACACACAAAGGAGAGGGCAGACAGGTGAGACAGAGAAGACAAGACAAACTCACTGGACAGGACAGAGAGGGGATACAGTCAGAGAGACAGACTGAAAAACAAGTGAGACAGACATACACACAATACAGATTGCACTATGCTATCATCTTAGTTACAGTGAAAGAATGCCTTATGTTGAAGATAATTCAAACATTTTTACTCTGCTATGTTCTAGAACCAGATCCATAGCAAGCTGATTGGCCGCAACGAGCAAGAACGCTCCGCCCTCCAGGACAGGCTCCACATGCTGGCCAATCAGAACAAAGGGCTCCAGACCCAGATGAGCGAGATGAAGAGGAAGCAGACTGAGTCCGACTGCAAGGTGAGGACTGAGTGAAGAAGTTAACAGTGGGAGGACGGTGTGTATTACACCACACAGATTAGTTTCATGTCGCTCACATTTCAGACACAAGGTAAAACAGGAATCATCCAGCTTCTTCATTTGACGTTCCCCCATAGCTCTGAGCCTTTGTATAAATGAGAAGAGGGGTGCTACCATTTCCGACGTGGGTAACATTGTACTGCATCTGTATTTGCAGTCGTGTCAGGCTCCAGTGGACTTTCCTACGTTACCCAGAATGACTTTCACTTCCTCCCTCCCAACATCAAGGACGAAAACATAACTATAAACATATAAATTGAATAAAATAATTGAATGTATCATTTCCAGTACGATATGCCACACAGACGATCACATTTCCACAGTCCCTTTGTGACAATGGCCGCGGGGAGAGCTGGCGGCTCAGCTAGCAGAGCTAGCCTGGCAACGCTAATGTTAGCTTAGCCCAGAGGAAACGGCCTGGGAGTCACTGTTAACCTGGTGGAGTTCTAGCAAAGTTAAACGCTACACCAAGCAGTAGAGAAGGACACGGGGTGCGTTGTACATCACCGATAGAGCGTTTAGAGTGTTGTTATTTTATTCCTTCTCTTTTATTCGTTCTCTCCCGATAATGCAGAGCAAAGAGGAAGTGATGGCGGTACGGTTGAGAGAGGCCGACAGCATGGCCGCCGTAGCAGAGCTCCGACAGAGGATCTCTGACTTAGAAATACAGGTGTGTGTGTGTGTGTGTGTGTGTGTGTGTGTGTGTGTGTGTGTGTGTGTGTGTGTGTGTGTGTGTGTGTGTGTGTGTGTGTGTGTGTGTGTGTGTGTGCGTGCGTGCGTGCGTGCGTGCGTGCGTGCGTGCGTGCGTGCGTGTGTAGAGTACATCCACCAATCACACAGTGAATTCTGACCTTGATTACCGCCATATAGAAAAATGTGTGTGTGTGTGTGTGTGTGTGTGTGTGTGTGTGTGTGTGTGTGTGTGTGTGTGTGTGTGTGTGTGTGTGTGTGTGTGTGTGTGTGTGTGTGTGTCGTAGAAGGAGGAGGGCCTTATCCAGGGCCAGTTGAACAACTCCGACTCCAGGCAGTACATCAGTCAGCTGAGAGACCAAATCACAGAGCTCAAGAATGAGGTAGACCCACACACACACACACACACACACACACACACACACACACACTTACTGACTCACTCACCCACACACTCACTCACTCACTCTATATATAATAATAGTAATAATAATCAATAAATGAAGAAGGAAAATAAACCGGTACTCTCATACAACATAACAGTATTGAAATACTCACGTGATCTGGAAGTTCTCCAGCTAGCTTCAAAAGTTATCACATATGTAGATAAAAAAAATGTATTCAGTTTTTCTCACACTCACACATACTATAAACCACTAAACATTTCATTTTGTTTTAATGTACTAGACATGCTTTGAACACTCAGACAACTCAGCCCCCCAGCATACGTGCAAGGCTCAGTCCACTTAGACCACTGAGACAAACACATTTACACGTACAGGTACAGAGAGGCAAACAGTTCCCTTTAGCTCACAGCCTGGTTAACCACAGCAGCGGTAGCTGTGACCCAGCCACATGGGTTTCCCCCCCCCGCCGCCCGGGCTGTTAGACACACACATTTCCATGTACCCATAGTGACCAACGACACATTTCTGACACATCCACATCCACCCCGATCATCAGGCTCATCACCCGAAGCCAAAGGTTATCCTAGCATGTTAACACCAATACATCATGGGAGGTTGGCTCATTCAGAGAGAGAGAGAGAGAAAGAGAGAGAGAGGGAGAGACGCGTGCTGCTGGTGCGGTGGAGGCAAGCGGCCAGGGCGACAGCTGTGTCTGCTCTTCATGCAGGGTATTTCCTCCTCCTCCTCCTCCTCTTCTTTATCTTCAACCTCCAGCTCTGCTTTTAAATCACAACCCCCCCCCACAGACTGAGGTGAACGAAGACGAAGGTCGCAGTAGGTGTAGTCTCTCACGCTGTCTGGGTTGGTAGACAGCTCGTGATTCAGCCCTCTGCTGCTGAGTTGGAGGCGGTGTGATTTGGATCAACACCTCGATTGGTTTCCCACTCTCGCCTCACCCCACACACTCTTTCTATCTCTTTCTCATTCTGTCTTTTACTCTCTCTCTCTCTCTCTCTCTCTCTCTCTCTCTCTCTCTCTCTCTCTCCTTCTCTCTCTCTCTCACGCTCAGTTTACCGGGGGGGGGGGGGCACTTGCCCACTGAGATTCTGACATCACTATGTGTGGTGCATTTAAGTAGAACAATACATGCACTCGCATACATCACAGACACACACACAGACACACACACACACACACACCCAGACACCCATTCGTGTGAGGGGAGAAAGGCCATAGTGGTTTTGTCTGGCAGTACCCTTTCACTTCATACTGTCTGTGCATGTCTGTTGAGGCTGATGGTGAAGCAGATAAACAGCTAAAGTAGAGAGAGATGTCTGCATGCACGTCAGAACTGTTTCTCCCCTGCAACTCCAGCTCACTTTACACTGCTCTACATGAATCTGTATACAAGATGCTCCTACAGAACTTGAGAGACTGGAAGAGTAGGGAATTATTCATTTCTGTTTACCAGACCTGGAAAGGTATGGACATTTGGGTTAAGGTCTTGGAAAAAGTCTGGAAAGTTTGCTCATAAAAAGTGGACAATGTGCAAAAAATGTAATGAATTGAAAAGAAACTCGATCATCGCTTCATTGTTCGTTAAGAATTTGTTAAATCTTGGGAAATTTGATTGATTTAACGCTGGTATCGAATACAAATATGAATTATGAACAATTGTAGCATTGTCTTGAATTGTATCCACTCAAAGAAATTTGGACTACTTGACAGCGTTTATCTATATGTTCGTACAAAATAAATCAATATAATACCAAACCTGTACCGGCCAGACCAAACCACAGGGGCCTGGTGCCAAAGCACCATCGACCAGCCATCATTCCCCCTTTCCATCAATAGAATCCCTCCACCGCAAACAGGGCAAAAGTTAAATCCGCTCTCCTCCAGGAGAAGATGAAAGTCCATACCCATCCCAACATCCAACTTCCACAACATCCTCTGCTCCACTGCAGTACATTACCTCCATACAACAGCCCCTGCCCCACTGCAATACATTACCCTAATACAAGAGCCCCACTGCAGTACATTAACCCTAATACAACAGCCCCACTGCAGTACATTACCCTCATACAACAGTCCCACTGCAGTACATTACCCTCATGCAACAGCCCCACTGCAGTACATTACCCTCATACAACAGCCACACTGCAGTACATTACCTCCATTCAACAACCCCAGCCCCACTGCAGTGACTTACATCCAAACAACAGCTCCTTTGATCCAGATTCATGAAGCAAAATACCCCCAAATAAAGAAAACTAATTCCTGACCTATGACCTTTTACCCAACCACAGGTCAGGCAGCTGCGTGGACTCAAGGCCCCCTGTGGTGGCGGCGTCGGCGGCACCAACTACCACCACCACCACCACCACCACCTCCACCACCACCACCAGGACCTGGTGGGCCTGGCCAGCCCGGCCTCGGCCGAGGGGGACTTCCTGAGCTCGGACGACGAGCTGCTGGCCAGCCCCGTCCCGCCCAACGCCCTGTTCCCCCCGCTGCCCTCCGCCCACGACCCCCACCCCCTGGACAGCGAGGGCAGCACCGACAGCGAGGCGGAGGAGCGGTGTTCGCGGATTGGGACCACCACCACGGACCCCCAGCCGCCGCAGCACCTGTACGGCAACATGATGTGTGCCGCGGAGGCCCTGGACAACTGAGAGAGGGCCGGGGGGAGGGGGACAGGAGGGGAGGGAGACAGCAGGAGTGTTTCTGGCGTGGGTTGAGTCAGAAGAGACAATGCCGGCAGGTTCAGGTTTGAGTCGTCATTGACTGTGGAATGGGTGGTTGGCGTTTTCCTCGACCTTGGTCCGTTTTGGTTTTGACTCTCACACTCAATTACTGGTCATTTACTGGATGGAAGGTGGGGTTTCTTATCAGGCGATCAAGAAGTGATGCATGCTGGGATATGGTGCTGTCCGCAGTCCACGGTTCCCTCGCCCCCATAGAGTGGCACAGAAAGTGTTGGACGGGGCTTTCTGACAACAATGACCATCAAGATTATGATGCGGGGAGCCCGGGGGGGGGGGTCAAGGGCTTGTCTTCCCTGCCCTGAACCCCCCCCCCCCCCTTCCCCCTCCCCCTAGTCCTCCTCTTGCTCCTCCTTCTCCTCCTCCTGCTCCTCCGCCTCCTCCTAGAGAAGCTTCTGCCGCCCAGAGATGTAGACGTAGCATTGCCCCCCCCCCCCCCCCGTCACTTCAGCCCTGTCTCCTGGTCCTGCTCTCCTAAACACACACACACACAGACACACACACACACACACATGCACTCATACACACACACACACACACACACACACACACACACACACACACGCACACACACTCACAATCTCTCTCACACACTGTGTACAGCTGAACTAGGGAAAGGACCTGTCTTTGTCTCTATTCCGGTGCTTTGTCCTCACGACAGGACGAAACACACGGCCCGCCATGAGAGCATGGGGAAACAAACTTGTACGTAACTCGCGCCCTCAAAAGGCGTTGTGGGTTGATTGGTTCAACCCCCCAGATGGACCGATGAAGCTGTTACTGTCGGACTGGATCATGAGGATGATGTGGATAAAATGGACTTGATTATATATGTACGACGGAAATATTTTGAACATGCCATTTGTTAATAGTCTCATATCTCTCTCTCTGTCTCTCTCTCTCTCTCTCTCTCTCTCTCTCTTTTACTATCTCTTTCGCTAGCCCTCTCTCTCTTTGACTGTCTTTTTCTCTTTCTCTCTCTCTTTCTCTATTTCTCTGTTTCACTAGCTCTCTCGATCTCTCTTTCCCTATCTCTCTCTTTTGCTATCTCTCTCCTTTGCTGTCACTCTCTCCTTTCACCAAGACGACTGAACCTGAGTCAGAGAGATGGAAAGAATGAGGGAGGGCGTACTTGATATCGTAGAGATGTCATTAGATGGCATTTATAAAGAAGTAATTTATACTTTACCATGCTTAATGTGTTGTCTGTGTCCACGCCTGGCAAATGGAAAAGAAAGGCAAGCAAATTAGTACAATGATGCATGTCAAAAATATCCAATATGACACATATTACAATAACAACAAAGAAAAAGTTAATGTTGCCAAATGTTTTTCTTTCTTTTTTTTTTCTTTTTTCAGGTATTTATATGTTGTAATTTATTTTGATATGTTTTATTTTTTATATCTATATATCTGTATGAAATATCATATATCTACGATGGCAGGGGGGGCAACAAATGCATTGGTTCATCCCCCTCTGTCCTTTGTGCCAATTGGTCCACAAGAGACTGCTGTTTGCAGGGTAACCATGGAAACCCATGTTCTGGTAACAGATAGTGTGCTGCTATGATTTGTACTTTTTCGTGGTCTCTCAGTTTGAGGCAGATATGTTCCCCCAGAACCAACTACAGAGCTAAAAATATGGAGACCCCTATTGTAAGGATTAGTCTATTCTGACTTGTCATGGGTGTGAGTGTGTGCGTTACAATATGTCAACATATCATACATCAACATAATCTTTATAGAGTAGTATGTAACGCATATAAACACATAAGAACATGAAAGATACATATTGTTAGGGGGTGGCAGGAAATGTCGAAATAATATAGATGAATATATACCTATCACTGTCAATCCAGGGTCATTTATGATTTATTGAAGATGCATTTTGTGGAGAAGGTTTTGTCAACAAATCTGTCAAATCTCTGTTTTTTCCACTACATAAGCAATGGCAATTCGTAATTTGTTTTGCTCTCAATATTAAACACAGTCATTTTCAGACAAACTTGGAAAAAGGCAGGGGTCTAGTCTGGATGATCGTGTTATAAAGGGAAAGTTATCAGGATTAATAAAAGGCATAAAAATGATGTAATGAATCTGCACCGGACACCATTGAACAACAGGTTTGTAACTGACTCTGGTCGCGGTTTAGAGAAGTACACAATACTGGAGGGAAATAAGGTAACTACTATTCCAGTTAAACCAACCACTACGCAAAAGAGGATGTTGGCTTTTGGGATTACACATAACCACTATCTTTTGGTCACCCCCACTAGTCAATGCAATATTAACAAACTCCTCATGGGTTTAATTATCAGATAGAAACCTACATTTTTATTACCTATATTTATTGATTTCAATGCAGTGGCTGAATGGTAGTTGATTGTAGTCAAAGGTCTCTTGTTTGTCTGTACTCTCTGTGTAAACGTAAGCGTCATTGAATCTGAACCAAGGTGTTCAGAAATTGTGTAAATGAATTACGATTCAGGATGACTTTTGATCATAGATTGAGTTGATTCCTTTTAAGTTTTTAACTCAATCTATTACTTTATCACAAGGCTGAGATCAGCTCTTATGTAGACATGTGTTCTACTGCCGTACAGTCATGGTGCTCTTTACAAGAAGCAAAACGCAACACCTGGATAAACTGTGATCAAACAAGTTGACATTTGTTAATGATGAGTGAACACTATTTTGTTTATTTCTCATAACAGTTTTTGTCTAATGAAAAGGACTATGTCACCTCTTTCCTCCTGAATACACACATGTGCAGATCTGTTTCTGCACAAACGCATTCTGCTCCAGAACGCAGCTCTAAGTGTCCACATTCAGTTGCTCACCCTTTACCTCAATGTACTCTCAAAGGTTTGACATCAGTGCCATCCATGGGCCAGAGTTGTACTGGGTGATTTGGGGCATACTCTCATGTTTCAAAGGTTTGTACATAGTCTTCAGTCTTCTGTAAACTGAAATGTTACTACTGGTGATACTGTTCTCTCTGAAAGTTATGTCGAGTCCAAATCTACAATCTTGACGCCAATCGCAATGGTTACACCAAGTATTGCAGCAACAGGATGTAGAGGACTACTGTGGACCAAGTATTCAATCTTTTTCTTTAGACTATGAATGAGTTGAATTAATTAGGTTACTTTGCAACTTTTCTATTGTTCATCAGTGGGGGAATGGTGCAAAACACCACATCCGTCTTTGTAGAGACTCAAACAGGAACTATGAGGATTATCAAAATATTAACAGTATTAGTCCAGCCAGCAATTAGTTTCACCAAAACCAAAACAACAACAGGCTTGAGACGATGCCATGCATTTATAACGGATAGGTAATAACGGTAGGTTTAAAGCGGTCAACACAAAGACAGTTTGATCGGTCCAGTGATGTGCTACATGACACAGACATTCGACATCCATCATGTTTCAAGAACCTTGCCCACTCACTTACAGATCTGCAGATGTTGTTGACCAGTATATGTTAACTGGCGGTGAAAGCGATATATAAATAACAAATGATGGAGTGGAATAACCTTTCAGTGTTCTGTATCCCCTTCATGATACAAAAATAAATTTTGACACTGCACATTTGCAGAGGCGATGCATCAGAGTGTTGTGTTCAATTATTTTGGCCATCTCGAGTTCTAAGGGCCACCCAATGTTTTCCTCACAGTAAAGAACATCTTAACAACCCTTGTCACCACTTTCCCAGCCTTGCAGGGTTGTGGGAAGCACCTGCGTCTGCCCTCGGTCTGAAAGGATCCCCTCCCCCCCCCCATGCTTACACCGATATGTCAGCCACATCACCTCCTCCTGATCACTGCAGAACGGGGGAGGCGTCGGGTTTCTATCGTAATCGTAATGGTTAAGATAAGAAATATTCTGCAAACCCGTGCTGTGAGCTGACTAAGAGTGATCTAGAGACATGGTGAGCTGGTCTGAGACTATACCCTGGAGCAGGTCTTCTATGTCCCCCATTTCTCTGTTTTAACAACGTTGACTCATCCTCGTCAAAAGGGGTCAGCCCCTCAGCAGTCTGAGGTGACGTCTGGCGCCCTGAGTGGCGAAC
Source organism: Micromesistius poutassou (assembly GCF_964030765.1). Classification (NCBI taxonomy): domain Eukaryota; kingdom Metazoa; phylum Chordata; class Actinopteri; order Gadiformes; family Gadidae; genus Micromesistius; species Micromesistius poutassou. The sequence continues at coordinate 9,675,555 of NC_140273.1, read as the reverse complement.
AGCGTGAGGGTTGCTGTGTACAGACGGTTTAATAGAAACATGGCTGCACTGTATGGAAGGGGAGTCGTACGACTTCTGTATCGTTCAGATGTAGAAATCGAGGTGTATGAAATAGGTAATGAAATGAAAGGGCATTTTTGGGTTTGTTCAAGATCACCAGGACGAGGTCATCAAATAATTAGAAGAAATCAAGAGACGGGATTGCTTTTGCAGTGTTGCATTGCTCATTGTCTTGACTACTACGTTAATAAGGAAGAGTTGGATATATAGAGGGGGAGGGGGGACAAACATGTAAAAAAACATTATGGTCATTGTATTTCATTGTACCTGTTGAATGATTAAAAACATAGAAAAACAAGTAGAGGTGTTTGTCTTTCTTTTTTTTTAAACTCTTTGGTAATCCAAAAATGTGTTCACAGTCTGTCAACACGAGCAACACCCCCCCCCCCACACACACACACACACACACACACAGCACACGAACGTACACACACGCACACGCACACGCACATGCACACACGCACGCACACGCACACACACGCACACGCACACACCTGACACGCCACAATGACCCACTCAGTAATGCTTCCCCACCAAGGCTGCTCGATCGATTCATAGCAGATAAGTGCCATTTTGTTATGTCTTTGAGCTGCGAGAATCGTTACTTTTTTAGGGACTCAGTTGTGTTCAGCGGTAGGCTACGTTGCATTGAGGAAGCACTGTGGTCCAAGAGCTGAACTTTACACTTCCTCGTTCTCATCATTATTGTGGTCTACATTCAGAGCTCATCTCAACATTATACCAGCCTCGGAGCGGTGATGTGATTGATTTAGTTGTTGTTTTAACTGTTGACCTTACGGTTCTCTTGAGGTCCTGCAATTCAACTTCAGAAAAATATGGTGAAACTCGTTTGCTGATGGGATTTTCCCATAGGCTTGAAGAAATTATAGTTTGGTAAGTGCAGGCTTATTATTAATCTATTTAAATATTTAATACAAATATAGAAAGATTAACATTTACACAAGTGGTATATTTTTATTTTATTTTATATTTCGCTATTGAATCGTTATCACGCCAATAAATACATCTTATTTCTGCAATTATTATTAACCCAATGACGATTTACGGTCACTATATCTCCGTCTACAACACCACATCCGCAGGTTAATCACTGTCAGGCTCGGAGAATGCCTCGTTCTTTCCTGGTGAAGCGAAGGGACCTGAACCACCAGCCGGCCACTTTGAGAAGCTCTGGCCAGAGCAGTGCTGCGAGGACACTGTGTGAGCTGCGGAAACCGAGGGGGCCCTGGGACAGCGCCTTGGAAAGCTCCTCAACAATAATACACAGAGATTGCGCTGTGATTTGCTCCACCTTGCTGCCAAAGCCGCACACTGCCTTACAGCCACTCGGCTCCAAGACATCCAGTAAGAGAGAGAATTGTATATGGTTTGTTATGGATTCGATTACTGGACATTGTCTATTGATTAGTTAATCACTGGTTGGTTTGTAATTTATTTTCAGTTAAATTCAGTTAAATTAGTTAAATCGTGTGCTTGTTTGTAACGAGACAACCGGAGTAAAATCAGTTTGGAGGATATTGGCTTCGGGCCTATACAATTATAAAAAATCTGCACCCTACATCAGTTTTCAAAAAAAAAAATAATATTGTTTCTAATGGCCCATATCTGGTGAAATTCACATTTTCTTTGTTTCAGATTGTGGAGATACTGACACCTGCAGTTCTGACAGCAGATACGATTCAACTTCTGATGGGAGAAACAGATTACCCCCGCTCTCGCCAATGGTAGGCCTATGTCTCAATGAAATGTCCATCAGAACTGAATCTAAATACACTCGCTTTAAAGGTTTCAATGAAAGCTATTTATTTAACTTTACTTATATGTATATTCAGGTCAAACAGCTGGAAATGGAAAGGAATGTATAAGTGAGCCAAGTATAAGACCTCGTTTTTTGGTCAAATAAAATCAATAATAATTGATAATCAGAGAAACTAAACCACTCCACAGTGGAGTACAATGGAGTTCCACAGTGGAGTTCCACACAACTCAATAATTTCACTGGAGTGGAGGCTCGACCCCGCAAACTAACTTAAGAGATCCATTCTAAAAGGTATTTTACTACAGCTGAGAAAATTTAAAAAAAATAAAAAGAGCCAATTAAGAAACGAAATACATATTTAATTCTATAAACTTATGCATATTTTTTTTCTTATTTGCTGTTAAATTTACAAATAATTTATATTTCCTAAATCTTCTAAATTATTGGTAGAAATGTTTCATCCACTCCTTACTTCTGAGTGTATGTAAACCTTGCACATGAATGAATGAAAGGGAAAAGTTTTTTCATCATACGATACGCCTAATCCATCATGTTTGCATTGCAGGAGAAAACCTTTGGTTGTACAGTATGTGGAAAGGTCTTCAAGCGTTCCTCCACTCTGTCCACACATCTGCTCATCCACTCCGACGTCAGGCCCTACCCCTGCCAGTACTGTGGGAAGCGCTTCCACCAGAAGTCAGACATGAAGAAGCACACCTTCGTCCACACCGGTGAGTCTTGGGACATGTATGGTCGCAGGAGGCACACGTTGAAAGTTTGACGTTTGAATCCGTTGGAGAGTATAATTTTCTGGGGATAAAATCACATTGAAATCGTATCCCAAAATAGATATAGAAATAGAGCAAAGAGAAATAGAGCAAAGATTATGATTTACTTCTGTTTTTCTTTCTTGCATGGCCTGCTGGAGACTTTTTGCTAGATTAAATCTGGTCTAGTAACTATATCCTATTTCACATTCCATCTACATAACTAGACTATAGTTATTTAGATGGCATGCTAAATATGATTTCTGTGCACCCTTCTATGGGAAATGGGTTGAATATTGACTGCATGCATCCACTAACGTATGCTGTATGAAGTTATACTTAATGTGTATGGTCATGAGGGCACACTTGTTGGTGATTCCAGTTGATGGATGTACTGTTGCATACCTTCCCTAGCCTATACTGAAGTACCAGGTATCACCTGAGATCTAGTCTCACAAATCAGACTCATATCTAAAGTTTCGATTCGTATCTAAAGTCTGATGGTGGACTAGCTCAAATCTTGGCAGTAGCAGTCTTACACTTTATTTTGCTTTGATTTGTTTCGAACAATCCTGTTACTGGAAGCCGTCTTTTCAGTTTATGGTTTCTGGTCAAGGTTCTCTACTATCTTCCCCCAGAATTTCTGCTGGATCTGAGATTGAAATGACTCATTGACCAACAACCCACCTTTAAACTGCGCTGAATAATACCACAGGATTTTAACTCTGCTTTCTTGCCCAGGTCGTCCTCGGAAAGTAGTTGCCATTCTCACATGAGGCTCATGTGGTAGATTGACGGTTAAATTAAAAAAACAAAGTTTCACTCTCAACTCCCTCTCCCTTCTTTCTGTTTCTTCTCCCCTGCAGGTGAAAAGCCGCACGTATGCCGTGTGTGTGGCAAGGCGTTCAGCCAGAGCTCCAACCTCATCACCCACTGTCGGAAACACAACTGGGAGTGGCCCTACCATTGCCCGCGCTGTAGATTCGGCTTCCAGACCAAGCTAGCGCTGAGACAGCACTGCTGCTCCCTTCGCTACAAGGGAAGACTAACTGACTGACTGACTCTCGGGGAGGGAAGCTCAGCCAGGTGGCAAAGGGGATTAGTATACAGGTAATAGCACCACCTTTTTTGCAAAGATGCAATGCATCTTATTAGAAGTGAAGGGGATCTGGCCACCAAGGACAACTGAAGCCATAACAGGATAGCATAGTAGGCTGCAGCAGGCCGATACAATATGCAGGGCATATCTTTTAAGCATGTAATTATTATTAATAGGGTTGAATGTTGGGCCTTGGTGGTTATGGTACGATGGCATTCGGCTCGCACTAGTCAATGTAGGAGTTTGAATTTCCCCTTCCAGTATTATCTGAGACTCATGAAGGTCTTAAGGACTGTATAAGTTACTAGCATAACAATATTTATTTTTTCAAAACTTTTGTTTTTTGGTGTTTAACACGTTGACTTGATCAATTATGGGTGATGATTGTTATTGATTTTGTTATGATCAGGGGCTGAAATGCCTTTCATTCTTTGTTCAGAAGCCCAGAATTCATCAAATGAAAACCATTGAGGCCTACAGGAATTGAAAAACATTATTCTGTCTATGTGTGGGAAACAAAACATTATATCTATTCTTTCCAACTACTGCTTACATGTTTGACATTTAAAGATGCCTTGATGTGTATATGATTAAGAACATAACTTTTTCATATTTGTTCATTAAATTGAGGTTGCTTAAGAATCATTCTCGTACTACATACAATAACTAAAGCTCTGCCGTCCACTGAGGGCTGTTAAAACTGACCTTCTTCTGATTATAACACAACAACTGGTCTGTGCTCTGGAGACAACATCATTGGAACAGTCTTTATCCGTGGTGTTTTTGTTCGCTTTATTGTAGGTGTGAACCTTCAGCACCCCAGGCCTAGTAGGCCATGATGCCTCCTGCAGAGTCCAACACAAATCACAAACAACCTACCCTATTCAAATGGACAGGGACGTTTTACACTTATAGAAATGAAATGTAATGACTGTAGGTCATCCTATCCAGTAGCCACTGTTATGTTGTAACATTTAAGGTTCATAACAAACCCTTAAGATGATGTTCTTGAGTCAAGTGGGATTACTTTTTCTGCATTTTTCGGATTAACCCAACAAAGATTCAAGTGGGTTGATCCAGTCGACTCTTGCTGTCCCATTTTTCCTAAGGGTGTGTTTCTACCACGGTGGTAGATTGACTGATTTTTTTATTCTCTCAGAATCGTCTTCTGGGAAGAATTAGTCTAGTTTGATAAACTAATGTTAACTTAAACGTGCACTTTGTACGTTTTCCCTATAGAAACATCTAGTGGCTTGAGGTCTAGCCGGTGGCCTACTAAAAACGAAAGTACTAAAAATGGCAATGACCATTGCTGGCCATGGGGTGGCACTGTTATACTGAAACAATTTACAAAGTACAACGTTTTGCCTCCCAAATGGACCAGATCACCCATGCTTGAGAATGACAAAATCGACAGGTAGGCTACTCAAATCTTCTATGATCCAAAATATCACCGGAGTCGAAGATTTCCCAGATCATCGTCATGTCGCGCTGTTTCCTCTGAAGAGCCAGATGTTTCCACCGTCATGTCTCCGTAGGCATCGCTTAGGCTACCCTAAACGTGTCATTCGTGAATTAATATAGACATTATGGTTTTAATGACAGCATATATGAATGGATAACAGTAATATTTCCCATAGCTTCACATGCGTAGAGTTACACCCATTTACTGAACTGTCCCAACTTTTCTTATAAAATTAAAATTCGTACCTTTGTTTGCCATTTATGCACTGCAAGTTTTCACACCTGCTTTCTAGCGTAAACTCTTTTCCGCATCACTTGTCCCTGATCTACTGCCCTCCCGTAACGTCTCTCTCAGTAGCATCGTTAATTTGTAACACCTATTATAGTCTGAGGTCAGTGGCGGTTTTAGGCACCCCCCGTCAATTATTTCTTACCATTAAGAAGATAGCTAAAAAACGAAGACACAACATGCTTCGAATTGGAAACATAGTCCATGACCATGAATATAAAGGATAACCACTTGGAGACTTCACAGAAAACATTTAATCAATCATAACAATTACCATATGTTTTTCAATGGTAAGGTAACGGGACATTATGTTTGTGAATGGCTTTGTTTTGGGATCCTATCATTTCCCAAAGTGCTCCCAGGTACTGATTTCCGAATATAAGGCGTTGCCGGGGCAGGAGGTATAATTCACCACCTGGCGGTGTCCCAGTAGGGTATAGTTTACAGCCAGTCTCCTCCCGTCGACCGCACACTGCACCAGACGGTGGCGCAGCAGGTCCATGGAGTAGCGCGAAGGCAGAGTGGACGTGTAGTTGCCGATGATCGCCACGCCGTAGCCGACGGAATTGCGCTCCCTAGTGTGCGCCCCGCGGTTATTCCAGCCTCTGCCCTCGTAAACATAGCCGTCAGAGCCCACCACAAAGCTGGGAGGGATAACAAAAAAATACATAAATGATGTACTTCACAAGGCAAAACTGCTGTATAGTTGTGATCCTTAATGAACTACAATTAACTATAAACATGCTGCTGTTGACTTTTGTATTTTATAATTCATGTCAACAGTTGCCCTTTCGATCAATACCCAAATCAAGTGCCATGATTTGACGGCTCTCAAATCCTTCAATGTTCTCCCAGTGGTTCCAGAGGTGCTTTCTATCAACGGTGAAGGACTGTCATACCTGTATCCGATGTCTGTCCAGCCTCGCTCGTCCTGGTGGAAGCGCTGCATGGCCCTCATGTCTCTGGAGCAGGCTGGGAAGGACAGGCAGGGCTCGGAGGGCTGGAAGGTGTGGTGGATGTAGAGGTAGGGCAGCGGGAGGGACAAAGGCGTTTGGGTGCTTCGGTTCTCCTCCGCTCCCCACTGGCACCGAGGGATAATGGACGGGCAGTCTGCGCAGAGGGAAGACCCAAGACAGAGGATGAGCGCTCTGGGCTCTGGGAGGCTAAAGCGTGGCTCCCAAGTATATATGTAGGGAGAGTCAGCTATTCTGAGGTGTTGATTAGCACCAACACAAAGGACAATTGAGTTGGTGGAATCCGGTGGCCCGATGCATTGGCTGGGGCCAAAAGAACAAGGCAAGACCTTTGACTAAGAACCAGGGGTTGATTATCATTTGTGTAAGAGACCCCCAAAAGTACTACATTTTAAGTGCAACGTTATTGACAAAGAAAACCCATTTTTATTTGTAATCTTGACAAAAACTCAATAATTGATTAGTTGGTAAACCCTGTCTTACTGTAAGTCTAAAATTAATTTCTTGTTTCTGTTATATTTTGTGGGCATATTTGTATGTCCTCTTTTTAGATTTGTTTAATTCATATATATATATATATATATATATATATAAGGAGTGGGGTATATAAATGGTATATACTGTATACCATTTATATACACCACTCCTTATTCCTGTATGTTTGATGTAGTTATTCCCCACTGGTTACCTCTAGGGTGGATGGCAGGGCCAGCTCTTACCCCAGTACATGTGAGTAAAGACCTGCAGCCCCTCCTTCACCGACACCTCCACTCCGTCATCCAGGGCGATCCACTCCGTCTTCTCCAGCTTCCACACCATCACCAGCGTCTCCATCACCTGCCTCTCAGGGTCCAGTGGCTCCATCAGGCTCCTGGAGCTCTCCCGCCTCTTGGCGCTGACGTGGCCCCTCACATCTTCCACCCCATGGCCCTCGCTCAGCACGTAGCCGTAGTACCCCCTCAGTGTGGCGCTGAGTCTGGTCTGCGGCGGTGGGGCGGCCCGCGACATGTTGGCGAGGGCGGTGCCCAGTATGGCCCCGTCCATGCCCCCATTGATCAGGGCATCGGTGGCCAGGGTGGGCGTCCGGGACAGCCGGAACACCCTGGGCTGCTCCACGCTGTCCCAGCAGCCACCGGGCCCCAGACGCAGCTCGGCGGAAAAGTCCTGCAGGCTGAGGAAGGACAGGCCCAGTGACCTGCCCAGTGTGAGGGGGAAGAGCCCAAAGGCCGCCGCGCTGGAGGCTCCCCCCTCCGGCTCTGTCTCCGCCTCCACCTCCCGGGCCCTCAGCCCCGCCTCAATGCCCAGCAGCAGGGGAGCCAGGGCCACCGTGGTGCCGTCCGGGGCCAGCACCACGCCCCGCTCCTCCCCCTGGTCTGTCACGATGTGGTGCACAGCCTTGTCGAAGAAGCTGAAGGAGGAGGCGTTCAGGATGGCCTGGTCCAGGGTGACAGAGAGGCCGGGGAGCTGGTTGGAGGCGCCGAGGTAATGGACGGTGAGCGGGTCGTCGTGGCCTGCAATCCTCCTTAAGGCTCTGACCAGGGCCAGTGGGGTCAGGGTGGGGTTGGACTGTTCCACCTGCTCCACGGCGCTGATGAAGCTCTCCATGCTGCGCAGGTGGGAAGTTGACACTGGAGCCAACCAATAAACAATAAGCAGGTGGGTGGTTGACACTGGAGCCAACCAATAAACATAATAAGGTGGGCAGTTGACACTGGCGCGAACCAATGAACAAGTAAATAAGCAGGTGGGCGGTTCACACTGAAGCATTCAATAAATAATAAGGTGGGCGGTTGAAACTGGCCTCTTACAACATAAACGTTATATAAATATCCAGTGTGTGTGGTTTAAGGTGTTACGCTCAGCACAGCTGGTAACGCTACAATAACGTGGTTACCTCAAGGTTCTGCTTTTGTGTTTTTTAAGAGTTGGAATTAAAAACCTGAGGGCACGTTATTGAAATTAGAATTGGGTGAATGTACACAAGTTCCGGTGTACTCCCTGGTGAATATATATAATCGTTTAGAAAAAACATTACACAGAAAAAGTGATAAAAGGGGAAGCTTTCCTATGTCATCAAATGTTCCCTGACATCAAGCAATAGGCATGTGGGAGGTTGACACTTAAGCCAACCATTAAACAATAAAATAAATAAAAAAAACATCATGTGATTGGTGAAATGTTGAACCTATTAGGTCCCCGTCGAACTGCAATTAGATATGAAATAAATCCAATCCACATGTTAACACAGCTCTCTAAATAAAATGCTGTCAAAATACTATTGAGGGAGAAATATATATTTTTTAATTATTAAAATGAATGACATGTAGGCCTACCTGCAGGATGGCAATGGGCGCCTTGAGATGACAGAGCCAGAAGCAGCCAGAATGATAATCCAAACGAGGCCATGTTGTCCTTGATTTACCCGTCACTGTCAAGAAACTCTTGAAATAGGTTCCCGAAACATTGATGTTCAAAAAAGTTAATGTTCCGCAAAAACACTTACCATTAGCCTACAGCTTGATGAGATATTTGTGAAAGTAAACGTATGCCTAGCTAGTTACAATAATCTCTTAATGATTAGACATTCCCGGTGATTTGAGTTCGTCCAGGACGTGTTTTCGCTAACGTTCAACTCCCCACACAAATAGTTGGGGAGCTGTGTATGGGATTTTGGTCGTGTTCCCACACGAGGGGAGGGTATTGTGTACACTGATGCTCCCAAATATTGATTGAGCCAAAGTTGACTTGTGTCATTCTAAAAACAAAGTCTGGTACATCTATTTTCTAGGTTACACATGCTAGCATGGCTGCTAGTGGAATGCTAATTATCTCAAGATGTTTTCCTGCACTTTAGATCCTATCCATGCACATCAATAGGCATCAGACCTGTGGTTTGTGGTTGAAATGCTTCTATAACAATTAACTGTAGTCACACGTGAGACCCAAGCTATGTTCTCTATGTATGATTTTCATAATTGTATATTAAGGAAATACTAAAATGTGAGTCTAAGTAGGATCCCACATTTCGTTCCAAAACGTTATGCATACTCATTGTATTAGTTTAAGAATATATTTTTGTATTATACAAGAATGTCTTTTTGTTTCATAACGGCGCAGTTATTTTGGTCACGTGCCTTTTTGAACGTGACATGTGACGATATGACGTTAACACCCGGAAGAGGAAGCATTTCTACCGAAACGATAACATTGGTAGGTCTACATTCATGGTTGAAACGTATGTATAATGTCTTGTGCATTAATGTGGATTGTTCTTTTGTACAATCTAAAATTGCATTGCCGACGATATTTGCACAGTGGCTAGCGTATTTGACCCCTTGTTGTTTTTGCACATTTAGTATTTGCTGATGCTAGGCCTAATCCCTCTCTTTCCCCTTCATCCTTATGTTTTTCCTAATAGAAGATGGAGACTCGGTTCACCAAAGGCAAGTCCGCTATTCTTGAGCGACCACTCACTCGGCCCAAAACAGAAGTGAGCGTCAGCGCGTTCGCTCTGCTGTTCTCCGAGATGGTGCAGTACTGTCAGAGTAGAGTCTACTCCGTGTCCGAACTCCAGGCTCGCCTGGCAGAGATGGGCCAGGGCGTAGGGGTCAGCCTGTTGGACGTCCTGGTTCTGAGGGAGAAGAACGGAAAGCGGGAAACCAAAGTCTTGAACATACTTCTTTTCATCAAGGTAGAGGAGCGTCTGTCTGTCTGTCGGTCGGTCCGTAATCGTACGTATGTGTGAATGACATATTAAAAGGGTTTTGTCTACAGGTATCCGTGTGGAAGTCCCTTTTCGGCAAGGAGGCTGACAAGCTGGAGCAAGCCAACGACGACGACAAGACCTACTACATCATAGAGAAGGAGCCCCTGGTCAACCTTTACATCTCAGTGCCCAAGGATAACAGCAGCTTGAACTGCGCCGCGTTCACAGGTGGGGTGGTGGAGGCCATCCTCACCCACAGTGGCTTCCCCGCCAAGGTCACTGTCCACTGGCACAAAGGCACCACTCTTATGATCAAGTTCGATGAAGCGGTGATTGCCAGAGACAAGGCCCTGGAAGGCAGATAGAGGTGTGTGAGTGAGAGGGGAGGCGAGATGTACAAGCGGCTGCTTTAAGCTCCATCGAACTGTCCCAAGACTTTTGACTAAACATTCTCAGAGGTTTTTAAACAATGAGGTAGCATTTTAGGGGGTTCTCTTGGTGGCTCCATAGGCCCAAAACCAGAGCTTCAGTGATGTGCCAGATTAAATAAATGTATGTACTACTTATTTAATGATGGCTGCAACAATGGTGACAGTGGCACAAAGGCCAACATGTAAACTCCACTAGGGTTAACAGGACATCCTGTTGTATGAACAACATGCAACAACATTGTGGTTAGTTTTTGAACTTTTTGAAAATGGATCCAAATTGTATGTGAAGGTTATTTCGTTACAGCACACTCGTAAGATATTGTTCATCTAATGGTTCATGTAGTTTTGGTTTTCTGTTAAAGTTCAAAGAAATATACAAATAAACTATTATGAAAACATTGTTTTTCTTCGAGTTCTATGTTAAGTTGGCACGTTCTAAATGTAGATTTGGTCTGCGGTGCCAAAGAAAATAAATTATAAAAAATAATTTAAAGCATTTAAATACAAACTGCGTATAGACTATACACCAACTGAATACTTTAATTTTTATCTATCTTTATTAAATCTTCGGAAAAGGGAAATCTGCATTTTCAATTCATGCTCTCTAAACGCGTCAGTCACAACAAGTACGTATTGTGTTTTTTTTTTCTCCACCTTGCTGTGTCACGTGGTTTACATCACATGATCTTGAGGGAAGCGCTTCGGCCAGCGGCAACAATACTGCCGAGCTACTCCCGCTGCCTCATGGATATTCCCGAAGACTGTCACCTATTTATTATGTATAATACGTCCGTTCACGTTATACATTTATGACCGATACAAGTGTTTGTCGCCATCGGTTGACTGACTGAATATATCGGGCCAGTGTTGTTATTTTGGCATTAATAAACTTCTTCTGAACACGTCCAAAGTCATGGCTGCAAGTGGGAACCACGATGATTCTGGTAATTATGTCCAAATGTTCTTTATTGTTGCTGGAGAGTATTGCCGAATATCCAACTGTTCAAATAGCGATCGTTATTTGTAGGCATAAACATGAATCCCGTTCCCACGGATAGCAACAAGTTCAGTACATAACAATAAGACAGCTGTTGTCTGCTGTTGTATAGCCTTACTGTGACAGCTGTATTAATTATTTGCAGAAGTGTGTCATTTCTTTTTCGATCGTGAATCTGTATTTAAAGAACAACATTGGTTCCCCAGGAAATAGAAACGGGCTTTGTGCCTTCATTTCGTTTAAATAAACATGGTTTTACAAAGTTTTGCAAAGTGAACGTAAGTATGCCTGTTGCATATTTTTATTATATTAACCTTCCTACGAATTTGCTTTGTAGCATTGATTGGTGATATCCTACTTCTGTTACAATGATACTGAGTTCTTGACCTCACTTACTGAGGCTGCTGAGTTCTTCTAAATAAGCCTATTGTTATAACTTCGCTCCAGTTACACCACCATCCCCCCCAAACCCCGTCCCATATCTCCCTACAGAAGCTCTCAGTTGGAAAGTCCGTCTGACATAATCCTCTAACTCAGAAATGGCTCCACGTGTTTCACACATGGTAAATTCCATAGTTTTAAAAAGGAATGCTGACTTTGAATTGTGCTCAGCTTCAGCTCAGCTGTTCAGCTCCAAATTGATTAAATGTGCTCCTTCTTATAAAGTCTGTTATATAGTATGCCCATTGGAAGCACTGGTAATACCTACTCTGTTATTCTTCATGGTGTTGGGGGGCCTTTTTACAGGAATCTGCCAAACAAGATCCTGTTAGCATCCTGTTAGCATCCAAGTACTGTCAGGCAAAATCTTGCTGCCTTGACCCTTGTCAGTGAGTCTTTAGCCGCTGCACGATACAACTTTGGTAGCAATGGCCAGATGATTCAGTAGTCTTGTTTTGTAATGGTTTGATTGACTGTATCTTTCCTCATCGTCCTACACCCACAACATCACCCACGCCCTCTGTTGCTGGCCCTGATTTGGCCCCTGATTTGACTACTATCTGCCATCAAAGATCTGTTCAGCCTTTCACCCTCGCCATATTGACTTGTTAAGTGGATACATTCTTTTGGCTTCATTCTTATATTTTATTGTTGTCTTGCATAGCTTTTTTTTTCAAACAAACAATGAGACACGCAACCACGGTTGAGGTCAGGACATAGACGTATGTGACATAGACGTTTGGAGTCTACACTTGGTAAGGTCTGCACTGTCACGGCCCATGGTTATCAACACTGAGCCTCACTACATACATCTCTATGTAGGTTGTGTTTGCTCTGAAATGACCTTCTATTGAGTTACTATAGAGGTCAACATACTATGGATTTGAATCAGTCGATTCAATTTGGACATTGTAGATTAACATCTGTTATTATGAGTAGGTCTAGTAGTTGGAGCAGAATATTATCAAGTGATCCGAACATACTTTATATGTGTCAATGTTTTTGACACAGAAACTACTCTGTGAATAAACTACCCTAAATATATAAATCCTGATTAAGTCATAAGACTAGGGACGTTATTCATTTACAGGTTTTGTCAGTTGAGAAGTGGTTCATCACAGCTGGTTAGTTTTAGGAAGCAATCCTCTTCAATTGTGGTTTTGGGTTCTGTTAACCCCATCATGTGATACACGGCACAAAGATGTAAAAGACAAACTAATCACAAGGACCCCCCGAATACTTAGAAAATACAAATTACCAACACCCCAATAATTTGTGAATGATTTTCCTGTGTTTAAGCAACATTTCAGTCTGTGTTGTATAACTGTGGTATTATAACTGCTGTTCCTCATTGTTAAAAGGGACTTTCTCCCTACTTATTTTCCAACTTTCACTCTCTCTGCCTGCCTAGCAACTGGGTTCAAGGTTTGGATAGAACTTCACGAAAAATCAGCCACATGAGTAGTGAATCCATTTTGGTTGTAATATGCAAACAATGTGTGCACAGTAATGTCATACGCAGAATATTAATAGGCGCTGACATAGAGTAAAAGGGAAGACTAGATTGTTTTATGAAAAAATAATGTTTTATCAATCAAAATGTATAAACATACACACAGCATAACATGTAGCCTACCAAAATATAATTATTGTAAATGGCTCCATTTACAATGAGTTTGATGAAAAATAATAACAGCCTTTACAGGTCCTTTGGTTATGTGAGTCAAGCAACATGGCTATCTTTTTAAGCATTGTCCTTATTGACTTATTTTATGTAATGTGTACCTTCCGGACACCAGCCTCTTGTTCAATATAGGCTATCAACCTAACACAGCAGTAATACTTCCTTGTTTGTCTGGCCTGCTGACTTGTGTGCCTGGGGAGACCAAAATTAGACCAATTCTGTCTCGTTGTCATCTTAAACGTGCATGCTCTCCTCGTTGGGCAATACAGAGCTGAGATTGTGTGGAGACTGTGGAGCAAAGGCCACATGGGCTGTATAGCTGTCAAGATCTAGCTGGGAAATGTGTGAAGGAAGGCCATTGGTCTAGATGTGAGGTAGAAATGTATTTCACTTTTGCTTTCTAACTCTCTCCTGCCTTTTGACTGTGTTGCTTACTATCTTGCCTACTAGTGATTTGATTGTGTTACTGACTCATATCTTACCTACGGTTCATCTGATTGATTTCTTACTTGCATGGACATTACTTATCGGTGATGTGAGTGATTGTATGGCTTTATGTATCTTGATTGATTGCTGTTGATATCAGACAATGGGCTTGCCTCAGCCCTAGAATAAGAACAGCAGGTCAGCAACCTAACAACTGAAGAGACACTCTTGTCTAGGAAGAGACATGCTGGCTCAAGTAGGTGAAACCATCGAACGTATAGTCGCCACAAAGTATCTTGTCCAGTCTTTCCCGTTTGGTTTCTCCTACAATTGCGACAAGATCAACATTACTTTGTCTTAGTTTATATCTTTAGCCATGATTTTCCCCACTTTATCTTAAGCCTTGGTTGAGTTTTGAGAGGATGTTTGTGTTTGAAGGTGCCTTTTGTGAGATTGTGTGACAATCCTGATCTAGGACCAATGGTATCACATAGGACCAATCGGCGCTAGGGTGAGGGAATTTGAATTCATGACAAAGCAAGGAGCGCCGTTGCCTGCAGAAAAAAAAAAAAACAATGGCGGCCCCAACGTAAAGTATAGCATCCAAAACAGTTGTTATCTGAAATATGAACGTAACTAACATAGACATTTATTTAATATGTCCCAATAAGGAAGAGGCAGTGCAGCACAAATAGCAGGATGTTGTACTACATCCTGTCGCATTTCGCAGTATGCAGTTCAGCATGCCTTTTTGGCTATTCTGCCCCACAATCCTCTGTGCAGCAGAAGATATGTGACATCGACTGAGCCCGCCAATCGATGGGTGGTACTACAGGTGTGCTAATCAGCGAAATCACCTGTAGTATCTCCCAATGGCATGCATACTGTGTGCAACAGTACATACTTTGTAAGGGTAGCTGCAGTACGTACTGCAAGTAAAAAGAAAAAGTATGCTTTGTGGAACACAGCCTAAGAGTTTCTTTAACAATGTGAGGCTGCGCCCATATGTGGAAATCAATTACTGCCCAGTCAAGGCACCCGACTGCTATTCATGCGAAATGCAAACCTTTATACCTGGATGATCTCATGAGGGTAATTCATAATAGCACAGCCAGGAAAAAGTGTACTGCTTCTCTTTATGATCAAAATTTGATGATCAGGATTGTGACAGCCAACCCAATTTATAAGCCTATTCTTGGCTGTTTGACAGGTTGGTTAAGATGCAGCTCAGACTCTGTCTTGTAGGCGAGGTGAGCGAGCGACACTGAGAAGGTGACAAATGGCTTGTTTGATTGCACGAAAAGCTGGAGGAACAGAATCAAAGCTTGACGTTTGGTGCCAGAGGCATAAAGACACACAACGATGACAGGTCTTTGACAGCCTCTGCTAGACTGCAACGTAGAAAGGTATTCACTATTCCCTCAGAGATAAGCATGTTTCTAAGGTACTGGAACGTTCTGCGATGACAAGATGCCGGTGGTGGATTGCAGTGGGTGTACCCAGCCACCAGTATGAACCCATTGCTGCCAGTTTAGACCTGATATCCTAGTTACTAGTTGGTCAATTAAGTCGTTTTTCTGATATGTCTTTAATTTTTCCATTCATGTATAGGCCCATATCCATGTTTATATGCACGAAATGCTTGAAAATGCAACTGAAACAGCAGGGGATAACAAAGAACAACAGGTGGTCATGATCGTCACCGTTATCAACTCATCATCATGTTGCCCGGAACGGTTGTCATGTTTATCATGTCATCACAGACAGTCGTCGTGGTTATCGCGTTGGCAGACAGTCGTCATGGTTTAAGTGTTGTCACGGACGTTGGTTGTGAGTGTTTAAAAACAGGCTTTGTTATGCCACATGTGTGGTCGAGTCATACCACATAAACACTCAAAGTTCACCCAGAGCCCTTTTGCACAGTTTGGTCAACACATTGAGTTAGCGTACTATCATTCCCATGAAGGATCTTTCGAACCTTCGTAAAAAAGGTCAGAGCGTTTCCAAAAACTCCTCTTAACATGAACGCGCGTGCACTGCTCTAACGACGTTCGTAGGCTTGTAACTGTCTACTGACATGGTGCTGAAATGGGCTCTGTAGGAGGGGGAGACACAGCAATGTTCTTTTTGTGTGACACACAAAAACTGTTTAAATCGTCTGACCCTGCAATATGACTTAATATACTGTGTGACTCCTAGATACTAGTTTATAACCAAAACGTTATCATTGAGCGATGCAGACATTCAAATACATCCACTAAAATATAATATAACTGGAAAAACTGTTACTTAAGTTACTTTTTCTACAAAAACAGCGTGAGCTCCATGTTAAAATGGTGATTTGGATTTAAAGAGCTAAAATGGCTCAAGTAGTCCCAGGATGGAGAGATTTAGCTACCACTACTAATTCTCTCTCTCTCTCTCTGTCTCTACCTCCCTCCTTCTCTCCCTCCCTCAGAGAGGAACGGAGAGTCATCCTCCATCCCTCAGCACGGCAGCGACACCATCGGCGACCACTGTCACCACGGGAACAGCCATGGCAACCACCACCACGACGTGACGGGGTCACTCAGGGACCCGGTGGGTCACTGGGTGGCGGCCGACCCAGAAGAGGAAGCCCTGCGCAGGAACCTGAAGTACTTCTTCATGAGCCCCTGTGACAAGTACCACGCCAAGGGCCGCAAGCCCATCAAGTTAGGCCTGCAGCTGCTCAAGATCATCATCGTCACTGTGCAGGTACGCTGCGGGTCGGTGGGTGGACTGAGGCATCGCACGCTGTCTTTGTGAGGGTAGTCCGAGTGGCTGTATGCTTATGAGATGAGGTGTCACACAAATTTGCGGATATACAGTATATCAATCAACAATTGAATCAACAAATGAATCAATATGTAATCGTAAAGTTGCACAGTATATTTAATCATTGAATTATCAATTATTTTGGTGCTCAGTCTCGCTGTCTAACTGTCTGTCTCCGTCTCGCTGCTACCCCGTCTGTCTGTGTCTGTCGCTCTTTCTCGGTCTGTGTCCCTCTTCCTAGCTGGTGTTGTTTGGCTTGAGTAACCAGGTGGTGGTGAGCTTCAAGGAGGAGAACACCATGACCTTCAAGGAGCTCTTCCTCAAGGAATATGACGAAGGCTCCAGCGACTTCGCCGTCTACACCCAGAGCGACCTCTACGACCACATCTCCTACACCATCGAAAAGGTGAGACGAACGCCTTGCTCTTCTTCATCTTTGTCTGCGAGATACAGGATCATAGAATAAGTGTGGATTTGTTTTTTTTGATGCGCTTTGTGTCATACATATTAAGAGAGCTCTGGAAACTGTCGAACCTAAACAATTGTGTGTGTGTCATTCAGAACGCTTCCTAAACGTTTTGCTTTGCATCGCTTCGCTCCTCGGCGTGCAACGCGGTGTGCTTGTTGTTTCATGAGGCCTGCCCATGAACGCCGGGCAGAGCGCGTCCTATGCTGGCTGGCCAATGACTGTTTACGTCCCAGAAAGGCTTGCATTAACATGACAGGTGTTCCCATCCCGGCTCCAGTACCTGGACCTGGCCAACACCACGGTCGGGCGCTATGCCTACGTGTATGGGGTGGGGGTGAACGGCAGCGCTCTGTCCCTCTGCCAGCAGTACTACAAGAAGGGCAGCATCGACCCGGCCAATGACACCTTCACCATCGACCCCCACATCATCACCGGTACGGGAGGCTGAGCGGACAGCTCCAATAGGATTTGGTTTAAAGCGGGACCGAATTCCTATGTTCAGTTCTACTTTAAACTCAATCCAAAAAACTTGGAACAGTGACATATTATACCACCAGGTGTGAGTGTGATTAGCCGTTACAAGCAGTTTTGAAAATCTGCCTCTTCTGACATCACAAGTGGGCGTGTCCACCTAGATGTGTGCTTTATAGGTGAGCAACATTTGCTTACAGTCCACTGGGTAGGCTGGTAGACTGATCTATCCAGCACACATCTAGGTCGTGGCTTGTAATGGCTAATCACACTGGTGGGATAATATGTAACCTTTAAACTAAATCCAAAAAAAAAGAAAGTATTCTTGGTGTGAGATCTAGGAAGGGAGGATTTATCCCTATGGTAACGACCCATGGCAACCTTGTGACACGTCGCAGACTAGCTATCGTGCAGTCAGTACAGAGGGAAAATGTGTGCATTTCTTAATCAGCTGAGCCTTTTTAGATTTTGAGGTCTGATAATATGAACTCTGAAATGGGCTCCCTAACGATGTTGCCAGCAATGCTCGTTGATTCCCGAATACTGTAACAAATCACGAAATGGTTTCCCTTTTTTCTGTGCTTCCTCTTTTTGTGGGCATGACTTCTGGGTTATTTGGACGTGACCATGAACATAAAAGTGAGTCATAAGCCAAACGTTGTGTTAGTAAGCTTTCCCAGAGAACAGACCGCAAGAATTGACAATCTGCTGGAATTTCCACTGCATCAGAAAAGTGTGTTTCATGCTAGACGGACATTTGGTTCTCCAGAACACGTCTGCTTTGTGGTTTCCAAAGACCACATCTCCCAACGGTCGCTGTTTACGAAACAGTCTTATTATCTATCACAGCAACAGGCTCAAATTTGATTTTGTAAAGGACTTTATCATGCACATTCCACCACTCTCCTAGTAAATATGCATTTGTTCACAAGTAACTTATCATAATGCATCCTTACTAAGTAAAGCATCCATGAGAAAACTGCCCACCTGCTCTTCAATAACCTGCTGTGTCTAGTCTTTCATTCAGAGGAACCGGACCACTTGAGAGAAACCCAAGTAGGGTTTTGAGCTTAGCATAAAATTGTTCAAATACATTTCACCATGACTAAAGCTATTGGGACAGCAAATTATACTTTTCTCTCTCTCGATTATTCTTTTTGCTGAATCTCTCCCTCTTCCTCCCCCTGTCCTTGACAGACTGTGTCGGGGTGAATCCAATGTCTGCCCCCATTGGTTCTGGTTCTTTGAAAAACAACTACAAGAACTTCACTCTCAAGTTTCACAAGTAAGGCTGGTTTCAGTGTTCACGTGTCTTACAGCTCCATGTCTCCCATGTCAACAAATGTCAACAGCAGAAGCTTAAAGTTTCAGTGTTATCAACTGTGGTGTTATCCTATGAGGCCTGAGGGGTATTCCATCAAAGTCGCTAACGAAACCGGCTCTTAGTTGATTAAGCCCGGTTAGAACTAGAGCCAACTTCCACTTGAGGCTTAAGCCGTTCCATCAACGCAGTTCAGCCGCGCCTTGCTCAGGTTAGTTCAAGCCAGGCTAACGTTATCCTGGATTACACGCGTTCACAAGATATGTAACCACCCCATAACCGTGAATGTCGAATCATGGATCAAATGTCCGAAAAGGACCGAGCGGGATCTTTTCCAGCGGCGAACAGAAGCTGTTTGTGGAGGTCTATGTGGAGTACAAGCATATAATAACTCAAAAAGGGAACATTGTAACCATTAATAGAAACAGGGAGGCTGCCTGGCAAAAAAATCGGCGATCTGTTGAATGCATAAGTAGTATTAAGCGTAACATATTTTAATTGAATATTGACCATGGCTTTGAAAGCAGGGAGATAGTCTCGAGTTAACGTGTTGGACTTGCACCCGGTCGTCTGGGGTTCAAGCCCCACGTAATTAGTAATATAGGAAGGATTACTAGAGAAATCAAAGAACTTTTCATGCCATTTATTTTCCATTTCTTTGAATATTCTTAATTAGGGAATTAATAAAATTTGTAAAGTGAATTACAAAATGAAGCCAACGCCAAGAATACTATGAAATACTCGAACTTGAGTGATACGTGCAAACTCGGGTCACGCGTATCACAGGGCAAGTGCTAGACAATTCACCCAGCCGCTGATTGCTGATTACGCGATAATACATAGACTTGTGTAAAAATGTGTTGAAAAAATAGCCACAGTAACAATAGATAGCAATTCATTGAATTATTTCATTTACATCATTTAATCTTAGACCCTTAGTGAAAATATACGCTGTTTGTACTTCATATATGTACATTTATGAGAATTGTGAGGACTAGGCTTGGCGGAACCTTCTGATGGTACAATTGTTGCTGACAGATGGATTTCTCTGAAACACTGCTGAAGTTAGCCTGACAGTTAACCTGCTCCCGACCAGGTTAGTTTGGTCGGATAAATTGCCATGGTTACTTAGCGGAGGTTCCCTTAAGTCACGTTCATGGAACGCAACTCTAGCTGAAAGAAGCCCGGCTAAGCGAAATAAGCCCGGCTTTACGCTTAGCTTGGTTGATGGACTACCCCTCTGGTTATTGTAGGTTATGTCTTTGTCATAAAATATAATGAGATTACATATAGAACACAATGCCTCCCTCTTTCACTCACTCACTGATTTCTTTCCGTTTTATTGACTGTGATCTAATCCTAATGGCCATATTAATTGGTAGGTTATATCCTGGTCGGTAAACACAATGAGATAACATGTCTTAACACAATGCCTCTTTCTCTCACCCTCTCCCTCACCCTCTCATTCTCTAGGCTCATCAATGTGACCATAGAGTTTCAGCTAAAGGCGATCAATATACAGACCATCATCAACAATGAGATACCTGACTGTTACACGTTTTACATAACTGTAAGTGTTTCCTGTACACACAGACATGGTGGCAAAAAAAAAAAAAAAAACAGCAGTGGTTGAAAATCTTTTCTTGGTTTTTCCTTTCTGACCTATTTCTAGGAAACCATTAATTACATTTTATCCGTCTTCTCTGTCACTCCTTCCTAATTGAATAATTACATTTTACTATCTTTGCAATCTCTTAATTTGCCTCAATCACACCAATTTAACAGCATGGAGTCACTCATAGAGTGGGATGCAAGATTGCTTGTGGTTGATTGGTTTGTTTCCCCCGGCCTACAGATAGTCCTGGACAACAAGGCCCACAGCGGCAAGGTCCAGATCAGGCTGGAAAACCGGGCGACCATCAAGGAGTGCAAATTCCCCAGCGTCTCGGGACAGGGTGAGTTAATAGGGACGGAAAGGAGGACGGCCTGAACAAATGAGTTTGCTTATTAAACTCAAAGGAAGACTACAGGAAGGCTTGGTTGATATGCTGCAAGACTCTCCCTAGCATATTATCTGTTTAATCAACAAGTATGGTTCGATACCTTACCAGTTATTACAAGGCCTTTCTTCACCGGCCACTATATGGTATGTAGCAATATCTGCATGTCTGGTTGTCGAAACATTTGTAGATGCGGAAGTGTTGAGGGATCAGAGGCAGTCAGGTCAGACGTGACAATACAGGATCATATTACCATTACATATTGCCCAATTGCAGTTTGGAAGTATTCATAAATGTTCTCTGAGGAGGGAAACATGTTCTGTGAGGAGGGAAACATGATTCAATTAACCCTCTAACCCTCTCTGTGAATATAATCAAATCTCCCATTAAATATGTGAGACCGGAAAAGTGTGGCCTCATATTGTACTTGGTTCAGAGAGATTCTCAATCACAGAGCTAACAAGATACAAACAGTCTCCATTGGACTGATTTCACAGAGCTACTGATTTGACATAAACATAACACAAATAGGATCTAGTGGACTGATGTTATGGCGCCACTAACAATACAAATGTCAATCATTGGACTGATCACACAGAGTTTACACAGAGCTTTCAAAATAGAAATAGGATCCATTGGTCTGATCACACAGAGCTGACATAATAGAAATAGGATCCATTTGACTTATTTCACATGCGTACAAACAGGATTTACTGCTATCCATCGGTCTAACTTGGGCGCCGCCTTGTCTCTTACCTCCAGTGGAAAACTATGCCCGCCTGGCCTTCGACGTGGTCGTGATACTGGTGTGCTTGCTGTCCCTGGTGCTGTGTGGAAGATCCATATTGCGGGGCATCGTGCTGCAAAATGTAAGGAGAACACCCACCCACCCCCCACGCCTAAATACTAAATGCTGATGCACTTCAAACTAAATTAAAATTTCTGTGTTTGTAATGACATGTAAGGCAGGTGAGCAACAAAATCAGGCATTGGGCATCGATCATGGAAGCAATTGGTCCACCACGTCACGTGAACGATTGTGCCAGTTTTTCTTCCAGGCATGTCTCATCCACGCGACCCGCGTCATTAATCAAGTGCCAATTTTGATTTGGCTTCAAGCATATCAGGGACTTGAGCCCTCTCAAGCAGACAAGGTTAACCCCAGCAGGAGACCCCACCAACTATTAGGAAATCGAGGTGGTGGTCCATTTTGTAGAAAAAATCTTGTAGATGGGAGGAATTCTTAATGGTTAAATTCCCAACATAGTTTCTAAAAGTCAGTTAGGCTTCTCGGTCAGCCTTCTCGGTCAGGCTTCTCGGTCAGCCTGACTCTTAAACTAATAAGGCCACTCTTGATTTCTTTATTCCCTGTGATGGGGCCTGCGGTCCACCCAGAGAACAGATCCTCAGCATAACATGTATCACAATAAAGGAATCGGATCAGGGCCAACCTCCCTCACTCCCCCTTGTCTGTGTCTATCTGTGTTTATTGTTTTGGACCACGTGTTTCAGGAGTTTGTGGCATTCTTCAAGAACAGTCTGAGCCGCAAGGTGTGCTGGGCCGACCGCATGGAGTTTATCAACGGCTGGTACATCCTCCTGATCATCAGCGACTTCCTCACCATCATAGGGAGCTTCATCAAGATAGGAATCGAGTCAAAGGTCAGCCTTAGTGTGTGTGTGTGGTCGCGGAGTTCTCATGCTGGAAAATCTATAGCTGCATACTGTATAGGACAGGATTTCCTAAGCACATGTTATCCAACCATAAGATATCCATCTTATTTTCACAGCTTTCATTCTGCGTCTCGACCAAGTAATATGACAATATATCTCACTTATATAACATTTATATCAAGTTTGCGTACTTGCGCAGTTTTGCCAGGGTGGAGAAACTGCTGTTGGTGTGTTTGTGTGTGTTTTTGTCAGTCCTGAAAGAACATGTCCTTATGTCCTTAAGTGTGTCCCATGTCTTGACAGAACATCACAAGTGTGTCCCGTGTGTTTGTATGAACAGACCATGTCGTCCTATGACCTGTGTGGCATCCTGCTGGGGACCTCCACCCTCCTGGTGTGGGTCGGAGTCATCCGCTATCTCACCTTCTTCCAGAAGTACAATGTGAGTAGCAGCAGCACAGGTGCATGTGCCCAGATTTGACTCCCTCACTCCCTCATTCACTTCCTCATTCCCTCACTTCCTCTCTCACTAACTTCAATTTCAAGTCAGTATTTTTTTATATAAAATGTGTTTTCACACACAGCTAATACTCAGCTAACGCCTGTGTGTATGTTTGTCTGTGTGTTTGTCTGTCTGTCTGTGTATGCACATGCGTGTGTGCCACTCCAGATCCTGATATTGACGCTGCGGGTGGCGTTCCCCAACGTGATCCGGTTCTGCTGCTGCGTGGCGGTGATCTACCTGGGCTACTGCTTCTGCGGCTGGATTGTCCTGGGACCCTACCATGTCAAGGTCAGGGGCCCACAGTCACCCTTATTGTCACTCTGTGTTTATACCCGAGTTTCTGAGCTTCTCAACGTTGTGGGACAGTTTGTTACGTCATCGTCTCCTTCATTGACAGGCGGCCAGCAGCACTCAAAAGTGAAGATATTTTTTTTAAATGGAAATGTGAGAGTCGCATTATTAGAAAGGATCTCAGCACAGGCTGAGGTATGATAGGCAAACAATGGGTGTTATTTTTTTGATAACGCTGTTCCTCAGAGGACCCTAGATTCCGAGGGAGTAGTACTACTAGGCTTTATCATAAACACAAGTTTGAACGCAGCTAATTAAGCGGGTTCAGCTATTCATATCCAAGGCGACTTCCTGTGAACCTGCGTGTTTTGCTCTGGCTCCGTAGTTCCGGACCCTGTCCAGTGTGTCCGAGTGTCTGTTCTCGCTCATCAACGGCGACGACATGTTCGTGACTTTCTCCGGCCTGGAGGGCAGCAGCACCCTGGTCTGGGTCTTCAGCCAGGTCTACCTCTACACCTTCATCTCCCTCTTCATCTACATGGTGCTGTCGCTCTTCATCGCCCTCATCACCGGGGCGTACGAGACCATCAAGGTACCACCCAGGGGGACATTGTAAAGGCAAAATGATAAAAATTATATATTGGGTTAAAAACACCATATTGCCTTTTTCTTTTCATGATGCATCGCAGCATAATTAAAGTCACAATGTGTAAGATTGTAATAACAGTGTTCTGTCCACTTTAACTGGCTGGGCAACTGTGTGACGTGAGGCAGCGTAGCTCGGCCGGCTGGGTGGCCTGAGTGGGAGGGGTTGAGGGAGTGTGAGTGTTGATGAAAAGATTATTATAAACAAAGAGAGGTACGGGCTGACAAGCATTTTTTATTTGCAGAATATATCAGTTATAGAATAGAATAGAATAGTTATAGAATTTGATGTTACTGATAACATTATTGGAATCACTATCGATCAGCGTTGACCACAGATGTGTCCAGGTTGTATTAAGCTTTAAACTAATTAGGGGTCAGCTCCTTTCATGTACGAGGGCGCGGCTAGCAGACTAAACTAGTGAAGATGAGTACACCACCTGTGTTTGTCCTATGACAATGCCTCTGTGAGAAGGGTCTCCTCAAAGGTTTCTTTTCTGTGCACCTAGAAGAAGTTTTAGTTTTAGAAGAATAACCCGAGTCCCCCCACATCTCTGGCAGCATCAAGTCCAGGAGCCCATGCACATCACGGACCTCCAGGCCTTCATCGCCGAGTGCACCGACATGCCCAACTCCGGCAAGTTCCGTGGTGTGGAGACCTCGCCCTGCTCTATCTTCTGCTGCTGCGACAGGTGAACACATTGACGAACAAACCGAACCGCCCACTCAGTAGAGCGCTACCGTAACTCGAGATCACATGAGGCCAGAACCAGGTGTTCTGGTTTGTGTCTGTTTCTGTTTTGTTTTCTTATTGTACCCTCTTCATAAAGGTGGCAGATAATGTAGATATTGTATTGTAGGAATGTAAAAGAAATCCTACAAAATTCCTGTGTATATGTAGCTATATAGCCAAGTCGACAAGCAATAGCCTGGAGAGATTGATGTTTTATTGCTTGGTGGATGATTTTGAATTTGATTTTGATTTTGATGAAGTAAATGTTTGATATTCGTATCCAAAGATACTTCAGAGTGATGTTTATCAGATTGGTCAAGTTCAGGTTTATAGTGAGCTTATCAGCTAGTGTCTCTTTTAAACTCAAGTTTTAAAACAACAGTTTTGAATTGCTTGAATTGTTTCCACAGAGCTACGACCTATGAGGACGTCCTCCTGGTCAACTGAAGAGGACCGTTGGAGCCTCACTAGTGCCTCACTGGTGCGCCCTGCTGGCCACCGTACCGAACTGCACACAGCACTACTTCCAGGCCAAACTGTCCTCTTACCTCTTCCCGGGCTAGTTGCTGTAAAACCAACACCGCCATTCACCTGAAAGGGTTAACAGCAGTGATGTCAAAAAAAGGACCCGGGTTTAACCATTGAGGAATGTGCTCATGGAAGTGAACTCCAGACCATAATGATTCATATTCTGTCTGAATATGGATCCAGAGTTTTTTATGAAGCCTTTGACTTTGGAGCGGAAATTCTGCTTCTAGGACATACTATAGTACAGTGGCCCCAGAGAAACACGTGCACACTTTTTATTCACATGGTCCATGTTTTTTTCTCGTGTACTTTGTAGTGTTACCTTTCATGTTTTTATTTGAAGTACTGCACAGCGCTACCGTCGCACAAAAGTACTTTTATCAGGTTGGTTTTAAGGAACAACAGACTCTACTTGAGAAGGTTAAAGTAGTATGTAGTGCCATGCTTAGCATTTGGTATTTTTCTAATTTCTTAAGCCGTTTTAGAAACTCACTATCTCACTTTATTGGTTTCTGCATTCAGTCGGACCAGGAGACAGAGGAGTAGTACACCATATACTCTCTGCTCTTCTCCTGTCCTGTGTTTTATATTTTAGCAGTCATGCTCTTCAATATCCTTATTTAAAGGTGAAGTGTGTAGAATTGAGTGGCATCCTGTGCAACAGACTTGGCAGAAATGGAATACAATACCCAAAATGTATGTTTTAATTAGTGTATGCGCTCATGAAAATAAGAATGGTTGTGTTTTTTCTTTACTTTATAATGTGCCCTTTATATCTACATAGGATGGGGCTCCTCTTCCACCAAGCTAGACATGTTTCACCTCCATGTTTCTACAGTAGCCCAGAATGGACAAACGGCAATGTTTTTAAGTTTGAATCAAAATTGCTATCTTACTTGTAAGCTATGACCTGTAGATTTACAGACTAAATAACTAAATACAAATAACAAAAATCGATCAAGAAACCACCATCACTTGACACATGGCTATTGGATGCTGTCATAGATGATGACATCATTTTGAATTACTTACTGGCTCTTTACAGGCCAGTACCGGTCACCGTAGCTCCTCCTCCTCCATTATAAACTGTGAGGTGTGGGGGGCTGGGTATTCAGTTGGTTGCAGCCTCAGGAAGATGCAAGATTCCACTTAATCCTAAACACAGCACCTTGAATTGCCAAATATAGTACAGATCATTGCAGATAATAGGAGCCCAAAACTCATACGCATAGAAAAGGATGGGGATGGTGATATCCCTAACCCTAACCCTGGTTGACAATCATAATAATGGCTTGTATGGTTCGTTCCCAACCAACCACAGCAATAATGTGTTGGAGCCGCAACACAGAACTGCACTGATTATCAGTGTCTTTAACGCTGCTTGGTCTTGTGAGGAGAGCTCTTAGATTAGTAATGGAACACAGGGTATTTATTATAAATGTATTTTGTTTTCTACTGGATCCAATAGGTTTACTGAATCTATGTCTAGTTGTGTTGCATTTGTTCCCCTTCAACAGACATTACCTGTGCATAGCATCAGCTGTCATCTTGTATCTTACTTGCATAACCTACTTTTATGATCAAAGTTGGTTGTGGTAGGCTGTTTTATGTCTGGATGCATTTTTACATGATGCTTTTTATTGCTTCGGGACGGTACTCATGGGAACCTGAGGGAGATGTGATCTGTCCGAGCATGGAGTGACTCTCAGACAGCTCAGAGTCTGAGGACAGGAGCGTAGAGAACGAGGATGATGCAGAAGTACTCCCCTGCCGCCTCCTGGCTTCCTAATGCTTTGTCCTTGGTGCTTCTTCTTGTTCTTTATAATGATGTCTTGTTTGAAATGTAGGTTAGAGCTAGGCCTAGGATAGTATGTAAAAAAAAAATATATATATATATATCTCAATTACTTTGAACTGCGGACAAGAAAGATTGGGGAATAATGAAGTCTTTGTCTGTAATGATAGGAATTTGAAGTATTTATACCAATCAGTTTTGGAAAAAAAATTGGGAATTATTTTGTTATTAATTTCAGCTAGATGTTATGATAATGGCTATCTCAGATCTAGTGACATGATTATCTATATTCTAAAAATGTCTCTCACCTTGAGGCCCACACAGACCCTCTCCTGACTCAATTTGGCATTATGGTTATTTTTTTTGTTATTTGTTCGTTCCCCATCTGTGCCTTTTCATCTTATCGTGCCATTTCAATAATAAATGGAATTTCAAAGCAACCAGAGAGGTTCTGTTTACCTTTTTGTGGTTCTTTTTTATGTTGTACGGTACGTATGTGACACACTAAAAACAAATTAAAAAAACTCTTTAATTAAGCATTTTTATTAGTTCTACTGAAGCCCTTTTTAACGGTCAGGTGTGTGTGTGTGTGTGTGTGTGTGTGTGTGTCTGTGTGTGTGTGTGTGTGTGTGTGTGTCTCACCAAGGTCATGATTAAAATGCTGTTCATAGAACATCAGTAGTTCCAATGGACCAATGGGCGTGGTCCATAATAGCAGCATTTAGATTCGATCTTGTGTTGGACTAGATGTCTGCCTCAATGATCGTGGAGAAAGGGCGTTTCCCAGGCATTAGTTTCAATGCAAAAATCATTATTCCCATGCTGTAACTGTAGGATACAAAGCCAGGCTGGCATTTAAAGG
This sequence comes from Micromesistius poutassou, assembly GCF_964030765.1. Lineage (NCBI taxonomy): Eukaryota > Metazoa > Chordata > Actinopteri > Gadiformes > Gadidae > Micromesistius > Micromesistius poutassou. The sequence goes on along the minus strand of NC_140273.1, from coordinate 9,647,347 downwards.
ATATTGCTTTGTGTCTGCCTGCCTGCCTCGGTTTTCCTCCCTAGTTTTTGTTGGTGTGTGTGTGTGTGTGTGTGTCCCAGCTCTGTGAGTACTCAGACCCTAGGTTGTGTGTGCAGCTGTCATCGTTACAAGTGTGAGAGGTGGGGCTCTTCAGGATTTACGAGGAGTTTTTCGGGGGAATACCAGCCTTCCCAACCTCACAGAGCCAAAAGGACACTGAGCCAGCGTTCAGCTCAGTCACAGACCACGCTAGCATATTGAGCTAGCCATCCCCTGCCGTCCAGTAAGGTCTTCGAGAGATGGAGGCTTGTGCCAGGCGGACACACCCTCGCTGTTTAACCACAGTATTAGTGTGCACTGTGCACACTTAAATGCAGGCACAGGATTTATAAAAGCTTTGGTTATAGAGTGATGTCATAATGGATGCCATTAGTGTCTGGTTTTTCTCAAGTGCAGAAGACAGAAGCTGTACCTGAAAGTAGGCCCTGGTTGCACTTTTTACATGTTGCATCTTTAGCGTGAGCAGGGCTAAAGAGAGCCTGGCACTCTCTGTACACTCCTGCAGCTCCTCCATGCTGAGATGGACTTGTGTGTGGTTCTGTGGACGGCAATCTCTGAACACTATGTGAAATGTGACTGGTGGTTATTTGTTAGTGAAACTTTGTATCATGACACAAATGGCCGCACAGCATCTGGTTAATGGTTGGAGAAGTGGTTGTTCAAGAGATGTAAAACTTTATTCTTGGCATTGATTTTCAGATTCCAATCAAGAGCTAGCTCTACATGTTGGAAACACAGACTGAGCTTTGGACCTGAAAATGGCCTCCCATTGAGAGCCTTGTCATTAGCAGTAGACCCAAAGAGAAAGTACCAAATGATCATGTTATGTCATTTGTAATGGCATAATTGTGATTCAATCATTTTTTTAAAGAAGATGCTGTACTCATGTGGTTTCTTTGTCATTACTTTAGGGCCATCATAAAAGAGCCATATAATAGAGGCCATTGTTGGGAGGCCTACTTGCCAAACATTGTCCACAAAAATGGAGTCCAAGTCTTGCCAAGGTCCAAAGTGCAAATAGTATAGGGTGGTTGTAATTATTTCTAACTGAAAATTCACTGAATCTAAATGACCTTGGTGTTAACATCAAGGTTATCATAAATGTTAATTACTTGACATGCATATAATCATTCACTCTCCTACTTCTCCTACTCACGATACTGTTGGGGAGGAGTATGGTCTGCAGTGCAGGAACTCAAGAGTGAAGGAAGTGAAATGGGTTGCATGACTCATGCATTTAGCCCTTTCACACAACACTTCAGAAACATGAGGAAAAGTAGATGAGGAAAAACCTGAAACAACTCGCCTTTTCCCCCCATAGTATGCCTAATTTCACTTGCTTTTTCCCCCTACTTATTATTGTCTTCCCGGTTTCATTCTAGCTTAAGACCAGTTGAGGTCACACATCTGAACGCGCTCAGTCCCTCCCAGCGTTCTTTGTATATCCCTTGCCTTTCTTTTCATTATTTCCTATTGTGAATTCATTCTTCTGCAGCTGCATTCTCACAGACCCGCAATGACAAGCGTTCAGCTCACTGCTATTGTCGACTTGTACCATAGCAAACTAGACACTAGTTCCCAGGGCCGTGGCAATCACATTTCTGATAGCCTGATATTGATTTATGGAATAATATATTAATTTCAGCAGCATTAAAGGATCACTCGATTGATGCAATGCACTTGTCATTAATTCAAAGTATGCTTTTGGCATATGACAAAACATGACAACGCTATGTTACGGCCCGCGACGTACGGGTGTTAAGAATTTGACATCTCGGCTGCAAAATGCGTGCTCCTGATTGGCCTAAAGACATTCAGACACAGATTCATTCCTCGCTTAAAAAATGCCCCTTCAATCGCTCCTCGCGCCACTATGTGGTCCCTCCCCCCTCCCCTCCCCTCCCCTCCTCCTCCTGGGTCCTTGTCAAAGGGAAGAGACTAAGAGAGAGAAGGAGACCGCCGCTGCCGTCTGTTGCCAGTGAAACGCGGGGTGAAGGGAGCTCGAGAAAGGACGCCTGCCCTCAGAGCGCAAAGGCTTCATTGTTACTCATCCGAAATTTACGTCGCTCGACACTTTGAGTGCATTTCAGTCACCGCTGAATTGAAAAGGAGGGCACTGTTTGTTCCTTCTAGAGACGAGAACCGGGGGGAAGCGTGCCTCGACGTTTGAAAGGTACGTCAATAACATCGAAGCGACATCGTAGCGGCGGGGTGAATTGCGTTGTTGACTACGCAACAACGTCTATCGGGTTCAAACGCTGTTAAACGCGCAAACGTGTGTATCCGTGGTTTTGTTGATATTTACGGGCAGCAATTGCCCTTCGCTGCTCCCCATGACCGTATCCAATATCTTCCGCCTCAAATCCGCCTTCAATTTAATGAAAGCATTTTTTTTTCTACACGGGCTAATTGCAACAGCGAGAGTTTGTTGTGGATTGAGATGATGGACGTGTAGCCTCGCGGCGGGTAATGGTTGGGCGGTGGTGTGCTTTATGTTTTCCCCTCGCGCTGGCTGCCGAGTGGTGCGTCGTGCGCAGCTTCGCTGTATCACTCAGCCAGTGCACGTTTTTAGTCGATTGCATTTATTTTCCATATTTTGCGGTCATGCGTGCCAACACCGACCGCACAGACATCTATTGTTCTGTCACCCTCAAGTGGGCCTCCAGTTGCTTTGCTTCTGGTAAACCATGGATGATTTATTGTGTCTATACGATTGTGGCTGGCTCTGTTCTTTCGAAGCCGCATAAATGTCATTAAAGCGTTCCTTCCATGTGGGGAAAAAGTCACATTTGAATATAGCCTACAGCCAGACCGAAGTTTATCTTGTGAGGTCGTTGTAGAGCAGACTATCACATGGACACTACCACCAGAAGGTTTATTATTCAATGGATGCTCCTGTTTTTGGTTTGGATAAGAACTAGATCTGGTACGTTAATTATATTATGCGGTCAATCTTAATCTAAAAGTTTTTAAATGTGAATTGGCAGGCCTCTATGTCAACCCAATAGGTCCTCCTCCCACAAACCGGAATTGTATTACCAACATGCTCTATTGAATAGTGTAGTAGTATACACTAATATACCCTCTATACTTGGATGGGACATGGCTGTGGGTACTGAGTAGTAGTGATTTCCTCTCCTTGGCATTCAATTGTTTTTGTTTCTTTTGGCCCACTTGTTGGGAAGTGGAGCTCAGAACGAGGCAGGGAGTCACTGAGCAGGCCCTGGGGGACAAAGACTTCCTGGGAGCTGGGGACTTTATGGACAATATCAAGTGTATTTGATCAATTTAATTGCGTATTGGATTTGTGGGGTGACTATTGATGGATATCTATAGTGGAGCGATTGAGATATTCTTTTACTTGGAAAATAAAATGATGAAAGATAACTACTACTGTCCATCAATATGCTTGTCTTTATTGTAATGCACATTTAAGAACATCCCAGATAAGCCCATGTTTCCATTTCCTCTGGAATATTGAACTGTACACCAACACTCTGAGAGGATGCTCTGGCTCATCCACTCCTAAAGATAGCCCGGGTAACACCACCGGGTTAGCTGGCCATGAATGGGTCTCTGTGAGGGGAATGGGCATCGTGTAAAGAGCTGGGATCCCCTAGTTTGCACTACTTCCTGAACTTCCTGTACATGAATACAATATTTGAGTATCTGGGCCTCAATGGACTGGCTGAATAGTTTGAAACTGATGCTTTGTGTCTGTTTATAAAGAAGCAATCTGTTCACATAAACAAAAACTGTGACTCGAGGCTCCCAGAAAATTTGTTCATTAATGGGCTGTTGCCCTCTCAACATGTTTGGCGTCTGTGTTAATTGGGTTCAGATTGGATGGTCACTGAGCATTTGGCTGATGAGGATTGCCTCACTGCCCACTGTGAAATGGAGTGAAATGCCTTCTAATTGACTTGTCAGTTTAATGTAGTGGACAATGCAACCCTAACTCTCATGTTGTCGTCTTCATGTACATCTGCACAGCAAAAATTACATGGCAACGGCCTGATGTATTTCCATTCTGTAGTGCAGCATGTACGTCCCTTATCAAAAGTGTATATACACATTCCTCCTTGTTGTTGATGACATGACTTGCTGGGCTGATATGCTGACCGTATGGGTCTGGGTGGTGTGCTCCAACCAGGATTCGATGTACTTGTTGATATGCTTCAAGGTTTGAATGGGTGGGGAAACGCTTTGGGAATGCGGGCGGATCATTTCCATAGGGAAGTTTTAAATTCACGCCGCAGCTGTGTGTAAGTGGTCAGGTGGGGCTGCCTGTCACTCCGATCTGTGCGCGAGCATCACTCACGTCCGCTCCGTCTGGGTCATGTCGTTCACCTGACTGCCAGCGATGGCTGAAATGCCTCTGCTCTCCTCTTCAGCTTGAGGTGCTTATCTCTTCTTGGCACCGTCATCCTGGGCCCCGTGTAGCTAAACCCGGTGAAACCTGCTCCACCTGTCTGTAGTTTTGACTTGATCCACAATCCCCTCATGGATGACCTGCCACGGCCTCACCCCTTTCTCTGCTAATGAGACATTGTATCGATCGTTTGAACGGCCATAAGAGGCGACCTCCCCCGGTCTTTATTTGGACCTTTCTTGACACGTACCAGCTTAACAGCTGTGAGAGGCCGGCTCCGGAGCAGCAGCAGCGTGGAAGGCAGCAGGTGTTGAATCGGTCTGGTCGTGTTGTGTTGTGTGACATGATGATTAACAGTGTGATTCCAGACTACTGCCGCTCCTTATCTGTCCCTGTCAACAGAATGTGTTGAATCACAACGTGGGTCAGAGGGCCACACCCTGTGTGCCATTTGCACACAGGGTCATGACAATCCCCCGGGAGTCTATCCTTTTTGGAAATTTGAAATTAAAACACTAGCCCTCAACGATGGGCAGATTGAAAGGGGGATGACTGACTGGTCAATTTGTTTTTCTGTTCTGGACTGAATGCTGCTGAACGGTCATAACCATCAATGAAGGTAAACAACATTCTCATCCTGTCCTCCAGGGTCTGAACGGATGGCCCAACCCTAGATATTAAATGTCGAGAGGATTGGTGTCCATTTGGCCTTCGTATGCTGCTGCTCAGCTTCAGGTCACACCCTGATCTCACCCGTCTGTCCAGAATGATGTTCCCACAGAGTTGCGGCGCATTCCGTCACCCGCCAGCTGGTCTGACTGGGTGCAGGGTCCTGGTCTGGCTGGGTGCCGGGTCCTGGTCTGGCTGGGTGCTGGGTCCTGGTCTGGCTGGGTGCTGGGTGCTGGTCTGGCTGGGTGCTGGGTCCTGGTTTGGCTGGGTGCTGGTCTGGCTGGGTGCCGGGTCCTGGTCTGGCTGGGTGCCGGGTCCTGGTCTGGCTGGGTGCTGGTCTGGCTGGGTGCTGGGTGCTGGTCTGGCTGGGTCCTGGTCTGGCTGGGTGCTGGGTCCTGGTCTGGCTGGGTGCTGGGTCCTGGTCTGGCTGGGTGCCGGGTCCTGATCTGCGGCTTGGCTGTGGCACGGTGCCGTGCGTGGTTGCCCTCGTCATGGTGGGTTTGCCATCTGCCCTTTCCCTGGCGATTTATATTGGCAAGGCACAGTCAGAGACGCTGTAATTATCAAACCCACACCTCAGTGCTTTTTTTTTATGTTGTCAGCTCTTTTTTGTGTGTTGGGCAAGGGCCATGGGGTATGTTTGATGGCTTTAGCGCATTGCCTCACACTTTCTTGGTAATTATTGGTTATTTTCTCATGTTTTGGACACCATTCTGTTTGGTTCATGGTCTGGCTAAAAACAAGCAGAAAACTGGCTAAAAAGCATAGTTTGCTTGGATTGTTGAGCCTTCTTCTCAAGGTTTTCTGTGTGTGTGTGTGTGTGTGTGTGTGTGTGTGTGTGTGTGTGTGTGTGTGTGTGTGTGTGTGTGTGTGTGTGTGTGTGTGTGTGTGTGTGTGTGTGTGTGTGTGTGTGTGTGTGTGTGTGTGTGTGTGTGTGTGTTGTTATGTGGGCTGGGTGTCGAGCTGGTCTGAGCTCACCAAGGACTGCGGTTTATGATCCAGTCCTCAGGCTCCTCAGCAGTGTATCGACTATCTGCTGGCCGACTGCCTGGTGAGCTGGCTGCTGGACCAGATACAAGGACCTGGCTAAATTGAAAGTACAATTCTGGCAATGGTTAAAGAATTATTATTTGCCAAAGCAGCGACTCATACGGTGTTGCTGCTACAGAATTCCTGTCGTTGTGCTGTGATTCTGTCTGGTAAACTAAACGGGGGATCTTGGAGACAAAAATCCCTCTCTAGAATGGTGAGGTTTAAGATCTTTTCTTTTAAAATTCAGCCCGATGTAATAAAGCTGAATGACCCTCTCACTACCTCACCCTGAATTGGCTTCTTTAACTTGTGGGTTTTCATCAATGGCCTGACGTAAATAATAGATCTACCTCTTAAGACCCTCTCCAGGCTGTGCTCCGAAGACTATCCGGTGTCCCTGGTCCTCCTCTCGGAGGTCTAGTCATTCAGGACAGGCCTCCTAGTGCCAGCTGCCCCCCAACCCCTCGTCCTCTGGGCCCACCTAATCCCCGCCCACGGCCGACAGGGGCGGGGGGAGGGGGGCTCGCCTGATGAGCTGTTCAGACAAAAGGGCCAGTCCCCAGCCCATCCCAGACCCCCACCCTCTCCATGACATTGTGTTGTTTTACCGCCATTAAGACATATTGCTTCAGTCCACGCACTCATTGTTTAACGATCCGTGAATGCTTGCCTCCTACAGAGGGCGAGTGACAGAGGGAGAGAGTTTGGACAGAAGCTCACCTGCTGGCTGGAGGAGCATGTGAGGCCGTTGGTTTGTGTGGCGGGGGGGCGGAGAATTGACGTCGACAATGGTAGACATGAGCGTTGTGTTGATTTCTTTACCGTTGGAAACAGTAAAACCCGGATTGCAAATACACGCCGTGAATAAGCGTTATGCTAATATGTGTCAAGATTTGAACAAGGAAGTCATGAATATTGATGGGCAAACTAAAATGATGTGGTCATGCCCTACCACCATTCTCTAGTTATACTGTAGCTCCCTGTGGCATTTCTTGGCCCCACTGGCCGGCTGCCCGGCTGGGCCCAGGCCTTGGCCTGGAGCTCTGGTTGAAGCCCTGCCATGGAGGGGGACAGATTGTAACCCACTGCCCTGCAGCCTTTTCAGACCACTGTTTAGCCACTAGGCTGTCACGCTTTGATTATTCGCCAGTGCCACAAAGGCTAACCGGCGAGTCTGCTTAAATCGCCGCCACACTTAACACACACCTCTCCCGGGCTTATTGAGCGACGTCGCCATCAATTAGCACACCCTCCTTGTCCTTGTCCCCTATGGCATTGATTCGGCTGAGCTGCGTGCTTATCTGCCAGACCTGCGCAGTTCCACTGATGAATGGACACTTTTCTTTTTTTTAAATCCACCGACTCAAGTGTGGATGATGTAGGGGTGGAGCTGCTATTAAGAACACTCCTCCCACAATGAACCCCAGGCCCCCCAGGCCAGGACCTGGCACACCTCCAGTATACGGCCCCCACCCTCCCTCCGGTCTAGGGTATAATGTATGCACCAGTTGAGCTCAGGCGAGGGGGGTTTCAAAATGGCTCGGTGTTCTCGGATTAGAGGATTATGTCATCCACACACTCCCGGCCCCACGCAGGATGTTCACAGCAGATGTGGCGACAACTGTCTGAAACCCCCAAATATCTTGTTTTTCTTTCACTATTTCAAAGCAACCTATCCACGATGCTCCGTTTGGGTTTGAAGTAGCCACCCAGACAAGAAGAGAATACCAGGTCTCCCATTCCAATGTTAGGGTTAGAGCACCTTGGAAGACGCTGCCTTTACTGTTGAAGAGGTGTCTGACTGTTTGTGGTCCAGTATAATTGGAGAACTGATTCCCCGTGAAACACAATGTCTATCTGTGTGGTTTGCCTGCAGCCTGCGGAAGCCCAGTGCTTGCAGAGTGTGGAGATGTAAACTATAATTTCCTGTGCACTCTGTTTTGCCGCAGCTCATGAGGGGCGGCACTGTTTGAGTTTCAGCCAGCAAAACAGTTCTTGACAACACTGTTGCTGATTGGTCATTCGGTTGATTCATACCCATTTTATTGAGAGGGGGGGAATTATCAATTGAGTCTCCTGGTGCAATGCTATTTTTGTATTTTATTTATATATATATTATAGTTTATGTTTGTCACCATGGTAACACGGACAGCAGAAGTACTGCAGATAGATGAGACGTGGCTTCCGGCGACTTCCTGACCTGTTCAGAACCATCTGGTGTGTAATCCAGAGGCGGCGTGGCTCGCATGCAGCCACAGCCGACAAGCAACAGCATCGTGTGTGTGTGTGTGTCCGATGCACAGCGAGGAAGAGACAGACCCAAATGGACAGACGAAAGAAAGATGCGCAAAAAGGGATACACGGATGCATGTGGTTCAAAACATTGATATGTGGAGAGGCACGAATGAGAGCGAGGGAAGAGATGTAAAAGGAGCCGTGCGTAGAGGGAGGGAGAGAGAGATAAATGGGTGGAATGAGAGCATCGAGGGAAAGGTAGAATGTCCTCCTGCACAGATATCCAGTGTCCTCCCCGTGCACTCGGCTTGATTGTCTCCCACCAGCGTGCGGTTCTCCTCTCCTCTCCAGCATGGCCATGTATGGTGAGAATGAGCCACACATGCATTCTCCCATTCAAAGTGTTTCATTTACTCCTCCCGTGGACTCCCCTCACAAATACCTCCTATTTAGTTCCCCAGTATTTATTTGGAAGAGTTTAAAAGCGTACTTGCAGGATCTCTAATCTTTTTTTAAACCGGTCCCATGTCTCGTCAGGCACCTGAGTGCCTGTTTGTAGACCGTGTGCTGGAGCGCTGTGTAAACACGCTCCAGGGTTGCGTCTGAGCACATAAAAGACCCTTTTTAGAGGGTGTGTTTGTGATCCGGTGACAGCTGGCGCCCTTCAAACTGAGTTTTATGTGATCCCGGTTCTATAATGGGAACCAAGCAGAATTCTCTCTCTGCAGGAAATGCCATGTCACACAAATTCTTTATTTTTCTCTTCCTTTCCCCTCTCTGTCTGGGCCCCTCTCCTCTCCCTTTTTGTGTCTCACTTTCTCAGTGCTTCACTGCAATCTGGTCTGTTCCCTCTGGTCTACAGAAAGTGCCTTGTGTGCGCGCAGCAGTTAATTAATGAACATCTTCTCGATGTACGTCTCTGTCACGCCAGCCTCTCCGAGAGCGGTCGTCTGTTGGCTGCCTGTATGGCTTTCACAGCCAGCGTCCTGCAGGCCATTAGCCCTGGTCACCCTGGTTTGAGACTGTGATCAGTGTGACGATCAGAGGGGAGAGGGTCCCTGGTTAAAGCCAATGTTTGTTTGTGTTGCGTGTAGGCGTGTTTTGTTTGTCTAAGCACTCTGTAGGGCTGCAACAATCATTTTTTATTTTTTATTTTGGGGCTTTGAATTCAGATGAGAAAAGAGCACAATATGCTGCACCCAGTGCTATTGGCTGTTTGTTTTTTATGAAGGAAGTGGACAGCTGGGCTCAGGAATGTGGATGTAGTGCGTGTGTGTGTCTGTGTGGAGTAGCAGCACACAGAGTTTAAGATTCTGTCCCATATTTAGCAATGTCTTGGATTTGTTTTATTGTACCATGTATTGCCACTTTCCCCTTGCGCCCTCTGCCCACATCTTAAACATTCCCAAGTCATTCTGTCACTAACAACCTCTCCCCATGCCACGCACGTACAACCACCCTCCCCACGCTCTCATTCACGCGGGTCACGCTCGCCCTTGTGTGTGTGTGTGTGTGTGTGTGTGTGTGTGTGTGTGTGTGTGTGTGTGTGTGTGTGTGTGTGTGTGTGTGTGTGTGTGTGTGTGTGTGTGTGTGTGTGTGTGTGTGTGTGTGTGTGTGTGTGTGTGTGTGTGTAACTGAGACAACAGGGAGTGGAAGGCCGGGACACTATAATGTTCGGCTAACTGTTGTCAATAATAAGTGTTACGAGAGTAGCGTATGTGTGTGCGCGGGAATGGCAGTGTGAGTGGACGAGCGAGGAGAGCGAGCGGTAGCGTGTGTCAGTTTAGTGAAGTAACAAACGAGTCCGGTTGCGTCTGTGCAAACGTCTATTGTAACTATGGATGTCACGATACCAGAAATTGAGTAGTCTATACCAATACCAGTGAAATTCCACGATTCTCGATACCCAATTCGATACCACGGTCAAAAACAAAACAATAAATCCCATGTACTTTATTTATTAAAAACATTTAAACATTACAAAAAACAGTGGCACTGGCATGTAGCCTTCAAGTAATGAATAAAAATAAACCACTAATAACATTACAAAAAAAGAACAGTGGCATGTAGCGTTCAAGTAATAATAATAAAAAACGCGCTGAAAGCAGGCAGTCATGCAGCTATGCGGCTCGCGTTTACACTTGCGTGCATGGCGGGGTTTAAAACATAACTTACAACCTAATATTAAGTAATATAACGCAGGTGCGCAAGGCAGCCACAGGAGACGCCAACATTGTTTTCAACCGCTCGGTACCGCGCTGTATTAATTACCAAGTTTTGAAAAGAAAAGTATTTGAAGCGAATAAGCAACGCTGTTTTTGATTTGTTTATTTGGTTTTGAACAAATAGTTTTGGATGCATGCATCGGCTTTGAGTTGGTTTGTTTACTTTGAAATTGCATACGCTCGCAACACACACGCACGCACGCACACGTTCACCGCAGCACCCACTACAACCTGCCGATCTTCAATCAAAACAACATCAAGTAAGTGATGCCGAACGCAGTCGTACCATGCGTGTTTAGAAGCGCAACATTGAAACGGGGCCCGTCTGAAACAGTCGCGCGGCGCAGCGTTCCAAATGTCCAAAGTAGGCTACTTCCAGACATGACTCTTGCTATTCTTTTTATCGACGAGTCGAGGCGGAGCCGTCACACTCGCTGCAGTTGCCGTCTTCCATGTTCCCGTGTAGATTAGGGTTAGGGTTAGGCCGGAGGAATTGCATCTTCGGTACCTACGGTACTAAGAAAAACGAGTACCGTCACGTTTTTTGAATTTTGGTATCGACTTGGTACCGAAGTATCGGTTCTCGTGACATCCCTAATTGTAACGTTAGTGAAACTAAGAATAAAATACCCAGCCTGTCAATCATCGGCGGCCGCTTCATTCCGACCATATTCTGACCTATAAGCAGACCCACTGCCGGTCAAAGTGAAGGGTGGTACCCCCGAGAGAACATCAACGCTGTGCTCCTCAACTACGGTCTGGAGCCGACAGCAGGAAAGGTGTAACATAATAATAAAAAACATTTTCTATATCCGCGTGAAGTTATGAACTCATGTATTGTAATTGTATGATGTGTACTTTTAGGGTTACGATAAGACCTTTAATTTAGCGTTGGTGGGAGCGGGGCACTGAAATGATATAGGCTATGTTATCGGGGCTATTCTGTGTGTGTGTGTGTGTGTGTGTGTGTGTGTGTGTGTGTGTGTGTGTGTGTGTGTGTGTGTGTGTGTGTGTGTGTGTGTGTGTGTGTGTGTGTGTGTGTGTGTGTGTGTGTGTGTGTGTGTGTGTGTGCGCAAAGTAACCCCATCAGAATATCTCTTAATACAAATATCCCGTAGCCGTTATCTGTATTGGATACTTTCATTTCTGATACGATCATGTTATTCTAGGCTGGGAACGGTTCTTCATCCTCAAACCTGGCGCTGGGGTTTACCATGAGTGTGTCTTTTAGCCCCGCTTGGCCTTCTACGGAGGGAGCAGTCCCAACGTGGTTTCATCGGCCGTGGTTTTACAGCGCTGGCGTCCTGCCGCGGCCCGGCCCCTGCTCTGTTCCCCATTTACATCCAGGCCACGGGCACCAACCCAGGATCGGGGTTTTATAGAGGCAGATGGATATCTGACATTAAACCCCGGAATCGGTGTCACCCCCCCCCCCCCCCCCTCCAAGCTCAGCTCAGCACCCCCACCCGGACACTTCTCATCCCGCTCCTCCTCGGTTGGAACAATGCATTCCTAACCTCGTTCTACCCCGGCTCGCTCGCTCGCTTGCTCGCTCCCTTTCCCGCAACCAGTCCAAATCCCTCCCCCCCCTCATGCTGTAGACACAGTATTAAAACTGACCTATTTTGTCTCCCACCTCTTCCACTGTCTGGACAGAGCCCGATTCAGAGGGGGAGAAGGCGGGGGGATGAACAAGAGATGGGGATGAGACTGATGTAATTAAAGTGGCTGGAGAGAGGGAGTCATGGGTTTTAGTAGACCTTCTTCATAACAACGGGAGGAATGCAAATAACTGCAAGGGCTTTCATCCACTCATGTAAATCTACGTGCACACATCGTCTCGTCTTCAGGCTCACTTTATTGCACCTCAACCTCCAGCCTTTGGCTCGTTCTAGTTCTGTATCAGTGTTCCCACTGTACACTACCGAGCTAATCTTCATAATAGCCGCACAGCGCTAGCACCAGAGGCGTCCAGACTAAGGTATCAACTCTTCCTCGGGCTGCGGTGTTTGTTATGCTAACGAGGACGTGGTGGAATGCTTTGGATGCGGATACAATGGAGGTTCTCTGTGTTTGATGAAGTGCGTCACTCCATATTTTTTTCACACCAAGCAGCCCTTCTGGTGCTCATTTCCAAAGGTTGACAAAGGTCTTTTCAGCCGCTGTGTTGAGGCTGGAAACTATCTAAACTACCATGAGGTGTGGCATGCTGGTTGTGTTATGGTTTGGATAGGACGTCCCGGCTTCTTTCGTTTTTTTCAATGCATTATAGGGGGAACACTTGCGATCGACTTCCAAACCAAAGTTGGTATAGCGCCACCTTTGGGCCAATCAGTGTAATATTTGCGCTAGGTTAATCTTGGGTCTACCTCTACAGGTCTGGTAAGTTTCATAAAAAGCGTGCGAGCGGTTTAGGCTGTGTAATGCAAACGCGGCGGAATATAAATAATAACAACTAGAATCACAATAGGTTGCCTCGCACTTTGTGCTTGGCACCTAAAAATCCCAAACCCCCCAATCAACATCGTCTGGGTAGGCTGGGAGGGGGATTTTAAATACTATGAACCAATGAATAACCCGATCTCCTACCCGGTCCGCTCACGCAACTCCAAAACAAGTGACTTGTTTGTTTACCCTCCTCTGATCCGACCCCCCACAACGGGTTTCAGTGGAGCCCTTGTGATACCATTTCCCCGAGAACACTGTAACACGAGCCAGAGGAGGGAGAGCCAGCTCTGAAAAGGTGTTCTGTGAGCGAGGAGAGCGGCCCTTGGGGTTAATGTTTAGCCATGGAGGCCCAGGGTCTGTCTGGAGGTTGGCCTGCCGACTTGTGCTGTATCGATTTCGTAGAAACCGCCCGTCAGCAGGAACGCTCAGCGTTTCAACAGAAGGGGAAACGTGCTAAAATGGTTTTCGCTCAGCGTTCTCTGTACTCCATCACACTTCAACAGAGGCTGCAGGAATAACAAATTAAAGTGAGCGGTCGAGGGATGTGGTGCCAAAATCAGTTTCCCCCCCCATACAGATCAAGTATTACATCAAAGTGACACCCGCCATGAGATTCCTCAATGTGTTTTTTTTTCGCTACGTATTCCCCCTGAAGTCCTTCTTCAGGGGGACTATAATGAGTATTCATGGGTTTCTAAATTATACATTTTTCACTGAGAAGAAGAATTGGGGGGAGTTCATGCCCACACGCCCTGTGGGGGGCACAGGGTGTGCCAAGGCACCCCCTCCCCAACCACACAAACCATTTACTGGAAGAGTTCTCTATGTGCTTGGAGTGGGCTAGGGATGGGCAAACAGAAACCAATGTCTGAGGGGTGCCACGGAAACAGAAGGAGATGTGGTCTGCGTATGAGGGGAACTGAGATGAATTGGGGAGACATGTAAATGCACACAATCACTAAGTTTGAGGGTTTCCACTATTCAGTTTCCATTGAGGCCTTCAATCGGGACACAAGAGGGCATGTGGGTTTCAGTCTGCTCATGCTGTGGGCTGCTGTTCATCTCATCACAAGATTGTGAAGCTTCCCCTGTGCCGTCACTCAAAACCACAACTCCGTCCCTCCCCCTTCCCACTCACTGTGTCCAGTCGAGCCATTGGTTATCGGAATCATAAAATAACATAAAATGTGATCTTTCAGCCTTTTACCAGAGTTGTTTTGTGGCGGTCACTCGTGTTCCCCCTGGTCTAAAGCTGGAGTAGTGTGTCTCACTTATGTTTTTCCTGCACTTCCTGTTATTCCTGTTCTCCCAAATTCCTGTGAGGCCCAAATGAGGTTTGATTTGGCCTAGTGAGGGATGATGGACGTAACTGCTGCATCATTTAGAGACACTAGTCTCACTATGGTGCCCGAAGCCTAGATGAAACGAGGGCTGTCTAATGATGTACTATGGGGCATCATCAGTAACAAACATGGCAGTGGCAGTTATCAATAATGCATGTTTCCTTTTGTGCTTTTGTATTTTGCAGTGTGGAAACTATCTAGAGCAGTCTGGGAGTCAAGGCAATCTCTGAGCTTCCGGATCAGCTCAGCAAGGCGCCGCGTTCTTTTGCGTCGAGACTCTCGCAACGCCCGTGCCTCAGAAGGGGATGAAACCGGATGGGGTAACCATGGAAACCACTGAGCCCACGGAAGCCGTAGTGTGCACAGAACCGCCCTCCACACAGATTGCAGCCGTGCTGGCTGAAGAGAGGGGGTCCGCGGTGTCTCCAGGTGAGGAGGTAGCGGCAGCGTCGCCCCCCGCTGGCCAGGAGGGCAGTGACACGCTTGCCATGAATGAGGCCGAAGTCGAGCCGAACGACTCGCTTAAAACAAAGCCCACCACCTCTGCTGCAGTCGGAGGAGGAGGAGCCAGGACCAAGACCAAGGCCCATGCCTCACAAGCAGCATTGAAGACAACCGGGCCACTGCCTAAAAAGCCTGCAGCCCTAGCTGCGTCCTCTGGCCGGACCCAGACAGGAATAGCAGACAAGAAGCCCGCAGGAAGTTCAAGAGTCTCCTCTGCCCCTGCCAAGGTAGCCAACGGTGGCGAGGTGTCCAACAGTGTCCCCAAGAGGGCCCCAGTGGGGCCTGTTAACGGAGCCAGACCCAGGACTACAGGTGGGGGGTTTCTCCAGGGCAGGGCGTGGCCATCATTGCTTATTATATATTATTAGCATCATCATGATTGGAAGATTTACCATAAGAAGATTAAAAATTCTGTACATCAGGAATAATGCTATACCTGGAGTCAAATGATCAAATTAAGTCTTTTATATTGACAGTGACTTGAATCGGAGATGGGCATGTGTCTTTGTGTCCATGTTTTGTCTTGCAGTGTAGTTCAATTTGTCTTCTTTCCTTCCATTCTTCTCAGGTCCTGCCAGTCGACCAGCCACCTCCACCGTCCCCAAACCCAGCAGCTCCACTGGAGCCAAGCCTGATAGGACAGCCATTACCAAGGCAACCAGGTATGCCTTGCCGGTCATCCATGACATACCTTGACTATTACGGGGGATTTAGGGATACTTGCTGGGGGACATTGTCGTAGTCGGTCTTACTATCATGTCAGAAACGCATACACTGACACCCCAACATAGTTGCTGTACAGACAAGAACTAATCAACTTCAGTATCAGAATATATTTTCTTTGCAGTTGGTTTTCGGTTTTAGTTTTATATATTCAAGCTGTTTTACTAACTCAATTGGGTGTCTTTCGTCTTTGCTTAAAAAGTAGCATGTGTCTACCACTGTAAGGTCACAAAATGAGTTTGGCCAACCAATGACTGGCCAATCCCTCTGCTCTGGAGATCCGGAACCAACCTCACAGAGCGCTCATTCCCGCCCGCGATTTTATGTGATGAAGGGATGACTTTGTTTTACGTGGCTGCCAGAAAAACACCCACCAAGAAGGACCTCTATTGTGGCCTGTCTGGGTTGTTATCAGCTCGGGTTTTCACTCTACTGAGTCACTACGACGGAAATAACCAAAGTGGTTGAGGGCCTTAGCGCTCAAAGCTACGCTGAAGAACGGGGGCTTTGTCCAAGCCAAACACTCCAGTTAAACTCCTTCTTTAAAGAGATGCAGGAAAGAAAAAAGGCCACGTCTTTGTTCAGGGTTTTGGGGGTGCTGTTTACTGTGGACCTCCTGATTTTCTGAGCTCTCTTGAGTGCCTTTGCCAAATGGGCAGATTTTGAAATTGTGGAGAGGGAATTTCAGTTGTCAAAACATTTTGGTAACCGCTTTTATTATGACGTGTTTAAGTGCATATACTAGAGGGGTATCATTATATTATCCCAAATCCCAACTGGTCAGTGGAACATATGCCAAGGAGGTGTTAAAGCAGTTCTGCTAAGTCAAATTATATTGGGTTTAGAGAAATGTGAATATACATTTACACTGCAGGTGATGGCATGTAAAGTATTTTGAGACTGACTGATTTAGGGCTATACAAATTCAGTCAAATACATTTTGACTTGACTGAGTAACCATTAAGAAGCGCAATATAATGGGGCATTTTTTTATCATGGACATTTTTTTAATATTAAATGTTGTATTTTTACAACCAAAAATGGCTTTCATCCATGGGTGTGGGTGGGTGATGACACACCTTGTGTCAACTCCAGTTCTAATTTGATCTTTATTAGTTTTCACTGTTAGTTTTCACAACAAACCACATCAGATAACACAGGGCAGGAAGTGAAAGATTTCAGGCATGAAAAACAAGATGACAAGGCCTTAACGGCTTCCACTAACCAGATGAGACCTGAAACCTGTTACGATTTCTAAAGAAAAAAAAAAGTTAAAACATCTACATGGTAGTTCAAGTCTTGACAGTACCCCTTTCGTCACAAATGGCACATTGTTTGCCTAACACACCTGCTCTGAACTCTGCTTTTCCAGCTGAGCAAAAACACAATTTTGATGGATCACGTAACTGAATGTAATAGGCTCACTGCTGTGTCATCCCATACTGCTACCTTTGTTGCCATGGTAGCATGGGACGGCCAGGTCCCATGAAGGATCAATGGTAAGACCTCAAATTACTACCCTTTAGCTGTTTGGATAATCCATCTTTGTCTTGGCCCCTCCTCCAGCCTGCCTATATGTTCCTGCTCCCATCTTCTTTCGCATGGCCTGCTCCACCAGGCGTTCAGGTAGACCCCCCTCCCTCCTCGCTGCATCTCAGCCAGAAATCAATAATCAGACGCCTTAATCTACCCCCTCCAACGCAGCCTCATTCCTCATCTGCTGCTTGGTTCATCCAGGCCCGGCCCTCCCCCTGTATCCTATGATTCTTTCTGGCTTTGAATAGTGCCGTTATTACTGATGATGTTGTGGCCCCGTCACTGGTGCTGCTAGAGGGAGCCACAAGGTTCTTGGTTGTACAGCACTGCCTGGTTTTGCCAGTTTATGGCTTATGTGTGCTAGATTAAATGACAGTACTTGCAGTCAAACATGCATTAAATCAGTGGATATCATTTAGTCGATCAATTGGATAAATCAATGCAAATGTAATGGTTCCTCAACAAGTTAGGTGATTGTCTGGGTCCAGTTCCGCATCTGGACGTTGTGTTGTGGGTCATATTGTCCATCTGTTTTGAACAGTCCTCTTAGGGTAGACACTGTGTGGCTAAACCAACCCGTCATAGAAGTTAATTATGCAAATAACAATTATTTTCTCTCAGACGTCCTGTTTCTTATGCTGTCACTGTGCCCAGTGCTTAAGAAGAGCAGAGTTTTATTGGGTTTTCTGTAGTGGTTGCTAGGCTGCACCATGCCAACTTGGGGCCGCAGTACATTTATTGTAGAGGAGCCAGCTGTAAGCAAACACAGGCGCCGGGAACATGCCCTGCCCTCTGAGAGCAGGGACAGACCTGCTGGTTTTGGATGCTTTACAACACCAACATTGTATTGTCACGGTGATCTCTTTCCTGTGTGTCATATATTGAACTCTCTTCTGTCTGTTTAGCCCCTTTCACTGATGCAGTCTATCCTATAAATGTTCCGGAACCTTTACTGCATGTGTGAATGGAAACAGGGATCGATTTTCTGGGAAATCTGTACTGGCAATTTCACGGTCACATTTCCAGAATACTGCCAAAACAATATGTTTTAAATTCTATTGTTCGCAGATCAAACTGAGCATTAAATGGTGGGACAGTCACGCTCGTGGTGGTCTTCTTTGAGAATTGTGCTTTGCGTTGAAATTGAATGTCTTGGATTATGTTGTCCGTCTTCTGTTTATACTTGCTGGAACAGAAATTGGCCTTTTTTAAGAGAAAAAGTATAGTTGACTGACTGTAAAACACTTCATGTGGAGTTTTCGAGGGGTCGCTCAGTATTTTAATGGCTAGTAGTGCTCTTTTGAAGGGTTTGCATCCTATTATTGAGCTTGCAACAGAAGTCTCGTGAAGAAAGGGAAGATCCCTGCTGACCTCTGACCCCTCTGCTCTGAAGACCTACCGTTAGGTTGTTAATATCTCGTAAATGGCATTGCTTCCCAGACTTGTGTGTGTGTGTGTGTGTGTGTGTGTGTGTGTGTGTGTGTGTGTGTGTGTGTGTGTGTGTGTGTGTGTGTGTGTGTGTGTGTGTGTGTGTGTGTGTGTGTGTGTGTGTGTGTGTGTGTGTGTGTGTGTGTGTGTGTGTGTGAAGCCGTTGTTATCATCCAGGGAGCTAACCTGTTGTTGTAGTCCCCGTGTACAGCCCACTGTCTGGCTAGGGGAAAGCCCTGCTGCACTGCTGAACCTGGTGTTATCATAATGGGAAGGGAAAATGATCCAGGAATGTATGCTGATTTAACAGTCAGGAAACGCTTATATTCCTCTGCTACTTTAATTTTGAAAATGATTTATACAAAATTAGACATTTTTAGAAAATGATCAAAATGTAATGTTAGCCATAACCATGAAGAAGACACCCACTTCTCATTGACCAGACTGTATTGTCCTACAAACCGTTCCTACTTAGGAGTGCTAGGCTTTCTGAATCCCTTTTTCAGAGCATCTCATCGGTAGTAGTAGTTTCATGCAGATGTGATCTCCTATGCCATTGACTGCTTACTTTTCACTTGAACAGACTTGTTTTTAACATAATTACTACCTGGATAAGTTAAGTTGTGCTTAACTTCCACAACTTAAATAGTTAAAAATATACATTTTCACTTGAGCTGGTCTGGAATAGAAGGTGAAGGATGTAGATTGTGAAGGAGTGTTCACCCAGGGAGAATATGCAGCTTGAGGTTTATCCCAATGACTCTGTTAGAAGGGTCACTAGCTACTGCAGCACATACATCAGGCGCTTTATTACTGTTCGTGAAATGTTGCTGAATACAGAGTTTCCGTGTACAAGTGGGCCACAGCCACTGCATTCTGATGTAGGTCACTAGTTCTCATAAGCCCTGTTAAATGGTAGTTTATATATTTTGAATGTGGTCCAACCTTGTTTACTTGTTTTTTTGCAGATTGATGATGACCTCAAAACCTTGGAAAAAGCTATGATTTTATAATGACATGAAACCAAAATGATCTATTATGCCTACTTAAACCAGTAGTTGCAGGCCCATGCTGTTATCCTATACTGATTCAGAATGTTGTCAAAGTCAGCATTGGTCAAACAGGTTAAAAAGTCAGCATTGTGCTAATTTGAATGGAATTCTGCATACAAAGTAAGATGTAATGATAAGAACTACCATTGTTCAAAGACTACTTGCTGTGTCATCCTCATTGTTCTCCTCTTGGTGGGCCTTCATCCCCCAGCCTACATTGCTGTTTTGATCCTTCCCCCTGCTACATATGCCGCTTTTCCACCGCCAGTACCTACTCGACTCGACTCGACTCGACTCGCCACGCGTTATTTGCGTTTCCATTGGCAAAAAAAGTACCTGGTACCTAGTACCGGGTACTTTTTTTTAGTACTACCTCCGTCGAGGTTCCATGCCAGCGGAGTAGGTACTTTTGTGTGACGTAAACAGGCTGCTGGTAACTGATTGGCCAGCGGCTGTAAATGGGAATATTCACTCAAGTTAAGTTGTGTCCGGCGTGGTTGGAGTCCACGAACCCGCTCCCGAGGGGGACACTGATCAGCGTTTCGCCGTGTGTGTCGCTCCTTTCCCGGGGCTAGAGTTAGGCTGCGCGTCGTTATGTGTGTCGGGCGTGGTTGTGTGTGTCCGGCGTGGCTGGAGTCCACGGACCGGCGTTTCGCTGTTTCGTTTCAGTGTCGTTCCTTTCCTAGGGCTCGAGTTTCGCCTCTATCAACGTTACCGTATGACAACAATAGACGCGCAGTCATTGCGCTTTTTATTTTATTTCCCATCATAACCTTTCCCGGGAATCAGGAAATAGTCTTGATCAGATTCAGATTTCCCGGGAATCGCGTCTCCCGTGATTAAAACCCAATGACGACCCGCCCATAGACACAGTCGGCAAGCAAGGAAACGTCACTTCCGGTCAGGGCCGTGGGGGAAAACAAACCATTTTCCCCATACACACTCATGCAAAAAGGCGGTATTTTAAACCTTTGTCAAACGCTTGTCCGCTGTCATTTCTTGGTTTGAATCACTTGTATATGCTGTCAAAGGGCTATATATTAAAAAAATTATCATGATCGGGTCGATTGTTGTCCGTATATTTTTTTTAAAGTGGATCTTTCACAGTTGGTCTTCCCCCACAGCGTTGAGTCTAGGTGGGTGTTCCCTTGGTCGCCGGCTGTAGACACTCGGAGAGACAGTGCCGAAGAGTTGTTGTTTACCATTTTGCACCGCAAATAAATTTAAAAATCACAACCTGAGCTTTTATATCTTGCCAAACCGTGTGACGGAGCCAGAAAGGAGAACACAATGGTTGCAAGCCATAAAGAGGGAGGACAACTTTGGCCAATTGTGGGATCCACAATCGAAGCATGTATATGTCTGTAGTCATCACTTCATCACCGGTAAGTTTAACATAACAAACAACGTAAAACAAAAAACAGGAATGTTTGATTAATCGTTACTACCTTTACATTATATATATAATGAATATAGAATATACATTAACATGAATTGTCCCCCACCCACCCCACCCCCAATAAAAATACTACACCAAATTATTGTATTTTCAGGTTTCACATTAAAATTTTAGATTCACATCTAAAAAGAAATGATTGAAAAGGTGGTTTTGACAAATACACAGATGCTGAAGACATCAGCAGGCTTTAATTTTTTTCTGATATTAATCCATATCAATTAATCATGCACACACATACACACACACACACACACACACACACACACACACACACACACACACACACACACACACACACACACACACACACACACACACACACACACACACACACACATACCCCGCCATACAGTCGCAGTGGGCAGCCAGGACAGTACCATCCTGCTGTACAGCGACCCATGTCCGATGCGGCTTATCAGTCACTCGCCAGGATGGCTTCACGTCACATCGAAACAGGAAGGTGTTCGATCCAATTTTATGATGGAGCACAACCCCGACAAAGCCACTTGTAAAAAAATTATGAGCCTCCAGAGATCTGTAGTTTTTCAGATTGCTGTGTGTGTAAATCCCTGCGTGACATAGCATAGCATCAGTGGTGATGATGATGATGACACGGCCGGCATTAAGTGTCAGGTATTAGGTACAGAAATGTAAAATTTGATTCATCATTAAGTGTCAGTTACTGAGATTATGTTAAGTTTAATTCATCATATTGTCAGTAAAAGTGATATACTCCCTTACCAGGTGACTCGATCAGAAAACAAAAGATGTCGGGGAATGACACTTCAGGCCATTGTGTAGGATCATTTATCCATTCTTTCAAAGCGTAAGGACAGCAATCGACCCCGATTATATCAAGTTTTTTAAGATAAAGC
The DNA here is from genome assembly GCF_964030765.1 of Micromesistius poutassou. NCBI lineage: Eukaryota > Metazoa > Chordata > Actinopteri > Gadiformes > Gadidae > Micromesistius > Micromesistius poutassou. The sequence continues at coordinate 9,625,386 of NC_140273.1, read as the reverse complement.
TCTTTGTCAGCACATACAAGTGACTGAAAGTAAGACATGACAGCAAGAGACAAACACTTGCCGCGTTTTTACGATATAGATATAGATTTGTTGTCTCTCCGAGTGTCTACAGCCGGCGACCAAGGGAACACCCACCTAGACTCAACGCTGTGGGGGAAGACCAACTGTGAAAGATCCACTTTTAAAAAAATATACGGACAACAATCGACCCGATCATGATAATTTTTTTAATATATAGCCCTTTGACAGCATATACAAGTGATTCAAACCAAGAAATGACAGCGGACAAGCGTTTGACAAAGGTTTAAAATACCGCCTTTTTGCATGAGTGTGTATGGGGAAAATGGTTTGTTTTCCCCCACGGCCCTGACCGGAAGTGACGTTTCCCTGCTTGCCGACTGTGTCTATGGTGGAGAGGTTCTTTTCTACGACCCGCCCACATTGAAGAGGTACTTTTTTAGATGGAAACGCAACCAAACCGAGTTGAGTCGAGGCGAGTCGAGTCGAGTCGAGTTGGTACTGGCGGTGGAAAAGCGGCAATATTGTCCTTTTCTGCTCCCTGCAATTTCCCCTTCTTCTCTCTCTGCTCGTCTCCCTCCCTTCCTCCCTGTTTACCGCGTGTCTAGTCTCTACACTCTTTTCTTCCTCTTCTTATTCAATCATCTGTCCATTCCTTCCTGCTCTCTCGGAGGATGAGCTGGTGAGCTGTTAGGGCGCGGTAGTAGATGGATGGGGCCCCAAAGTGGATCCTCGTCTTTTGTACTTTGCCAAATTGGATTTGTGGGTCAATATGATGCAATTCCAGCCTTTGTGTGCTTGTAATTGCACATGATGGTGCAGGTGTCATGTTACAAAAGGGTGTGTGTGTGTGTGTGTGTGTGTGTGTGTGTGTGTGTGTGTGTGAGAAAAAGGTCTGATTCTGCTGCATTGCTATTATTGTTAGGCCATGGAGCAGATGCTTTTCTTCCAAAGCAACTTGATCATTTTCAAGATGCATGTCCTTAATGTGCAGGTGGTCATAGCGCATAGCAATGTTCAACTTTTTTTTTGTGTTCACCGATGTTCACCAAAAATTTATCAGCCATTCTTGTCTTTTCCTTTTGCCTCCGTTAGACCGGTTAGTACCATCATTCCTACCAGGACCGCCGCTCCAACCAGGACCACCGCTCCAACCAGGACCGCCGCTCCAACCAGGACCGCCGCTCCAACCAGGACCGCCGCTCCAACCAAGACCGCCGCTCCAACCAGGACCGCCGCTCCAACCAGGACCGCCGCTCCAACCAAGACCGCCGCTCCAACCAAGACCACCACCACCACCAGACCTTCTAAACCGGCCCCCTCCAGAACTGTGGCGCCCTCTACGGTCAGAGCCACAGCACCGCAGCCTCCAAAGACATCGGCTGTTCTTCCGAAAGGTACGTGGAATTGAACATTTTACCTCAGTTATTGGCTACCTCTGTTGTCCTGGTCAGATTCCTGCCCTTAAAAATAACAGACTTGATAACGGGCATGAAAACACGTGGCATGTTTAGCAGGATTAAAACCCTACAAGATGCACCCGTTTACCCTGCATGCTCGGCTTTCCTCAAGTTAATTCATGTTCTTTGGTCTCGTCGCCACAGATGTCGGTAGCAGGCCAGCTTCTGCTGCTGCGCCAACGGCCAAGAAGCCTACGCCCTGGACATCTTCTAACCCAAAGAAAACGGAACCGTCTAAGGCTGGAGCTAGGCCCGACCCTCCCTCTAAAGGTCCAGCTACCACCAAGGCAGCGGATCCCAAAGCACTGCGTCCCAAGACACAGGAAGCCACTCTTAAACCGATGCCTATGAAGAAGTTGGTGGTCAGCTCTCGGCTGCCTGCCAACACCAGACAGCCCCTCGCGGCCAAGCTGCAGCCCGGTGACGCGTCACAGGCTAAACATGGCCTCAAACCCACCCATGCAGTCCATCCAATTGGCGCTGTCAAGAAGACCAAAGTGAAGTCCAACACTGATCCAGTGGCCGTTCTCCCGGACGTCCCAATTGCTCTCGCCACTGGCGCGGTGGCGATGGCTGCCGAAGCCATCGTTGGGGAACCCAAAGACGGGGGCAAGGCGCTGATCTCGACAGCAACCCCCCTCGAGGACCCCCCCGCTCCGCCTTCTACCGAAGACACGACGGCTGCTGCTCCCTCTCTACCGAGCAGCCCGGTCAGTGCCCGGTCACTGACGTCTCCCTCCGCAGGCCCAGTGGAAAATGCCGCTTCCTCAGAACCTGAACATGCGGCGGCCGTTCTCCCGGCGGAGGTCTCCATTCCGGATCCGTCCGTGGAGCAGAAGGATCCGGCAGTCTCCTATGCCCAGCTGCACGAGCAGACTCCCTACCAGGCGGTCGCTACCTCCAACCTCAATGAGGAGGAGGAGGAGGAGGAGGAACGGGAGGCCAGCCTGCCCGTGTCCGTGTCGGAGATGAGCGGGACCACCCAGGCCACGGAGGAGTCCCGCCCCGGGTCTGCGGGTCCTGCCGGTGGCGCAGGGGCCGCATGGAGGGCCGGAGGGGCCCTGCTCTCGGAGCTGGACTCGGAGGACGTCAGCGGAAGCCAGCAGGGGGCGTCTGAGCTCAGCGCGCCGGGGGTCCTGGAGGGCACGGAGAGCACGGATGACCTGGGCGACGGCAGCCTCAAGGGGGCCGTGGACATGGAGGGGGCGTCAGTTGGCTCGCCAGACCTGGAGAAGGTCCCGGACATACCGGCCCACGACCTGGACGAGGAGGACTACGACGAGGAGGACCGTGTCTACGACATGGACGTGGGCTCGGAGCGGGCGGAGGCACCCTTGAGACCCCGGCACGACAACGAATTGAACGGTGGTGGTGAAGAGGTGGAGGAGGAGGAGGAGGATGACGACGTGGAGATGGCCAGCGAGGCGGTGACCGAGAGCGGCTTGGAAAGCTACGGCAACGCCGATGAAGATGACCTGGCTGAGGACGAGAGACTGGACAACCTGAACCGGGCGCTTCCCCCGCCTCCTCAGCTGCCGGCCGGCCTGGACGATCAGTGGGCCCAACCGCTCGGCCTTGCCAACCCCTGGGCGCAGGCCCAGCAGCCCCTGGACCAAGCAGCCCCGCCATTGGCCCTTAACAGCCCCACCGCAGACCCCTGGCAAGCAGACGGCGAGACCCCAACCCAGTCCCCAGCCCACGCATGGCTGGAACTGGGCTCCGCACACTTCAGCCCTCAGATCCGCGAGGCTTCCCCACCGTCCTCGGACCAGGACGATCCACCGAGAGCAGAAGATCAGGCCGAAACAGATCAGTCCGGGTCTGTGCCAATGCAGACCCTGCCCTCCACCGCCAGTGCCTGCCCTGCCATGTCCCTGGGCAGTGACATCAGCACCCCCGAGGAGCTCCAAGACAATAACCAAGCAGAGAAGCCCCCAACGGACCAGGGCACGGCCGGGGAGGAGCTCCAGAGCATCTCAGACGGGCAGAAGGGAGAGGGGAAAGCGGGAAGGGCCGCCTTCACGGAGCTCCCACCGGACAGCCCTGCCTCCCCCCAGGCCTCGTCCTGCTCCTCGACCGAGGAGGAGGCCAGCGACACGGAGGGGGAGGCCCTGCTGGACCTGGGGATTGTCAACAGCTCCTTCGACACGCAGCGGCTGGCCCAGCGCTGCCTCTCGGCGGTGGAGGAGGGAGAGGAGCTGCCCTACGGCGGTGGAGCCTTTTACCCGCCTGCCGATTCTGCGTTCAGTGCCACTTACAACGACTCGGCGACACCAGGGGACGGTTTCGCCCACAGCCCCGGGATCTTCTCCCTGGAAGAGGGGCCCGAGCAGGCAAAGGAGGAAGTCCCCTGCCCGGGGCCCCTTGCACAGCGGCCCATGACCCAGCCCCTCTCCCCGGAGCAGAACTACCTGCAGTGCGGGCAACAGGAAGCGGACGAAGACGCGGTGCACGGGTCAGATGTCGTCCGCTCTTCCGGTACGGAAGCGCGGACGCGAGGCGACGATGGCGGAGATGATGAACCCCAGCCTCCGTACTACTCGGCTATCTGTGAAAAGACTGAGAACTGTTTTGCAGGTAACGTATAGTAGCCGGGAGTCGCAAAGAGCTGTGCTTGTACCCACTCTGCCTAACGCAAGGCTCTATAAACAAAAAAGGAAATGTGTTATAATCAATGTCATTGTTTCCTCCTGAAGTATCGTGGGTGGCTGTGATCAAAGTCAAACTTTAACAGAGAGCAAAAAGAAAGGGAAGTAAACACAGTGCCATTTTCCCTCTGGTATATCCTTTCCCCTTACAAATTATATGGCTTAAACTCCTGTATGTGCAATTGCTACTATTTACTATAACAAGATCTGTATGAGTGTGTGTTATTTAGGTAATTAACACTGCATTATCCTGTCACATCCAGCTGCCATAGAATGACTGTTTACAATTTAAAATTGAAAAAGGAATGGAATGTTGACCCTGGGGAAGAAAATGCAATGCGGTCAGAAAATCGTGGTGTTCCCCTTAATATATTTCTCATCCCATCTTTTTTACTATACAAAGAAAAATGTATTTCCATTTTTGCAACTCCGTTCCCCACTACTCCTATTCTTGCCTTGCACTTTAAAGTTTGAATATACCCTTCGCCTTTCCCCCTCATTTCTGTTTGTCCATATTTTGGAATAATGAAACGCTTTAAATAAAGATTAGACTTTTTTTTACCATTAAGTGCTCTATTCCTGGACAGCTTTATTTACGTGTGCAGGGGTCTGAGTGTGAATGGAAAACAAAAGCTCTTAGTCACTGAAAGCTGAGGGGGGAGGTGCACGCAACAACATATTTCATAGTTTGGATTGTAGTTGTATTATTTTTTCAGAACCATAGCAATAATTGTGCAATATTTTTTTCTTACCGTAACCTCAATTTATAGACATACGTTTAAGGGTATTTTTAATTTATCAAAAACAAAAAGCACTTTCTTGCATATTCTCATGTCTAAATGAAGACGTGGACTACCTGTCCCCCGTCCATACAGAACAGTGGTCCTTTCTGTATAGTTTGACCTCTGCAGCTCTCCTGCACAACCCCTCAGTCTGCAGAGACCGACTGGGAACCCTTCTGACGGGCTCAGACCCTGCTGTTTTGTTCTGAATGGACCCGCCTACAGACACTACAAAGACCTTCAACAAGACTATTTACTTGGACAACTCAAACGATTACCTGGCCAGTTTTCTGTTTTTTTTCATGTTTTCTCTCTCTGGTGCTTTTGCTGGCTCTGGCTGATTCATCTCTCCTACTGTCCCCCTGGGGAAGTCACCGTACGCATGGCCACACTGTTGCACAAAAGACACCCTTGGCTCTGGGACTTTCAGCCCTAAAACAATATATTTAATGTTAACCGTATGTAGTTTTATGAGCAGGCTCATAATTGAAGTCCAAGTGAATTGATTGTTTCTAAAGCCAAGCTATTTGCCCCTTGGCTCCTTTGTCATTGTTTGTGTATGACTGCATGGATGACTTGCCAGGCGAGCATGAGGCTTTCTATTTGCAGTGGTTAACTTTTTGGTTGTCACTGGCTCACTTTATGTGGTAGCATTTGCATATACAGGACGTTGCTTTGTTTTTGCACACACGGCTTGTTTTGTCTTCTCTTTCGGGTTTCACACAAAAGGTCCAAATAATAAAAAAGGAATGCTTTCTTTTGCTCTCTGCTTAGATATGATCTTTATCTATCCCCCACCATCACGTTACTATAGCTGGTAACTCATCACGATACTCTGGTGTTGAATCTTTAAACACAAAACCTGTGCAAAGCAAAAGCTTGCAAAGCTTGCATGTTAAGGACCCACGGTTACTCTGAAGTATCAAAAGCCTAGCTGCTGGTCTGTTGCTGATGTTTATGCCTTGCATGACTTTTTCATGTTATTTACTAAGAAGCTGGCATCCATTTAGCCTTTTTTTCAGCCAAGTTGCACTGCACTCACTGCTCCCTTGCTGCCTGTCACACTGTAACGCCACGCTACCGTGATCTCCCACCCCTCCTTCCTTCTCTCCCGCTTCCCTCCTCCCCTCCCCCCCCCCTTCTCGTACGCAGGGCTCAGCACGCTGCCACAGCCCCACCGCCGCCGGCGAGGCCAGCCCCCCCAACCGTCCACAGCGACGCGCTGTGATGTCATCATGCCCCGGGGCGACCTGGTGATCACCACTCCCAGGCTGACTTGCGCCGACCTCCCACCAAGGAACGCAGGAGGCCTGCAGGCCCGCAGCCCCCAGCTGAACAGGCTGGCTCAGCACCAGAAGCAGCTCCTGGAGCTCCAGCAACGCAGGGAGCTCCACAGCCAGCCTGCTGAGGAGGCGGAGGTGGAGAGGACAGAGGAGTTTCAGAATCAGGGAGAGGTAAAGATGCGGGCAGAGGAGGAGGTGGCGAGGAGAGCCACAGAGGAGACGGAGGCGGCGAGGAGGAAAGCAGAGAAGATGGAGGATAGGAGGAAAGAGGAGGTGGAGAGGCAGAGGAGGGATCAGTTGCAGCTGCAGCTCCAGCAGCAGCAGGTGGAACTGCAGCAGAGGCAGCAGATCATGCAGTGGCAGCAGGAGCTGGAAGGCCAACAGGCCCAGGCTGCAGCCTCCCTGCTCCTGTCCCCCTCCTCTGGCCTCTGCACCATCTACGAGGCCCTGGAGAACAGCGAGGAGGAGGGCGCCGAGGAGGAGATCGAGGAGCTGAGGACCGCCGAGGAGCAGCGGGAGGGACGGCAAGTCACGGAGAACGACGTTCACCTGGAGCGCGTGGCGTCGGAAGACTCTGACTCTTCGCTCTCGTCCCAGAACCCTCCCTCACCTCCCCCTCCTCAGCCCGACTCCCCCCATACACCCAGCAGGCACCACCACACCCACCCCCTCGACTGGGGCAAGAAGGTGGACATGGTGCAGCAGCTGATCAACCAGAGCCTCCTGCTCACCGCAGAGGGCTGCTGCTGCGCCTCCTCTCCCTCCCCGCTCTTCCTGCTGCCCGGGGGCGCGGGGGGCACCCTCAGCCCCCTGGAGAGCAGCCTCTGGCCCCGCCTACTCCCCCCACTCACCCCGCCCTCCTCTGCCACCGTCACCTCCGTCAGCAGCTTCTCCCCCGAGGCAGCCGGCAGCGCCCCCCAGGGGGACTGGACGGTGGTGGAGCTGGAGACGCATCACTGAGGGGAGGGGTAGCCGCTGCAAACACTTTAAATACCTTTTTGCTTTAGCACATTAGGAGTAGTTTTAAGTATTGGAACACATCCACGGCTGTTCCCTCCCTCTCAACCTACATGTTGTCAAGCAAATACAGGCACACACGCATGCGCACACGCACATACACTCTACTATACAGAGACACAAAGACGTCTGACTGCACTAGGGCTGACGCATGCATACAACAAGGTATTTATAGATGTTTTTAGATGTGCAATTGACAAACTACAGCGTAGTTATTATACAGGGAAGTGCGTAGATGAAGATAAACTAGTACGTAGTGATGCTCAGGATAACTGACACACAACACACAGACAATGACACCACCAAGCGATGAGTGCATCATGGGGACTGCATCGGCTCTGTCTCTGTAATCAAACACCGGAGCTGTTGCTGTGCCGTTGCTAAGGACTACTCAGATACATGACCCCATAGATGAAGTACACTTGTACTCCACACACACACTGCTCGTATACGTTTCACACTGGTGATGATCCCATGAGTCGTTCTTACTACTGACTGACCTGGATGGAACTGAGACGCGCGCACACGCCAAATGGCTGTTATGCTGAGGATACATAGGTTACGTCTCTAGGGTAAACTGTATTATTCCTCTGGTTTCAGAGCAGCATATGTAGCAAGAACTGGAGCAATGTCACTCGCACATTTATTACACCAGACGTGTTGTTGTTGGCCACAAGTTTGGGTTTCAGACTCACACTGGAGGTGCTTTGCTACTGATGAATGGTGTACTCTACTGAAGCTCAAAGAGCTCTTCCTTTCCTGGAAACTGTTGCTTTAAATGCACTTTCGAAATTCCGTTCAGTCATTCAGCTCCTGTCTAAACCTGTGACCGGCTTGGGATGTCAGCCGATGCGAAAATGTGTTAAGGATGAGAGTGGATGAAGAATTTCGATTTATTTTCATACTATGTGTTGGATGGTCATAAGTAAACCTGTAATACTGTGCTTATGAAGGACATATTTGGACATATTATGGGGTGTGCTGGTGTTTGATACAGACTCCGCCCTGTTTCTCTTCAGCAATACAGGGGCTGGAGTTACATGGTTAGAAAGGCATCTGGTCCTCATTTATCTTGCTCGGCAGCTCTTTAACCCATAAGCACAAGGCTCTGTAGCAGATCTCCTGCTCGTACCATATGTCGGCCACCTATGAAGAGGTTGGAAGATGCAATAAACTCTTGGGCGAGCCTGACGATTTTATTTTTTATGAAGTGTATGTTGGACCATCGACTGGTCGGTTGAAACCGGTTACTGCTGTGAGTGTGGTCATGTTGATCATGTCTGGGGGTGGGGGGGGGGTTACCGCTGTGAGTGGTCATGTTGATGATCATAGCGGGGGTGGAGGGGGGGGGAAATATTCCAGGTAAATTGAGTAGGTTCTTGTATGGAAAGACTGTGAATTATGGTACGTGAGTGTCCGTCCGATGATGTCGTACTGGTCTTCTACTGTGCTGCCTATTGTGACTGGTTGGGAAATGCTGTTTTCCATGTTAAGGACAGGCGCCAATACGTTAATTTTAACAGAATTTAAAAAACTAATTTCTATGTTTTAATCCAATGCTTCAGAATGAAATCGGATATTCCTTGGCCCATGAGCAAATACTTTGACTCTGAAGGCAGCCTATCAGTTTCCCTATAATGTTGAACAAAGCTCATTGAGTTCCCTTTACCCAATGCCTACTGTTCTTTCCACACTGTGTCTTATCACAAACCAAGGGTCAGCCCTGAGCACCCAGCTGGAGGTGTCCCGGCTCAGCTTCATCTACATACATTCCTGTTGTCCATGGTAGCATATACTCACTGGCGTCGTGTCTTCAAGGTTTTTGACAAAGCGGGACTTTTTCAATTTGCTTACAAAAAACATTTTGGTTTGTTACTTGTGTAGCACAATATCAAGCCGGTAGAACTGTAATGTGCCTACTCACTGTATTGAAGGGGACTGCTTGTGATATATTGTGTACCGTTAGTGTTGCATTTTATACCATCAGGTATGTTGGCCCTCCTAAGAGTCAGTTATAGACGTTTAAAATGTAGTATGAAGGGATATAGGTTGTAAGTTTAAGACTAGTATATGGCTATGGGTAGGCATGAATATTAGTCGAGTTGTACTGTCCAACACTGTTACAGACGTAGCGTGGTAACTTTGACATGTAAATATAAAAATGAATTCTGGCTTTTATTTTTGGGTCTTGACATTGAAATCCCTGGTTTTACTTGTTTTTAGTGAATGACGCCTCCTCGGGCGATAGTCTGGCAGCTTGTTCAAGATATTTAATATTTTCTTTTGCTCTTTGAAGGACAAGAATCTGTGATTTCTTTTTTGTTATGATTTTACGTAATTATTTGAATGCATTATGTTCATAATAAAATGATTCTTTTTTTACCCTGTTTTGTGTTTAACTTTGCAAGGGAAATTAATCACATACAACTTTGGCAATTGGTTATTTTTATAGTTTTAAATGTATGCTAACAATGATGGTTAGGTATAATAATAAATAAAGGTTATAAAAATACATATATAAATAAAGGATAAAAAAACATACTGTGCATAACCTGGCACAGGTGAGTAAAACATAGTTTACAACATCTAACACGGGTTAAACTGAAGGCTTGACAATCAGCTGAACGTACTGCCAGAGAACCACTTTCGAAAAAATGTAATATTTATGAGCACATGGCCTGCTTCAAATCCCTGTGCCTAACCCTTTGGTTTGTTTGTTTGTCTGCAGTCCTGGAGATGACTCAACACAAAATAATTTGTTCTCAAACACACATACTCCATAACCTCATCACTCTGAACAAGGGAAGTCATCCTTCCCTCCAGTTTGCTGGGGAAACAGCACCCCCAGCAGGCAGTCTGTGGCGTGACGGACGGATGGCTCCTCGCTGCCTAGAGTGACCAGCTTTAGGTATCTGGCCTGAGGGACCTCACAAAGGATCCTAAGGAACACACACAAACGTATCAAATGATAAATAACGTAGGAGATATGCCCTTTGTGCGTCATGGTGTTCTGTTGGCTGAGCGCTTTGTGTGGATGACAAAACACATTGCAGACAAGCTAACAGTACAGGTAAAGGAGAGCTACCTTCGTAAGCTACACTAAAGCCTCCTTGTAACGGATGACTGTTGCTGTTCTGGTTAAACACATGCAGGAGGACTGAATGCAATCGAGTGGTTTAAACATAAAACATGTTTGTGTGTGTGAGACAGAATGTGAGGCATCACCTGAGGCCTTGAGTGGCCATCAAAGACATTTAATGCACATGTCTATCAGTCTACTGTAGTGTTGAGTGCCTTTTAGGGTTAGTGCTAATGACTAGATGATGCTCGCAAGGATGTGTTTGATTATGAGATGGAGATTGGCAGGGAGACGTATGTGTGTGATTCTGTACCGTGTTTGTACCGATCAATGCTATCGATCAATAATTCTGGGGACTTTTCGGCTGCTCCTTAATATCGTTATAGGGACACATCACCCTCTTGACTAAAACAACCAAGCCCACAAGAGCCTACCAGTCATAGATGTCCCCTGTGTCAGGGTCAGGGAAGGTCTGAACCCACCGCCCAATCGACCATCTCCTTGTTGCAGAGGCACCAGGGGCAAGCCCCTCCCCCTCCTCTCCGCTGACCTCTTTGGCAATGTCCTCGTAACACATTAAGAAGCTGAGGCCCATGCACACAAACAAGCCCAAGCATTCACATGCAAGCATGCAGACGCGCACATGCATACACACAAACACACACACACACACGTAGCAATGAGACGAGATGCATGGTTAACATTTTGCTCTGTGTAGCAAATTATTAGGATTATGTTAAAAGATAAAGTAATTTCAGTTTAAATCAACAAAGCAGGTATAAGCACACAAAGTAGAAAATAGCTGTCGTAGGACTTGTAGTGGGCCTTAGGCTTTTAGCATGGATGATCATGGGTGATGGGTGATGGGTGCTTACTGTTAAACTGCTCTGAAGCAAAGCACTTGAGAAGGCCCTAGAGAATGACTCTAGTGTAGCCTTTTCCTGCCGAGTGAGCTGCTGTGCGATGCGAGTGTTGAATGAATTTGAGACCCACAAAAGAGCCTCTCTCTCTCTCTCTCCTCTGTGTATCTTGCTCGGCCAAACTCACTATTCTGTGTCAGTGCCTGTCTCCAGCTGCCTCTCCTCTGGCTCTTCCTCCTGCTGCTGATGAGGACGATGGTAGTGGTGGAGGTGGTGGTGGGGATGAAGCCGGTCGTCTGACAGCCTCTCCACGTTCCAGCGCATGCGCTTGAAGAGGCTGGGGTGGGCCCCGCCCCCGGAGATAAAGGGAGCAGGAGCATGGTAGCGGAACACGGACACCTTCAGCCTGTCTATCACACACTGGCCGATGTAGAGGTGAGACAGGCTATGGAGAGGTGAGACAGGGTATGGAGAGGTGAGACAGGGTATAAGGAGGTGAGACAGGGTATGTGAAGGTGAGACACGCAATGAAGAGGCGAGACAGGGTATGTAGAGGCAAGACAGGGTATGCAGGTGAGGCATGCAATGTAGAGGTGAGACAGGCTATAAAGGTGAGGCACCACTACTCAAACTCTCTCTGCCTTGAGTTATTTTTCATAGCCATGTAATTACCACATATTTAACCCTAATACTAACCATAACCCTAGCTTCTGTATGTGTGTGTGTGTGTGTGTGTGTGTGTGTGTGTGTGTGTGTGTGTGTATGTGTGTGCATGCAAGCGCATGTATGTGAGTGTATGTGTGTGTGTGTGTGTGTGTGTGTGTACCTGTCTGACTGGGTCTCATTCACTGAGAGGAGTCCCTGTCCAACATAGTTCAGTACCAACTGTTCTAACCTCTCACAGAGCTGCTGGGAGAGGTCTAGAAACTACATCACACACACACACACACACACACACACACACACACACACACACACACACACAAACAAACACAAACACAGTCCTGAATACACACATGCAAACACACACTTATGTAGTCAACATGTGGTGAACAATCACTTTAAAGACCTAATAAAGATACTATTATTATTATTATGGTGATAATGAGGACACTTGCTGTGGAGGAACTGGTGGAGGGGAGTGGGCCTGCCAGCTGCTGGTTCAGCCTGCTCCGGGCTCTGGACTCCAGGTAAGTGAAGAGTGGCTGGGAGCTGGACAGGAGGGTGGGCACCAGGGTACTTAGGTGCTCCCTCTCTAGTTGGTCCTGCCTGCAAAAGAACAAACAAAAAAAATAAAATAATAACATGCATGTAAAGGATTATTTTTACACAACATATTACATCAGAGGAAAAAGTGCAATGAGGCTGTTCTTATACATTTAAATAACTCAATAATAAATGCAGTCAAAATAAATCTACAATCTCTTCCATTAAAATGCAATTTGTCAATTCTTAAAAGCAGTGCATTAGCCTTCTAACAAAGATGTATAGCGATGATTTCTTACGTGTGAGCAAGTTGGTTCTGTAAATCATCTGCTCTCCTCATTAGGAAGAGTAGCTGGGTCCTAATGGGCCGGATATCGGCTGCCGATGCTCTGATTTCAATGGAATTGGAGAAATCGAAGGCCTCATAGTCTGTGTTGCCATCCTTTGTCTCGCCACAAGAGGGGGTAAAAGCCCCATCAAACTTCTCCACCAGTATCTCCTTTAACTCTAAATAAAATAGGTTGTTTTACTATTAACATCGTTTTTATTTACAAAAAATAAACCCTTGCTTAAAGACGTCAAGTGCATGAACATTGGGCCATTGGTCCATCCATGGTCTAACCTTGTTTGACATCTAACGTTACCACGGCGGCAGAGAGGCCCCGTTCCTCGCTTATCGTTTCATCCTGGAGTAGAGCTCGTAATGAAGGTTGTTGATGTTGTGGTGAATTTGAAGTAATTTTGTCTGGTACTTCGACATTTGACATTCTTTCTTTTGTTGAAAATCTGTTTAAAAAACAACAACAAAGCGTGGCATAGACTTACTTAGCTAGTTTGCATACGCGCTACTGTTGACCTTTTTAACCTCCTGTTAATCTTTAGAGATGACTTCCGAAACGGCTAGCTTCGCTTATGAGTAATCTGGGAAAAACTTCCATCCCGAATATCTTGTGTGTATCTTTATCATTGAATCAATGTTTGTATAAACAATATTTTAGATACCTTACCTCACGGATACGGTTGTTTTTGAGATCGTACTTTCTAATGGGATATGCTGGTGTCAAGCCCACTGCCCGAGGTGTAGGCTACATATACATTAGTATACTATATATTACATAATCGTCTAATCTTCTAATCTAATTTGATATAAATGTCGGATTAGATCAAATTCAATTTTATCCTAAACTGATTTTAATTTTGCTGATTGCCATACATATACAGACATAATGAGCATGGCGTAATACAATGTTTTAATATGCTATTAGTAGGCTATAACCCTTGTAGTATGTAGTATTAGCAAAATATATCATCTCTTATGTAATTTAGAAGTTATGATACTTGCGAAATTGTCCTACAATCCTCCATATCTTACAGACGGATATAATCAGAGACTGTATAACCAACCAATGAAAAGAGTAACTTTACACGTTTTTAAGTTTAAAGCGGTATAAAGTGAGCCGGCCAATTTTCTCCTAATTAGTAACCGTCACTTTATCACGTGACCCGTTTGGGCGCGTCCCCACTGACTGTTCCAATATTTCCCGAGTGGCGGGAGCGAGCGGCTCGTCTCTGAGGAGGGTTGTCTGTGTCCACTCGCGTCAGCTGCAGAGCTCGTGTGCTCTTAAAACGCGGTCCCTGTAGCCTCCAACCTCTGAACTAAAAAAGAAGAACGACGTTTTCTCTGTTTCGTTTTGGACTGCATGGTTGTTCAGCTATACCTTTCGAAGATCCTTTGTCTTCCTGATATTGGACTGTCCATTGTCTCTGGCGGAAAAAGGCATCAACCAAAATTGACAGCAGGCTCCCCCTACCCTGGGAGAGACACTGACTGAGACGTGTAGCCTACTGTTCACCGATACTGGGAAAGAAGGGAGGCTTTACAGTTGATCTAGTCATTGAACGTCCCCTGTGGATGCGTGCTGGTTCAGTCTGGACTTGGCCGAAGACAACGGGGAGTCTTGTTCATGGATGGATTTCCTTTTGACTCGTGCTAGCTGGCGGCTGTTGGATCCACAATCTGGATATTAAACAATGTCTCTGATGCGGAGGTTTTTTTTCAGTACCCAATCCTCTACGGAGATGTTTTATTGATACTCTCTTCTCGTCGGTCATACTTATTGTGTTGAATGCTGCACGTTGGCCTACATTATATCCCAGGAGGTCCAGCTCTTAGGGTAGTGGCTCGTCTAACAATGCGGATTAACCCCCGTGGACCATTGTGTCAATAAAACTATGTGCACAAAGACCTGTTAACACATCCGAAACGTCTGCTATATAAATTTGAAGTGAATCTTCTTGTTCGTTTTAAAAGTCCTGACAGTCGAGCCGAACAAGGAGACGATATAGTGCCGTGAGACGGTCTAACAAGTGTGGAGTTCGTCGGACTGAAGCTAAAACCCCCACCGGTATCTGACCAGCGCTGAGCAAAGATGGCAAACGACTCCATACAAGTAAGTTAAAATGACTACAACACGGCTATTGTGCTTCATGTTGTGGGTTCACCATGTTTGCATGCTTATCTCACTACCTATTGACTATTCATTCAGTAGCCTAGCTGGGTCCATGTCTCAGCCCGGACATGAAAAAGGATAGTTTGTTACTTGCTAAATAATGTACTATGGGCCACTTGTGGCAGGGTCTGGAGCCTATCTGAACTCGCCCTGGCTGGTAGACCTCGGTGTACGGATATTATCGTGTGGTTTAGTTTCCAGTTAAGCTGTTGTGTTGGTAGTGTTGTGTTCAATACGTCTGGGATCAGTGCTTTGGCACAAAGGCATATAGTGATGGCTTGTTTCAGAGGACTGATACACCTGCTACATCACCTGTGGTGTGAAGGAAGCAATGTTGAATGAGCCTACCAAATGTAAAGCATTCAATAATATTCTAATTCATTCAAATATATCTGGCTTGTCTAGCTGGTTGTCGTGGCAACGTTTAAATGTATATAATTCAACTGATATAAAAGTGTACACACACTTTTATATCAGTTGAGTTGGTAGGCCTTTCTAGTAATGTTGACAGTACCACTACATGGGGTGTTTTCCTGTTCTATACCATAGTACATCTCACGCAATTCAGTGTTGGTTTCTTTTCAGGCCTCGGCACACGCTCTAGTTCAGAGGAAGTCTGGTAGTCCGAGAGAAGCATTTATCAGCATGTGAATGCTTTTTCACTTCCAGTGGGTCTGCTTTAAGTTGACAGATTTGTCCGGTCATTGAATATCAGTACTGGTACATAACCATTGAGATCGGCAAAAAGAAAAACCTGGCCTATGTTTGAAACAACTGTTACAAAACTGTTTAAAAAAGGTTGTACACCAACTTGTCTGAAGTTCAAGGATATTTAAAATAGGGAAAATGGCAATGCTCTGGGCCTCCCGTTTCCTTATGCTAGGTTGTATTGCATCAGGGAGAAATGAACCCGTGAAACAAGGCAACGCACTGTTCAATTATGTGCCTGTTAAAAAAGAAAATAGCGGTATGTCATCCAACTGCCTTTTAAAAGCATCTGCACAGTGCTGGGTTCCCACTTCAACCAGGTCTAATTCTAGCTTTGGTGCCTTGATGTCCCTGAGCTAAAGTGTTCCGTTGCTCAACAGATGTAGCTAACCTTCAGCCCAGCTAGACGGTTCCAACATCTCTCTTGGGGAAAATAGTCCCCTGCCAGATGCTCATAATCGTAGCTTGGGTTAGCTGTGTTACTTCTTCAGCCATTTCAACCACAGACCTTACAATTTGAAGCTTTTATTTCTGGTATAATTTGATAAGGTCTTAACAAGTGGCCTGCATCCTAGTTCTTACCCACAAAGGATATGCAGATGCAGACATGGTATGACAACTCCACCCAATTCCGGCAAAGTGAGTAGGTAGACTATGGGCCGATACAAATCCATGTCCATCAAACATTTTCAACCGTAAGCTTTTGATTTATAAAACATCTTATACAAGTCTCAGACCCTGCTATCTGCCTGGGATGTTGTACCTCCTGGCACTTAATGTATGCACTTAATGTACACACTTAATACAGTACATTGTATTTATTCTAGGGCTGGGCAACGATTAAAAGTTTTAATCGCATAGGTTTGGTGAGTTAACTTGCGATTAATCACACTTTTAAAATTATTTTTTAAATCCACTCCAATTGAAGTTAAATGAGGTTATCAAATGGAATGACACATTATCACTTATACCAAATGTACTTGATAAGCAAAGACTAGACCAAGTGATCTTGAGGGAGATTTATTGACTCACTCAGTGTGGGTTGAATATGAAACTTACGGAACACCACAGATTTGGGAATTGTAAACAGGCAGTTAATTCGTACAATTGTAAACCAACAGTTACAAGTGTAGTTAAATTCAAATAAGTAGCGCCACAGATTTGAGAATTGTAAACAGGCTGTAACCTACTGCAATTGTAATCAGGCAGTCACTTACTGCAAGTGTAATTGAATGTAAAGTAAGTGGAACTAAAAAGAAAAATGATTTCTGATATGAATGTTGACATTCTGTGGACAAAACCTTTCAAAATCATATATATAAAAAAAGAAAAACGTGTGTTAATGCGTCAATTTGTATTCATCGCGTTAAAATAAGATTGCGTTAAGGCGTAATTAACTCGTTAACTTGCCCAGCCCTAATTTATTCATAGTACTTAATTGTGTAGCATCTGCAGTAACAAGCTAACACTGCTGTATACGGGGAAGGGGTTAGCCTAGCGATTGTAAGTACTTTGTAAACGCTTGGTTCTATTAACATCTTTAGTGTACCGACAGCGATATATTGTTTCACTTCTTATGACAAATGTACCTATTGTAAGTCCCTTTGGATAAAAGCATCTGCTAAATGCCCTAAATGTAAAAGGAAGTTATTTGCAGGCTGAATAGGCCTGTACACACTGAAGTACACCAGGAAATGGAGACAGGCAAAGTGAAGAGCTGCAAAGCACCACTGACATTTCATCCTCCCCACACTGGGGTGTGCTTCTGTTGTGCCATGGCCCAGCCCACAGCAGGCAAGTGCACACCACCGTGAAAGTCAAACAAAGAGCCAGATAGTTGAGGCCATCACCAGCCTCTCGGACACCCCCCACCTCTCTGATCAAGAAGGCAGAAATAAGGACTCATTAAGCTGGCTTGAATGGTCACTGTTGCATGGTTTCCTGGGCCACAAGGTTTTGAAATGATTGACCCATGTTGACCATTTCATGTGATTTGGTTGACCATATGACATATGCAGTTACATCATTCCTGCTAGAGGTGAATCCTTGTTTTGCCCTTGTCTTTAATACATTTCTGACATTCTCTTTTGTGCTCTCTTGCTCTTAAGCAAATGGGAATTTTGTAGAATGGAGGCAAAGTATATGCTGGCATCTCACTTAAGTTGTAAACACAGGAAGAACGATGCAGGGAAAGAAATGGACTACAGTTGCAGACTGCTACTGTTCATGTTCAGAAAATGAGGGAAAGAGTTGCTTGCATAGCATGTTAATCATACACAAAAACGTATGGCTCATTTTCAAATAAACATGCATGTGAATGTGGGCAACTCTGCATGCAGAATACCCAATCGACCAAATCACTCTATTTAAAAAAACAACGCTTTTCACACACACACACACACACACACACACACACACACACACACACACACACACACACACACACACACACACACACACACACACACACACACGGTTACTCCCATAAACACAAGCATGACGTTAAGAGAGAGTTATGCACATATCTCCTGATTTTCTCTCAGCAGAGCGCCCTGTGGCCATGGAAGACTAGCAGTAGCCACACTAATGCAGGGTTGACTGAAGAAGGCTAAGGCTATTTGGTTCCCAAATAGGCCTACTATTCATCATCGCACCATACACTTTGTGTTCAACGTGAACCGTGCATGTTTCCATTTGTCTGGCTACTCGTAAAGCCATTGGTTGGAGATTGAGGCGGTTCAGGAAGTGATGCGTTATGCACTACATCAGTCCTCTGTGGAAATTAACGAAAAACAATCAAGTAAGCCCTGTGGTTTTTCATGCCTATACCAGCATACATGTACAACTTATTTGATGGTTGTCAACATGCGATTACTGCATTCGGCTTTCTGTAAAGAAGTATTGTATGCATAGGCTGAAAGCTGCTTCTAGCCCTCCCTGGGAGATTATTGGTCCCTCCTTATGTCAACGGATTTAGTTTATTTATAATGGGAGTGGAAGTCAATTCACCCCACAATACCATAGTATTGTAGTTGTTGAGTTGTTGAGTTTTTTTTTAAATTAAGTTGGTGTGTAAGTCTTAAGTAAGTCTTGCTGAGTAACTGTAGTTGCACTGTGCAGCCAACCTGGTAATCATTGATCCTGTTGAAGGCCTATAGTTCTGGGGGCCTGTTTGCTGGGTGTTCTGTGTCCGCGTTAGAGAGACCATCTGTGTGGGTCTCGGCCAAGCTCCAGCAGAGTGTTGGAGAGGAAGGGGTGGGGGAAGGGGCTCTAAAGGCCATTATACTGATGATTATGCTATTTTCCTGACGCGGGACAGTAGCTTTTATTGTCTTGCACGAGCAGGCCTGATCCTATTCAGTCCACCAGAGTGTGTTCATTTCCCCCAGTGTCATGGCTGCTGTGGTCAGAGAGACCACACCCTCATCATCTATTTTGCCATTGATGCCATTGATGGGGGGGGGGGGAGGATTATTTTTATGTTGTGATGTTGTTACTATGGTGATGGTGTTTTGTGAGATAATGATTTAGTTACTTTGTTCCCTATAGAGTTACTGTTGGGATAGTGGTTCTGGTGCTACTGTAGTTGGTACCAAGATGGTGCTACGCTGGTACATTTTGGGTTGCTATGGTGATGTTGATGCTGCTCTGGTACAGGTACTGTTGCTATAGTGACGTTGTTGCTACTCTGGTACAGGTGGTGCTACACTGGCATAGATGATGTTACTGTGTTGGCATATCATCCTAGTGGAGTGAATAGAGGACGTAACCTGAAAACGACATTAGCGGGGCTGTGTCTATATTGTTTTTGCATGTGCTGTACGTTTTAGTAAGCTGCTCTGCTTTCCACTCAGTGTATCGGTCCAGCAAAGCTCTTCAGTTGTGCTATTCTAGCTTTACATTGGTTTAAATTCCCAGCAGCTTCCTCAAACCACAGTTCAGGGAGGGTTGGTATTCCCTGCTGGGAATGTTACTTTGTTTCCTCACTGTGCAAACATCCCATCATTCTCATGACCTCATAGCAACACGCCCTCTGTAGAGAGAGAGAGAGAGAGAGACACACACACACACACACACACACACACACACACACACACACACACACACACACACACACACACACACACACACACACACACACACACACACACACACACACACACACCCCTCTATCCTCTATCACATGCCCTGATGACATACATGCTATCACACATACAAGTTTATGAACCCATTTAACTTGCTTTTTATTTCCACAAACTTGAACCCAAAACTACACCCAGGTCACATTTTCCTCGTAAGCGGTCGTGTAACACGGTCTTTGCAATACTATTATATTATATTTATATACAATATATTACTTGAAATCTTTAAAAATTAAGAATTTTGCAATGTTTATTTAAGCATGACTTTATGAAAGTTGTTCTCTCTGATGGTAAGCACGGCCTGTGAATGTTGGTACCATCACAGCCGTGTTATTTACCAAAAGCACACCTGTATTTAACAACAAACAAGAGGTTTCAGGCACAGCACCTGGGCCCCTGTGTCGCCACCACTCTAGCCCTGCTCTCCGTTGCACTCTCGACCTTTGACCCCCCCCCATCTCATTAGAGCAGTGCCTGGCGGGCCCCAGGGCAACAACATCTAATCCCAGCTTCACAGCTCTGCACTGCTGTGCTATTTTAAACAGACACCTAGCTTGTAGGCTAACTAACAGGATTGTTATTGGGAGGAAAGGCTTAACCTGCATCGCGTTAAATTGCTAACAGCTTTTAGTGCCAAGTGTTTGAAGAAGTTTGAGACTTGACAGGATGTAGCACTTTTCAAAGGAAATCCGTTTCTACATTAAAATACCTCTGAGCTCGATGATGAAATGCGTACAGTGCAGTTTCTATGTACAGTACAATTATATATTAATAGAATTGTATAATTAAATCATCCAATCACATGTGTAAACAAATGGAGCGGTTCTTCTGCTTTGAATTCAAGGTTTCCAAGTCTGTGTGTTTGTCAGTTGGACAAACTGTTTGTCCTTGAACATGGCCACTTGGTGGAGAGAGAACATGTTATTTCACCTTTTAAAGATCAGGACAAAGACAGTAGAGAGGGTCGACTAACTCTAGAGTCCTACCTCAATGTTGACATCAATATTGATGAACTAGTCTGCTCTAGCATCAACCTAGAAATGCAGTGTTGTTTTTTTACCACAATACACAGCTTTGAACAGAGCTCTGTGGATCCCTCCTTACCCCAGGTGGTGTGCTAGTAAACAGCCCATCAACATAGCCAGTCAGGACCCCTAATGGACCCCCCAAGACACACCTCCCCCTCTGGGGCCCTCGAGTGACTCACACACCCACAACATACAGGAGGAAATGTGCTCAAATGTATTTTTAAAAGACGGGGTTAGCATTACATTAGAGTTTTAGCAGTCATCAGGGCTATTAGCTGCCTACCTCCATCCGTGCGGAGTAGTAATGAGCATGCCATGCCATTCTCTCCAAGCAGAACCTGTAATGATGTCTAATGGGTTCTTGCTTGGAGATGATTAAAACCTCCCATTTTCCTGATAAAGGCGCTGCTTGCAGCCACAGTTTTTGGTTTGTTTATGATTATTTGTTGTACTCCCAAGGGAATGGGGATACAATTATGCTCTAAAATCTGTCATGAAATGAGGGAAGATATACAGACTTTACTTTACCATGCATCCTCCTCCATAATAATGCATAAAGATATTTGCAACCTTTTATTAGATTTGTAGGGCAGACTGCGTAGCTATATATCTGAGGACTTAAATCAACGGTTGAACCCATCTGGTTGTTTTTATAAGTTTTTCCATGGCTTTTCCATGTTAACGGTCCTGCCACCCGTGCAGCTAGTGCCAGCACCCCACCACTACCAGTGAACACGTTCTCACGGGTGGGAGTGGGGGGCTGCTATTGATTATCCACACCACCATGACACAACTAAAACCACTCTGGAGACTGATCCCCATGCTGTCAATATGTTTCTATCATGCTTACAGTAGGCCAGCCAGATAATGCCCTCCATGGTATTATCCCACATCCATCTCTCCCACGGGTGCTGATGAGGTGATGGCTGATAATGGTGACGCCGCGGCCATGTCATTTTCAGCATAGTGCCGTTGACAAACCAGGTTCCAATCGGTCCCCTCCGACGGTCTTCAACACAGCTACAGTTTGTGGTCTGTGTGTAAAATGATCCACCATTTAGTCCTTCTGTTATCCTTCCCTCCTCCCCCAAACCAAACCGTTCTCCCCCTATCCCTCCCTCCAAGCCAGCGGACACAACAGCTGCTGTCCCCCTCCTCCCTCCCTCCCTCCCTCCCTCCGTCTGGGGGCTGTGTTTTGCTCCATGCTATGACTGCCCTTTATATTTTGTGTACCTGTTGCTGAACACATTACCCCCCCTCCCCCCCACACCTGATATGATCAGTTGCAATGACGGCGATCGTGGAATTATCTACTGGTCGATATTTGCCTAATACAGATACTGCAGTATGAGCAGTTGTATCGTGATGAAAATGCGTGCCCTGCAGAGAAGGATCGATGATTAAGCTGTTTTCGAAGCATGTTGTGTGCAGCACAACCTTCCTCAGCCCAATAAGTCATTCAAGTGCTGCACTCTTGTATAGGTTGGTGCAGTTTTAGTATTACATTAAGTGCATTTAAATGCAGTCATGCTCTGCATTTTCCAAATCGTTGTCATTTTCTTGTTTACATACTAACTGTTGGTAACATTTTTAGGTCAAAGTCCATAGATGCGTGTTTAGGAAAAATACATTGTTCTACGTGTATCACTTTAGAAGATATGTGGTCTTGGCCCTGTTGTTAAATACAAAGAAAAGTTATAATGGAGGGAAAATGTTTTGGGTGTGTGTATAAATATTGTATTGGCAAGTCAAATGCTGGAGGCAAATATTTAAAACAATGTTTTGTCTGAAGATTATCTACTCTTTGTGTGTGTGCTTTGTGTCATATCCTGATAGTCTTTCTCCTGGTGTCCTAAAATAGACCCTAAGAGTTATTAAAGGCCCAATACAAACAATCACTCTGGTTAAGGGCAGGAGATTAAGTTAGCCAGCA
Source organism: Micromesistius poutassou (assembly GCF_964030765.1). Lineage (NCBI taxonomy): Eukaryota > Metazoa > Chordata > Actinopteri > Gadiformes > Gadidae > Micromesistius > Micromesistius poutassou. Next base: position 9,602,712 of record NC_140273.1, on the reverse strand, counting down.
TTTAGCCCCATGGAGATCCAGTAGCTCTCCTTGGAAAATCACAAGCATGTCTAACCCACAGACACACATAACGAGGACACCCTTTCCGCACATAAAGATACCTCTCACCTCCTCCTACGACTACCGTTTTACCTGCGAGCCAGAGCTCAAAGCAGGCTGCTGCAGGTGGACAGGCTGCGGCAGGTGTCTGGTTTATATATGGACACGTGGACCGTGCCTGAGTCAGCGTTTTCTCAGCCGCTGTCCCAATAAAGGTGTGCCTGCCACTGCCTTTACTGCCTAAAGGCAATGCTCCATGGGGGGACTAGCAACCTGTTCTCGGAAGAGCTCTTCCATGGCCAGGCTGCCGAGGTGTGGTGGGCCTGATGTAGGGCACAACCATGGGGGTCGACTGGCTTACCTGCATGCGAGGATGCCATGGAAACAGCTGCAACAGGAGGAGCTTCTGCTTTTTATTGAGGGATTTGTAGCCCTAGAGGCCATATATGCAATGAGGTCATTTCCATTGTGATAATGATCTCTATGATTATGATGATCAATGGTCTTCTAATAATGACTAGCTGTGAATGAACTTGGTACTTGGTGCAGTCGAGGATGATCAGTGGTTCAGGATTAGATTAAATTAATTGATTTCCTCATTTGAATGTGGCAATGTCGATGTACTAAAAGTGAACCACTTGATTAGTTTTCACTATAAATTAAACCTGCTTGGTATTTTTGTTCACATTACAGATTTTGTCATTACATTCCTATAAAAGTTTCTTAAAAAAATATAGTATCCTAAGTTAATTGGTAAATTAACAAAATAGAGTTTATTAAAAATGGGGATGCTTATGTAATATTGCATAGCTCTCTACCTTCCAAACCAAGTTTGTTTTAAAGCTCTTAATGCAAGGTCTCCCTAGAAGGCAATGAAGTAGCAAGCAAATGTATTTTATTTGCGCTATCATTAGAAAATGTATTAAAAGGCCTTCATTTGTTTCACTCAAATTCACTATAGCCTGCATTAAGCCGCTGTTATTCAATCAATTCCTCAAAACACCATGCTCCATAATGTGATATCTCTCTCTCTCACACACGCATGCACGCACGCACGTATGTATGTATGTGTCTGTAGTACTTTATTTACCAGGAAGCCAATCCTCTCTCTCCCCCATGGGACCAGGACAAGTGCAGATCTCCTTACCCAGCATCAGGCTATGTAACTCTGGAATAAACTTGTCCTAAATACATGGAGCTTAGATTTGTGTTATCGTTTTTAACATCCTAAAAGTCTGTATAGCCATATTGCACCAGATTAAGATGTTTCAAGCTACTCTTTTTTTTTTTTTTTTATCAGGCGGGCCTTTCCAGCGCATCACCATGCAGTCGGGTGGTCTGCTAAGATAATTTATAATATTGTAGATGACATGCAAGACAAGAAGCCGTTTCAAATAGTGCATGAAGAAACAAGTTCTTTAAATCTAACCAGTCAGTCAGGTCGATGGCACATCCTGGTTAAACGCTGTAGGGTTAAGTGAGTCCCCGCTGCTGTCTATACGTAGTTTGTTTGGCAGTTGAAATTATCTTTTTAAATGAGCCCACCAACCCAACCAGCCCCTGCATGACTATTGACTATAAAACATCCACCCCATTCCCACACTTTTATAATAAGAACTGAAACACACAAACGCGCACACGCAAACACACACGTTGTCTAACGTGTTTGACACGTTAAATTAGTCCGTTGCTGTGATATTAGTCCGTTGCTGCCACCTCATCATGGATTCACACGATCCCTGCATGACGACACACGCCTGTGGTGGCTTTCACAATGTATGTGAAAATAAGTTTATGTGTGGGTTGCGTCACTTTGCTTCAGATGGATCTAGGGCTGGTATCTTTGCTTGATCAGCTTGACTAGTTGGGCTTGAATAGTGTGTAATAGTATGACTAAAAGCTAATACACAATTGTCATCATTTAGCCCTCTATAAGCCTTATTATCCAATAGTCATTTGGAAACGATGATTACATTATGCAGTTTGTGTTCTACTGGCATCAATTTGCTGACACTTATTCCTGCACCTTCATAGACTCCACAACTCACGGAAGGTTTTATTCACATTCAGTCAATAATGTCGGAAATGCAAATGAGCATAAAACATCCAATCAGCTAGCTTTGTCCCCTGTTTTGGGGCATTCAGATAGATGCCAAATTATAATTTTTCTAATAAGTGAATTGATATGTTTTGTCAATTAGTAGACCACTCTTATTTTTGGTTGCTGTGGAGACGTGATGAGAAGTGGTCCCGTTCCCATTATTAGATTGTTCATTTTACATAACCCTCACCCAATGCATCACACACACACGGTTACTCCCATAAAGACTAGCATGGCGTCACAACAGATTTCATCGCCCGTCTGGCCTGCTTGATGGGAGACATTTAACGTTTTCAAATAGGCCAATATGTTTCATCTGCAACAGAAAGACGGCACAAGGGAAGAAGTCAAGTAAAGAGAACCGCTTGCAGCACAAGGGTCTTGTGATGCTTAAGGCGTTCCATTATTGCCACCAATGGATGAGTTAAACAAAGGCGTTCTCTGTTGGGACAGTTGAATACCAGACCGGATGTTCCACTTGGCACCATCATAAGTCGATTCAAAAAAACAAACAGGTCTTTTATATAAATCCTGCTGACACGATGCATGTTACATACTTTGCCTTTGCAACAGTTTTACCCACACTTGGGTATATATTGGTAAATCTAAATTGTTTCCTTAACTGTTAACTGTTCTTCATGGCAGGGAGATGCGCCAAAACACGTTGTTTAGATGTTGGCTGTTGTGGTGTTAGATGTTGATGATTAACAGCTAGAATATCTTTACTCCAACTCTCGATGGAGGTCAATTCCACTAGTGTTACCATTACATATGAACAAATTGACATGTCCCCCCCCCCCCCCACGGTTAAGTGGAGGAGCTCTTCAAACCAAGGGCCTTTGATGTTTAGTGACCTAAACCTTGGTAAATAACCATTAACTTGGATCTTGCAACTTGTATTTCCAGTTTTAACAGGATGCTGTGCAGAGTTCTGTACCTGACAACTGAACAGCAAAAATGTAAAGCTCAGACTTAATGTGGAGCCTTCCTCTGCTTTCTCTGCAGTACACTATTGTGAAGAATACAACACATCCCATTCGATCCTCTGCACATGGTGCTTTCAGTGAAACATGGAACTCCCTCAAGTGCATGACTGCTTCTCCACCGGTCTGAACAGAAAGACTTTCCAGTCATTAGTCATTGTTCTGGAGGGTTCCCTGTGAGTCCTCTGTGAGAAAAGGTAATCCAATACAAGGCAACATTTATCAATATGTATCAATGAAAAACATTGTTGAATGAACACAATTTTGTGCTGCATTTTGTACATTAGTTATACTAGTACAGGAAATGCCCAAGAAAGGGGTTTTCCATTAAAGGACTGAAGGAACGTTGGAAAATCCAGTTTATCTGGTTGATATTCTACAGTTGAAAGCCAAAACAGATTGGAATAGACTTGATGCAAGCGAGGAACTCTCTAGGCTCTTCACTCTTTTCTTTTCCCTCCCTTTCCCTTCTCCTTCCATATCTCCGCACAACTTAGGCATCTCCGGAATGCCTGGAGATGATTCTGAACATGAGTCAGACGTGTGTGTGTGTGTGTGTGTGTGTGTTAGACATGGGGTGGACTTGCACGCTATGCTTAACATGACGGTTTACGCTGAAGTCCTCCTGTGTTACCGATCTGAGTCCGCACACTGCAATCAGTTCAAGCCACTGTAAACCTTGGAACTACCTGGGATCAGTGAGCATTAGTGCTACAGACCTATTCTTAGCAGCAGTCTTCAAAGACATGGCTGGCGTCAGCCGACATTAACAATGAAACGACTGAAAGGGAAAATTGGCCGCTCAGGCTCACGTGTACCGTCTGTTACTCGAACTGCAGTTGAATTGACACTCAATAGTAAAAGCAGATAAACAGAAGCACATTTGAACAAATTAAGAATTATTTAATTATTGTAAAGCACACCTAGGATTTTGTCAGGGGGCCTCAACAAATAGATTGTGTATGCCAAATTCAATTCTAACCTGTATTTTATAGTAACAACATATTTGACAAAAGTTCAAAGAGGTGAACTTAACAGGCTTTGGCTGCTGAATTCAAGTCATCCCAGCTAATTTGTGACACTGTCTTTATGCACACAATTTCTCCACTGCTTTCTTCCAATTTTGATGTTTTTGACACAAGCTTAGAGGGTAATATGGAGTCAAGTATACTCTTTGAACTGAGTATACTTGAAGTATACTCAGTACAATACACTACACTGTAGTACAGTGTCCTATGTGATAGGGTTTGACTAGGTATGGCATTTGCATGGCTGATTTGGGTTATGGTTGTCTGCTCTGTCTGTCATTGTCTGAAACTCTTTCTCCCTGCTTGATTGTATTAACCTCCAATAAAACAGGGAGTCTGGGGTTAATCCCCGAAAAAAAGAAGTGGGGACTACGATAACTAATACAAATTCTGGATATGAAAGCAGTTGACACAAACAAGGTATATTACAATGCTGATGGGAAACCAGAGCCATATTGAAGTAATGTCAGTATGTTGTATTATAACTAATGTACTTTAATGGATTCAAACATGTTCCCTCCTATCAACCAAACAATTCAACAAAAGTATGATGGCATTATACCCTGGCATTAGATTAAATGGTACATTATTGCTTCATTTTCACCTCAACTCACCTCTCTGGCTTCTACATGCAGTCCCTGCTCCATGCCTCTCACCTGTTGAGTGGCTGCTGTTCAGTTACAGAAACAATCCATTATTTCCAAAAATCATACTCATATCACGCACATGAGGACAGACCCGGTTGAGTCACAGTGACTGACATGGCCCTACCATTGAAGAACTAGCCTCCCATCTACGAGGTCACACACACGTGCATGTATTTTCACTCACAGAAAAACCCTCTGGATTGTATATTTAGGCATGTTTATGTATCGTGTAAGACATGGTTGTTCTCTTTGCATGTATGTTTTTCATATCACAATCCTCACCAGCACCATTACCTTTTGCAGAGAAGTATGCTGGTTCTACTGCCACAGACGATTGGCAGACATTTGTTTCATAGCAGCTGTATATAGCAGAGGGAAATGCCTCTCAACCCTGTGATCCGTTTTCTATTCCACTCCATTCTCAAAGTCCACATGAAAATCTGTATCACTTTCTACAATTTAACGGAGGAGCTACCGGTGTCTGTCGCTCGCACTCCGCCCACCGGGAATGGGCCCGTCGCCATGGGTTACCGCCCTCGGGCTTATTGACAGGTGGTCGGGCTCCTCACAGACTCTTTTAAAGGGCAGGGAACAGACGTGATTGGCAGCTGTCGGGCCCACGCACTGACGACAAGGCATGTGCTGGAAGTGACGGGCGCTGAACGACACTGCTGTGCGGCAGGGGGGCCTCCTGTGCCAGGCCGGGGGGGGCCTCCTGCCTGGTAGGGGGGCCACGGACGGCCCACAGCTTGTCTCCTCGTCTTCACCAGAGAGCGAACTGCACTGAATGAAGCTTCCAACCTGGTTGGAGTGCCCCGGTATTGTGTTATGTGTCCCCAGCAGTTCTGAGAAAAACTGGGTTGTCGTCGTGGGGTGTCCTATAGAGGATCTCTGATTGGTGGAGCCCTGGAGGAGGAACTGCGGCACTTTGACGTGAAAGGCTTGATGGACGTGGTGAGGCCTAGAGAGTTTGTATTTTGGGGCGGTTTCTTGACTCTGAATCTGAAACTGGATTAAATAATCTTGTAACCGCAGAATCTCCCAATTTAGTTTTCTCCCTCATGCTTTTTGATATTCTTGTTACTTCACTTTTGGCCGTCTTTCTCGCTGTCTGATGTTCTTCCCCCTTGTCCTCTGTGCTCCTCCACTCTACCTGATCAGAGGAAACACGTCTGGTTTATTAGTTGCAGGAAAACAGTCTGCCTGGCCCAGCCTGCCTCTCCTCTGTTTACATTCCCACCTCAGAATGTTTGTTCATTAAACATGTCTCTCTCCCTGACCATCCCAATCCCCCCCTCCACCCACTTCTATTTCTATCTGTATTATTTTTAGGATTTGCTAATCCTTCCATCAAGGTTTACCTTTCTTTGTTATTTATTTTATCTGTTGATTTATGGCTCATCCTCCTTGGAGCCAGTGTTCTAGTGCACTTCCTTCTCACTTTGTTCACTCATTTTTCAAAACTTAATTCATCAAAGTATGGGGAAGTTATACCTGTGTTTAGTTTGTTTGGAAGCATTCACTGCCATAATGTTATGAATTGTAAAAGCTATTGGATTTTGTATCTGTTAATTGTTAACAATGTAATTCATAACATTGAAATATTATACTTTGAAAACAAGGAAATCTGAATTTGTTCGTTTTGAATTCACCTCATTGAAATCGGCTTGGTCATACGGCTTACCATATCAAAAACACGATGACAGATTCACTAATTCAGAAATTCAGATAGAGCTGCAGCTAATCTAAATACTGTCAAAAAGATTCCAATCAAAACATGGAAATAAATCTGCCAGAATGACCTGTTAAGCTCCAACACCAAAATCCCCACCCCACTGCAAAACAACAGTTTTTAGCTGTGTTTATTTTACCCTCTCAGGTTAGGATTCCGCTGCCGTTTCACCATCACATAAACGTGTGTGTGTGTGTGTGTGTGTGTGTGTGTGTGTGTGTGTGTGTGTGTGTGTGTGTGTGTGTGTGTGTGTGTGTGTGTGTGTGTGTGTGTGTGTGTGTGTGTGTGTGTGTGTGTGTGTGTGTGTGAGAGAGATTTGGACTGTCTGCAGATCATCCAGCTGGTCTCCTGCATCCACTCATTACAATAATTACAAAATGAGAATAGTGTCTGGATTCTGAATTGTTACGAGTACAAATATAGTAGGACTGCATGATATGGATGAAGTATTTATATTATTTCATCAGAGCTGTGCCATAGCACGCAGTGCGGGCAGCAATGGCCAACTTTTAATGTTAATATTAGTGTTATTGTTAACCCTGTATTTCGTTGTAAGATTTCAGTTCAGGGAGATGAGCAGAAGAGGGAAGGAAGGCAAGGGACAGGAAAATAATGTAGGGAGACATACCTGGGGGGGGGGGGGAAAAAAAAAAAAAAAAAATATATATATATATATATATATAATTTTTTTTTTTATATATTTAAAAAAAATAATAATAAGTTTTTGTTGATTATCACACACTCTGAGTGTCTTGTCTTGACCTGATGTTTTGTGTTGAGGACCACAATGGAAATAAGTCCTGGACTTTATTGTGTTTTTATCCTGAATTGTATTTGATGTCTTTTCATGTGTGATACAATTTAATAAATCAAATCAAACTAATGTTTGTAAGGCATTTGTTTGATACAATTTAATAAATCAAATCAAAATCAAATAGTTTAATAAAAATAAAATAGTAAAAACTGCTGTGCCGAGGTATGTACCGAATCGTGGACTTTAGTGTATCGTTACACCCCTAGTGAGGAGTAACCTGACTCCACCAGATGGATTGATTTGCATTTGCTCAGCGTATCCATCTGGGAACCTTCCGTTGGAGAACTTTTGGGAAGAGGCGAAAATACTGGTTAGCTGATTGGATAAACCATCTGTCTATCACCACCTATGTTGGTGATAGACGGGCCAAATCAGATCAACGAAGTGTATGAGGTAACAGCATCAAGGCAAAGCATAGCTCGTTAGCTCAGCAAGCAAGCAACATGTCGGTAAAGGATATTTGATAAAACTTGCGTGATGGCTACGCTCATCTCATCCATGGAAGCCGCCACGTTGTTTAGAATGAACAGCCGCTTCTCGTTGTGTCACACCTAAACCCGCCTCAATAGCCGAACGGCTCCAAATTTTCTCCATCGCAGGTTACCAGACTGATCTGCAAGTAAATACAACGGAGCTCCTGAGATCAGGATGGTCTCACGAGGCTAAGTGAGGAGGGGTCCTAAAGGAGATGGGAGGTCAGCCTAGACTCAAGTGTTTTGGGGGGCGGGTGTAAGGTCACCCTGCCCTGGTGGTGACCATCAGCAGAATCCCCTTTTTCTTTAATTTTTTTCCTCTTTCCAGTATGGATTTTAAGCTTGATAAATGTTATTCCTCTCTTATATATTTTTTCACTCTTTGTGTGTCTCCCTTGAGTCCCGTCTGTCTCTCACACGCACACGTGCACACGGCCTGGAGTTGGCAGTCCTCCTTATTATTGGCAGACAATCTTACTTTAGCGCTGCAGATCATAATCTTGGTTCATTGCTCTCGAGTATTGATGGTTTATTGTGTTGTTGTGAGTTGGGGAGGCTGATCGGCAGGGACGTGATGAGTCTATAGATTTGTGTATTGCGATACAATGGTCCATCTTGCTTAAATTCTTGCCCAGGCACAAACGCAACATAGACGTCGTCATCGGTTAGAATCGTCCTTTTATGAATTTATTGTCTTGTCATGTGTTCTTTCATGTTGTGTTCTTTCATCATTGAAACACTTTGAATACTTGCAATAATGCTAATGTATAAAAGTATGCTGATGCTGAATTTACTGCTTGGCCTACTTTGAGAAGCAGCGAGAGATGTGAAAACAGGAAGTTGGTGGCACAGTTGGGGTAGATTTCATTCTGTGATGCATCGTGTGTGAACATGTGACCCGATGTGTTTAGGAATGTATGGCTGGTATCCTCTGTTGTGCTCAGTCATGCCTGGTCAACACAACACCATTTTGACAAATGCAGAACTTTCTTTTTCTTTTTTACAGAAGTGGCCAAAAAATAAAAGTGCCTAACTACCAACCTTGGCCTTAATCAAGCTGTGGTAGCACATAAAGACTTTTCCATTGCTCTTGTATATTTTGAGAGTGTTCTGCCTTGGGGACACGTAAAGAAATCCTTCATCTAATATGTCATGGGTTTGTTATTAGGTGCCAAGCACAAAGTGCGAGGCAACCTATTGTAATTGTTAGTTTTATTATTTATATTCCGCCACGTTTGACTTACACAGCCTAAACCGCGCGCACACTTTTTATGAAACTTACTAGACCTGTAGAGGTTGACCCAAGATTAACAGACAGCAAATATTACACTGATTAGCCCAAAGGTGGCGCTATACCAACTGTCCAAAAATGCAAACTTTGCACAAGCATATCTCGTAATCTGTTTGACCTACACTCATGAACCTTTGCTCACACGTGCATATCCTCATGCTGAACAAATTTGCCTCAAGAACTTATGACTTCCGGTTTCCAGATTTGCCGCCATTTTGAATTTAGTTAAAAACAGTAAATTGCTTAAGGATCGCAGGTTTTTTGACTTTGACAAAAATCATATAGCCCATATCATCTATGGACCATTATCTTCAATCTGACATAAATATTAGTCTGTACAATAAAGTTTAAAGCACCCATGAGCCATTGACTTCTAAAAGGGGCATGGTTTAAAACGCGAAAATAGTTAATTGCTCATATCAACATCAAGTTGGACTCCTATGATTTTGACTCCAATACAAAAGTTGTTCAGAATCAATTTCTGAACAAGTTAAAGTCAACATATTTTCAAATAGGGCGTGGCATCGAAATGGCCTGTCACTAAAATCGCCAGTTCATAGACGCAATGTTTGATTTAAGCGGGACCGACTTAGTGGCCGTTGGGGCCCAAAGTTCCAACTGCTCAAGTGACATTAAGTAAATTGGCAAAACAACATGGCCGCCATAGGATAAAAATCATCAAATTTTAACAAACTTCCACTCTGCAGAGACCGTAATAGTTATGAATATGAAATTCAATGGACACATGTAGATTGGTGCCTGTAGCTCACATACCAAAAATGGTGTTTGTCATGTTTGTAGCGCCCCCTACAGGATCTTTAAAAAGCGTTTCACCAATATATATGAAATAGGGGTGTGAACGGGTACACGTGTACACGTGTAACCGGTTAGTAAATCATAACCGTTTAGGAAAAATCAGTAAACGAAAACGTACTATTTATTTAGAGATTAATAAAGCTACAAATGTTCCACTTTGACAACATTAATGCGCTAAGAAATGCACGTGATAAATGTTGGGTAACTGACCACCGGGCATTACGTCACGTAACACGTAAGTTTCACTTTGGACTTGCGATGGCAGCTGACACGAAACAGTGAAGTGTGGCGTGGACGTTTTTTGAAAAAAACGCGAAAGGAGACCAAGTGAAATGTACACTGTGTGGTGTACATTTGGCTTTTAAAAACGATGATGGGGGGGGGGGGGGGGGGCGTCTGTAGGAGTGCATCTGCCAAGCAATTGACATAATATTAGCTAGAACCCTTCACATGGTCAAGAGTCTGCCTAATCATGAGGTGACACAGCATGCAAATGCTTGAGGAGGAACCACGCAACCGTCTGAGGTGAATCCATGAACTAAGACGCACAATAATTGAGGTGGTGGTCCATTGGTCGTATTGAGAATGAAGAGTTGTCGTCACGGCACAGAGCCCCGCCCCCCTTCCTACCATGTTGGAAGGTATGCCCCTCCGAGTGCAGCTAAGCTTTGCGTTATTGTTGACACGGTAGCTGCTAGCAGAGGAGGTTGTTGCAATTCTGTACTGTTTTAATAATGCCTGGAAATAACTGCTGCATTAAAAACTGCTTCAGTGCCTCACACGATCGCCGAGGAAACCATAAGAACAGTGGGCTACAGTTTGTCAGGTTCCCTAAATGGACAACGCACTGAAGGCTGCCCCACACTACAAGATTTTTAAATCTTATGCGATTTTTGAGTCGGATGTACACCACACACATAAAGAGAATCTCAGCCCATTTGTTGCTCTCCGATCGTAAATACAAATACATGACATTCGAACACAAACGGAACACCACACACTATAGGACAATCTTGTCCGATAATTGCACGCTGCAGGGCCGTGGAGGTAGAACTAGAGCAACTCGCGTCAACAGTGAAAATGGATCAGCGTCTTTTGACAGCAGTGGTTTCCACGGTGCTTATGCTTACATAATATCAGAGAATATCCGCGTCAGTTTGACCGTGGCGCAATTAATGAATAAAGATCATAAACTGAATGGCTGTACAAGTGTTCTGAGACACGGCTGCGAACCGGCAACTTTCAAAAAAAAAGTAGTGCCGGTTTGGTGACGGTGCCGTGCTGCTGCCGTATCCAGTGGAATAGCCTACATCGACTATAATGGTTTCTAATGTCTTCTTGTGTTCTCTGCATTTTCACTAGGACCCTTTCCCTTCGCCTTATTCTTCTCCATTTATTTCTTTATTTCCATCTCGTAATGTCTCCTGTGTCTCTATGTCGCGTATTTCCTCATCTGTCTCTATGCCGCTCTGACAACGTTGCCCCTGGCAACCGATAGCCGTGGATGCCATCATGGCGGACGGGCTCCAACACCTCCCCTCCCCAAAAATCACGTGACTTCTCATTCTCAATAGCGCGACTGCGGTCCACTTAAAAAAAAAAGAAACAAAAAAAACGGTTAACCGTGTACACGAATAAAAAGGGGTTGTGTAACCGTTCACACCCCTAGTATGAAACTCGGTAGGCATGTATAACGTGCCAAGACCTACAGAAAAGCCTCTTAGACCCATGCCCCAAAACCCACATGAAGTCGGTTATTTTCATTTTCATTTTCACTCTCAGCGGCCATTTTGTGGTCTTTTTCACTTTTTCGCCTTGTATTTGAATGAACTCCTCCTAGGGAATTTATCGGATCTGCTTCAAAATTGGTTAGTACAGTCAGAAAATGGTGCTGAATGAACGCTGTTCAATTTGTGACTGTACGTTGAAGGGAGTGTCCGTGGCGTGCCGTCAAAGTTGGCCAATTTGGGTTATAGGTTAGGTTATACTTAATGGTTAGGTTAGGTTTATGGTCTGTGTCATGGTCTTAATGTTCTATTGTTTAATGCGTGGGCAAATTCTGGGTGCATTTCTTTTTATTTTTTTATTTTTTTTGTTCTGCGTTAGGTAATTAATAGGCCAGAGTACAAGCGTGTACAAAACAATGGCTATGCTTGTGTTGAAGAGGGTTTAGGGAAACGTGAAATGGAAACAGACTCTGCCTTTTGAGCTAATTTCCTCTTAAACAGACACCAGATATGACAGATAGTTGTGTCACGGATATCCAGTGGTGGAGGGGCATAGGCCCTCCAACTAATACAAATTATAAGACTATTGAAGCCTTCTGAAAGATCAGATCACATCTCTTCTATGTTTTTGTTTTGCTTATCTTCTACTGGGAAATGCCTTGTATCACTGGAATAAGACCTCGGTTTCACTCCCTCGAAACCAAAGTCAGTGATTCAGAATCTCCACAACCTGTTTGGCAGCCCTGGGATTCTCTGTGACATGCAACCTAGATAGCAACAGTTGCTAGAGTGCAACCCAGGCGCTGTAACGGTTTGGTTGCCTCGATTTGTTCCAGCAGTGTTGGGCCTGATTCAGCTCCGCCGTTGCTGTGCAGAATGCAGATTCGCACCCTAAACTAGTAAAGAGGTTGGAGCAGGGAGAGAGGGGAGGAACTGTGTGGCTAGCTACATTCTACACAACTATCTGGAGTGATGGATTCCCCCCAAAGAGATGGTTAACTATGTAGCCGTTTTGATAGATATTAGCAAATGATAGGATGAAGGTATACAAGTCCTGTTCCATTGATTTGACAACATGGTTCATCAGGTACTTTTCTTGATGAGTGAGTTAAGGATTTTTCACTTTTGGATACCTTCTCCAAGATGGATAAGGTGTTGCCTAGTCTACGTAATTCTGAGATCTTATCTCTATTGATCCTCAAGTAATTTCTTGATTACTCTTCATGAACAGGAAGTTAGTTGTGTATATTAAAATACAGGAGGATTCATTTATGTTAAGATGTGCTGCCTGCATCCAAAATAACACGTTCAATCCATTATCTAACAGGGACACTAGTGGTACATTTTAAAGAGTGGGCTTTGGCAGGCTGGCAGCCAATGAGGACCCAGAGGGCAGGTTTCTGGAGGAAGTGAATGGTCGAGCAGACGGCTGAGGCCCCTCCCTCTACTACTCTCTGGCTCCCTTCCAGTACATAGAAAACATATCCTTCCAGATCAGCTTCCTCCCACAGGGATACCCCTGACCCAAATGTATACATAAACTGCAAAGAAGAGGCAGAATCCTAACACAAATAACTTCCTGCCAAAATGAATGTAACTGCAAAGGGCCAGCAGGAGAAAGGACTACAAACGGGTTCAAATCCAGTTTCAGGAACAGAAAACATTGATTTAAAACATGGGTTAATGTTAAAATATGGATGACAGCTTGATTAATGCATGATATACGCTCGCTCTCTCGCTCCCGCTCTCTCGCTCTCCATCCATATACCTCTCTCTCTCGTTTCTCGCTCGTCTGACAGTGGACCCGTAGAGGAAACAGGAAAGGCCTGAACTGCTTGGTGTTGGGACGGATATCCTCTTCAGAAGGCGTTCCCCTGCTCCCTCACTTAACTCTGATTCTCTCTCTTTTTCTCTCTTTCCATATCTCTGTCTCCCTTTTCACCTCCTCTCCCATGCCCCATTTTCCTGTCTGGGTGGCTTAAACTGCACGCTTTGCTGGAGAATGTTTCAGAGTTTTTGACGTCTTGTCACTTGGCATCTCAACTTTGGGACTATGTGTTGGCACGGAGATGTGGATAACGAGGGCAGCTCAGAGGTGAACTATTGTACTCGTTCTTGTTTGTTTTGTTGAAGTTACATGGGACACGCTGACCTGACGGATACCCCTGAGCGCAGTGCGCTGCCAATGGAGTTTGTGGGGCTGTGTTGCCCAATCAGCTGAAACTAGGGATGGGCAGCAATCACTTTGAATGGTATTGTATCATCATGACATGAAGAACAGTGCTTATTGTGATACCCAGTTTTATAATCTATCCTTGATGAATTACGATGAGGAGTTGTGTGTTGAATAAGAGGCTTGGCTTGTCAGATGGAAAGGAAATCTAGCTATGTAGAGTTAGACGACTATGGAGAAGTCTGATACCAGACATCTCCATAAATGACACTCTAATGATGTGTTGGGTTGTATTTTGAACGTAACATGTCTATTGTAAAGAGCTTTGACACTGTAGAGGTGTTTAAGGTGTTATAAACACAAGCTGAGGGACCAAAAACGTTTTCACTTCCTGGCTGCTTTTCCTGAAAAACACCACACACACACACTCAGATCTCTCTCTCTCTCTCTCTCTCTCTCTCTCTCTCTCTCTCTCTCTCTCTCTCTCTCTCTCTCTCTCTCTCTCTCTCTCTCTCTCTCTCTCTCTCTCTCTCTCTCTCTCTCTCTCTCTCTCTCTCTCTCTCTCTCTCTCTCTCTCTCTCTCTCTGTCTGTGTGTTTCCCCCACTTCCTCCCACCCCTCCCCCTGTTTTGCTCTCTCTTTCCCAGCCTTCTTCTGTCCACAATCCTTACTCTTTCTCCACCCCCCCCCCCCCCTCTTCCATCCCTGGAGCCTGGGATGGCAGAGGGTGTGGAAGCACACGTTTTTAGCAGTGGTTGCTGTGTCTAGTCTAAACGTACTACCTTGAACGCTTACTTGTTACTTGAGACTACTTGAGAATTCCTGCTTTGCCAACCCGGGGAAATTATGCTAGTTGAACTACGACTGGTTGACGCTTTGCCATGGTGACAGCTAACAACATTTTAAACCACGTTCATTTTAGCTTTGCATTTGTGCGTCAATGTGATGCAAATTGTCCGTTTTAGAAACAGAGCGGTGATGACAGGTGCTCTGTTGGGATTTGATCGTGGGTGTGTGAGACAGATTCACACCGTGGACTCCTCTCTACCACCTCTGGAGCCGTGTTAACCGTTGAAGTGGTTACACCAATGTCTCCCATGTCATTGGTTAAATGAAAGTCTAAATAATTTTCTAGAGACATTTCTAACCATCAGTTTTACTGTCTTCTGCCTTTCTTTACCTTCCCATCTCTCTCTCTCGCTCGCTCGCTCGCTCGCTCTCTGTGTGTGTGTTTCTGTTTGTTTCTCTTTCTCTATCTTTCATTCTCTCTCTGTCTCTGTGTTTCTCTCTCTCTTCCCCCTTCCTTGTGTCCATGATGCAGAGTGACCCGGGTGGGCTGTCGGTGCTGGAGCAGCTGGGTCTGGACCAGAGCACGGACTTCTCTGAGTCCAGCATCCAGCAGCGTCTGGACGAGGAGCGGGAGAGGATCCGCAGCGAGATCCGCAAGGAGCTGAAGATCAAGGTGGGGGCGGAGAACCTGCGGAGGGCCACCACGGACAAGAAGAACGCACAGCAGGTGAGCCGGGCCACGAGTTGGACCCCCCGTGGTGTTAAGGTCGTGTGTGTGTGTTCAGACCAGGAAACCTTTTGTTATGCATCGAATGAGTCACAATGGCGGACGGCTGCGGCCCCTGGTTCAGTGACTAGATGGAGCCAAGTGAAAGGGCTCAATGCAACAACCTTTTATCTTAGATACATTTTCCTTGACGATCATGAGAGATATATATATGATTTTAGATTTTTTTTAAGTTGCAATATGTAACATTTAAACTAGCTGGTAGCTTTACTTAAGCTGGACATAGATCTGTAGTCAATGCTGATCGATAGGGAATTCAATAATGTTATCAATAAAAAATCTCATCCTAGAACTGATATATTCTACAGAAAGAAATGCTACCCGGCCCGAAACCCAATCCCATCTTTGTTTACAAGAATCGTACTTGCGACGTTCCCAAAACCCCTCCCACTCAGGCCACCCAGCCAACCAAGCTACGCCAGTTCAAGTTTCACGGCCACTAAGAGTGGACGGAACACTGAAAGTCTCCCCCCTACTAACTGGGAGAGTCCAAAACCGTACACATTGTGGCTTTAATTATGAATGTAAGGAAATCGAAGTACTATAGATATATCGATAGAGATCTAAATATGTATCCGCATTTCACATACATGTCTTTGCAAATCATTTCCATGATGGACTTCTCCACGAATATAAAAAGGGAAACTAATACATTGTTGTTAAAGCACTTAACTCCAGCACACCCAGAGCATGACCTCTCATTCACCATCATGCAATATAGATCATTCACTCACTTACTCGGCAATGCTGTTTTTCGACTGCATAGTAGTAAGGCAGGGCATGGTTCGCTTATTACCCACTGCTTAGTTCCTCAACACAGACCCATGGGCCGTGTTTCCAGTGCAGAACAGAGCCATGAACGTACGGGGTCAGTGTGAACAGTGACACTGGACACTACCAGAACTTGGTGCTTTGGCCATTGATATTTTTTTTATTTCTCACGACCACTGCATTCTGCTAATTCACGCTTACCCCTTTTGTATGTACAAAATGATTATTAATTAATAAATAACAATAATAAAAAGTAAATAAATAGTTCACACTTTTGGTTTTCATTTGCCAACAACACTGATTGCCCCATGGTCACATTTAACTGTTTCTGACATTGCATGTTTTATAGATTTACAGTTTTTTTTGTTTTGAACCTACTATGGTCTTAGCCCCCATTAACATACAAAGGTATATAAGGTCCTGAATCAAAATAAATAGATTCTACCTGTCAAATCCACAGGGTGCCTCTGTAGATCAGTATATTTCTGGGACTCCAATGGCAGTCACAACACCACGGCCTATTTGCAGATTGCAAGACAGGCACGCACACACGTGCACACACACAAACAGGCACACAGCCACACAGTCAAATGCAATGTGGTGTGCCAGTAAAACCCGCAGGATTATCAAAGACCAGCCACCCCGAACATGAATTGTCTCAGCTGCTGCCGCCTGGCAGACGGTATTGCAGCCTCCCGGACTGACATGCTCCCAGGAAGGTTTTATCCATCAGGCTCAGGGACAATGGACACTATGGCCTGTTACCTGTCGGCCTGTGACACACACACCCACACACACATTTTCAGAAGTAGCTGTGCACGGACCAACTCACCTCAGCATGCACACGATGCACATTTGCACTTTACACATACTACACATGATTTATATTACTCGTGTAATAAAAGCTATTGCATTTTTATTTTTGTTTGGTTATTGCTGCCGTATCAAGATGCCAAAACCCAATAATTTTCCCCTCTTATACCTGTAAATTAAAGAGTGTTTTCCATGTATGACTTTACAGCCATACAAGTCATGAAAACCTCTTATCTATCGATGATCTGCACGATCACCACGAGCTCTGCTCCACCCATGCACCCAAGCATGGTGTTGGTTCGCTTGGACCCGTTGCTAAAGCCAGTATGTGCACTACAGTACGTTGCACTTTAGAAGACAGTGAACACTTACATAATAAACACTGCTCACAGTGAGAGCAATGTGGTAAGGAAACACAAAATGTGATACAAGTCACCTCTTTCTTATACACCAACAAGATGTAAAGATCAGTGCTCTTATTCACCGACAAGATTTAAAGATCAGTGCTCTTATTCACCAACAAGATGTAAAGATCAGTGCTCTTATTCACCAACAAGATGTAAAGATCAGTGCTCTTATTCACCGACAAGATGTACAGATCAGTGCTGTTATACACCAACAAGATGTAAAGATCAGTGCTCTTATTCACTGACAAGATGTAAAGATCAGTGCTGTTATACACCAACAAGATGTAAAGATCAGTGCTGTTATACACCAACAAGATGTAAAGATCAGTGCTGTTATACACCAACAAGATGTAAAGATCAGTGCTCTTATTCACCAACAAGATGTAAAGATCAGTGCTGTTATACACCAACAAGATGTAAATATTGCTCTTATACACCAACAAGGTGTAAAGATCAGTGTTCTTATTCACGACAAGATGTAAAGATCAGTGCTGTTATAGACCAACAAGATGTAAAGATCAATGCTCTTATTCACTGACAAGATGTCAAGATCACTGCTCTTCACCAACATGTTCCAGTGTAACCACCACTGAACAAAGCTTTGAGCTCTGGTGTTTATTGTAATGGCAGACGCCTATTAAGTCTCAATCGCTTGGGACTTGTGATTGAGTAATGTTAAGTTGCCCTTTTAACCAAAACACTTGAAGCCTTCAGCCGAAAACCGCTGAGTAATCGCTGATGTTAAATAAGACCGGGCAGCATGCTAAACATTTCAACTGCTCACTGTTTACCAGTGTTGTAGAATATGAATAATAATATTCTTTGTGAACTGCATGTTTTATATCGGTAGAAAAGGATGTCAATTTTGGGTGAGTCTGTGTTTTGTAAATACACAAAATAAACCAAGTCTCGCTGATAACATGAAATGACAAGCACACTGTCAATTAATGCCAACTAGATTAACCTAAGCCGTCATGTAGGGCTGGAGATTTTTATAAGGTTTTGTCTTTTTAGAGTGCATTTTTGTTTTATTCATGTCTTTAAGGACTTACCTTAATAGTCCATTATTAAAAGATGAACTTCTTCAAATAGATGCAACATCAGAATTATGTGGTTTCATGAAGGTCAGTTGGGATTGCATGACATGAGTTATTATGACTAGCATGCTAACAAAAACAAATACAGCTATGCAAGGTTATTCTAGATCGTATATGATTTAGTCGTCTAATAAGCTACTCCTCATCCTGGCAGGCAGGAAGTTGATCGGACATCAAAGCGAGGTTATGTAACATAGATTATAAACCCCAAAATATGCTTCCTGGCATCATAGGCTTTGAAGACACTCTGTTGGCTTTCATACAAATGAGCTTGAAATCTTCCAGTTGCTTCTTATGCAGATGGAATTCGACAGATGCATTGCACTCATGTTTCTCGCCTTGTTCTACACATCCCATCATCCCTTGAGTTCCATAGAAACCAATCCCCTTGCAACACGATGTCCCGCTTAAGAGCTCTCTTAAGGGATAATGACGCCCGACCGCTCTGCCCTGTACAGGTGGACAGCCAGCTGAGGAGCTCCAACCGCCGGCTGGAGGACCTCCACGCTCAGCTGCAGGAGCTGGATGCTCACATCGTGGTGAAGGGAGGAGATGAGAGTAAAGGTACGTTTTGATCACCGGGAAACAAACTGCAGTGTTCCCATTCTGACTGGATTTTTCTTCTACCCATACCAGCCATGCCTGCTTGCGGTCATATCTGTTTCTAGATCATCTTGATTGCTTTGCAATCTCCTCTCACTGTGCACCAATTGCTATGAACATCTGCCCTTCGTGTTGAATAGGATGTCAAGTATCCGGAGTTGACTACAAGCTTAGAAAGCCTGTGTCAACTTCAATCTTGGCACCAACTTTGAGGGGAGCCTGCTATTTGGGTGCAAACTACCCTACATGATTTTGTCATTTGTTCTGAGTTTATGGGATATTAAAGTTGGCAGCAGTGGCTCCAGAGTGGGATAAATTCGGCCCAATGGGGAGCTCCCAAGTTTTATCTTTGTCTGTGTCGAGGTGTCTCTGAACTGAAGACTCCACATCGTAACTCGCTCCCATTTAATGTCAGCCATTAGACGCAGAAAGGTGGCTGGAAAAGTGTTACATTAAAGCTGCAGTAGGTAACAATCGAGAGCTGCAGAGAGAATGGGCAGATTTAATAAATAAATAACCCTTTAAAAAAGAAGACATAGACATAAAAATACACTTTGGTTGAGCTACAACAACACGCCGTGTCCTCATGTGATTTACAAGCAATAGGGATTCCCCCACCCAATTGGGGAATTGGGAAGATTGGCCCTGATTGGTCAGACATTTGCAGGGCCCGGGGGAAATGATCTATATTGTTTGACTACATGATCCGTTCCTCCCCCCCTACAGACGAGTGTCCCCAGTCGCCGGGGGCTGAGAGCCGGACCAGTGCCCAGCTGGACCGCATCTCGGCCCTGGAGAGACAGCTCAACATAGAGCTCAAGGTCAAACAAGGAGCCGAGAACATGATCCCCATCTACGCTAATGGATCCACCAAGGTACTGGAGATCCATCACAGAAAGACAGGCGCTCTTTATTCTTATGTTGAAGGGATTTATAAAGTTTAAGACACACACACACACACACACACACACACACACACACACACACACACACACACACACACACACACACACACACACACACACACACACACACACACACACACACACACACACACACACAGCTCCAACAAATTACTGGCAATCCATTACTCCGATTTGATAATTGAGATTGATCGGACAAATGCATGCAATCATGTGTATGCATGTAACACACACACTATTCAATGTTTAATATCCCACTTTGGGCAGCCTTCATCCTACACATAATGTTCCTAAGGAGCTAATGTATTCCTAATAAAGTCTAAATAGAGACTCCTTAAAAGGAAAAAAAAAACACAGTTGAACACATGGAAGTTAGTTCCTTAAACGTCTCATCTCGCTTTCATGTTTGGCCCTCCGTCTCCCGTCATGTGACCAGCTTCCTCATGTCTCATCCAATCAGGACAAGAAGATGCTTCAGACAGCCCAGCAGATGCTGCAGGACAGCAAGACCAAGATCGACATCATCCGCATGCAGATACGCAAGGCCGTGCAGGCCACCGAGCACAGCGACGACCCGCAAGGTGAGCGAGGTCACCGGAACCTCTTTCCGTTTTGAAATGATGATGATTGACTGATTGACTGATGATTGACTCGTATATCAACAACGGTGAGCACCGTCTACGGGGAGACGAGGGAGTCAAATCACAACCGTTCCATTCCTGACCCCGCCCAGTCTCTTAAAATTGTCTCGGATACCATTTCATGGAAACTGTGCTAAATTGAGCAATGTATGAATCCACAATGAAAGGACTAGCTCCTTCTCCTACACCTTCAGACACGCACGCACAAAGTCATCCTCACGCACGGCAGTGACGATGGCAGGTCGGTCGATGCCTTGTGTGACGAATACAGCGACGTAACACGCGCCTGGCGTATTCAGGCAGAGCACCGCAGTGCCTTTTGTGCTGAGAGAGAGATCGATGCAGTTTTCAGGGCAGGTGAGTGAGTCTCCCTATAGGGCTGGGGGTGAGCATTGTGGACCCTAATGGCCACTGCTGGGAAAGCAGACCAGCTTGATGAAGGGCAAGGTGAATGGTCAGCAGAGAGAGAGAGAGAGAGAGGATAGAGAGAGGGGTGGGGTTGTGATTTGTAGAAAGACATAACCGCAGATAGGAGAGAGAGAGGCATAAGTAGAGGGGGATGGAGAGGGAGCTCTCGGGAGAGATTGGAAGGGCATTAGCGATAAAAGATGGAGACTAACAATAGCGTTTTTCCTGTGGGGCTCTTTATGATTCGGATTCATCCGGGGCCAGGAGAACTCCTGTTATGATGAAGAATGGTGTGTTTTTAAAAGCGGGGAAAGATGGAGGCTGTTTGGACAGACCACTCAAGGGAGGCCGCTTCTCCTCAGTGGAAAAATAAATATAACATGTTTTAAAGACATTGTGTAGTTTTAGATGGATTATTACTGGCAGCAGCCGCAAAGGCTTTTGAAGTCGCCGTGTTCCAATATGGCTTGCGTTTAACTTTGTGAACTTATCTTTCCAGATACCTTCTGGTTGGGTATTTATTTTGGTCAAGGCAGAATGTTGGCAGTTATTTGTTTGTCATTATTTCATAAGGATATGATCTCAACACTGATACAGGTGAACAACCTCTCTGTCTCTCCACCTGTCTCTCTGTTGGTCACTCATTTTCCATCTATCTCTCCCAGTCTCTATCGCTCTCCGTTCTCGTTCTTCGTTTTAGGCTCTGTGTCTTGCATGTCTCCTACTGTCTCTGTTCTATCTCACTTCAAATGCCCTCTCGCTCCATTGCATCATTGTATTTTAGCTGTGTTTTGTTGAGGGTTTGAAGGTCACATTGAGTATCGCTGAGGTCCTGCCCAACTTGTGTTTGTGCATGCTTGTGAGACATTCTCCAGGCCCACCACCTGCAGGGTCACTTATCAGGATGTGAACTCCAGACACATCACCTTATTAGGCATCAACATGCACCACCCCCCCCGCCCCCCTCCATTTGCCTTCTCTCTCTCTCGCTCTCTCTCTCTCTGCTCTCTGCTCTCTCTGCTCTCTCTCTGCTCTCTCTAACTGAATCCTCACTATCTCATCATTCTATTGGGGGTCCCTGCGCTCTATAGGGATTATATTCTGATACTTTCCCATACTGAGGCAAACCCACTTTTCCATTTCCCTCTTACTCCGTCTGCACAAATCTATCCCTCTGTTAAACCCTTCTCCTCTCCCCTCCCTCTCATCTCCTCACGTGCTATAAATGTTGTTTATGCTGGGTCTTTACCTCATATGTCCTTCAATGGTTTTCACATCCCATCTCTGCATCTCTGTCTAAACATGTAGCAAAACCGTATTATGAGACATTATAAGATTCAGGTTTATCATTTGAATGGAATATACTTGGATATAACTTGTGAGAGTATATTTGACTTACACAGGTGGTGAGCAACATTGTGTGTGTGTGTGTGTGTGTGTGTGTGTGTGTGTGTGTGTGTGTGTGTGTGTGTGTGTGTGTGTGTGTGTGTGTGTGTGTGTGTGTGTGTGTGTGTGTGTGTGTGTGTGTGTGTGTGTGTGTTACCGCGAACCTGAAGTGTGTGTGTTACCATGACATGTGTGCGTTACCATGCCCTTTCTGTGTGTGTGTGTGTGTGTGTGTATGTATGTTACCATAACCATGACATGTGTGCGTTACCATGCCCTTTCTGTGTGTTTCCGGTAGGTAACAACGACATGTGCGGAGTGGAGCTGCGCATCGAGGAGCTCCGTCACCACTACAGGGTGGAGCACGCGGTGGCAGAGGGGGCCAAAAACGTCCTGCGGCTCCTGGGGGCCAGCAAGGTCCAGGACAAGAAGGCCCTCAGCGAGGTCAGCCCACACCCGTCCACTTAGCCACTGAACTGTACACCCTATGACCTCATCACGCCAGACCTCGTACACTGACCCACTACTGTGTACACCCTATGAGCTCATAATGCAGACCTCGTACACTGACCCACTACATAGTTTACACCCTATGAGCTCATAATGCACATCACTTTATTGTGTTTATTGCGCACAATCAGAGACATAATAATTAATCAACACGGAAAAAACAATTTATTAAATTAATTCAACCGCGCATTTACCCTAATCCAGCCCCCCTCCCTCGCACGGCAAATAATATCAGCAATACTATTGAACTGAACCAATGTTAACATGATTTTTTTTTTTTGTGCCTATTTTCTTTCTTTTGGAAGAGGATCTGCTATCCAATATACAAATAATAGTATTATAATACATTTTATGTGTAAATCACACAACACAAAACAACAAGAAGTCTACCGTAAGGCCTGTGAAGGGGTGAGTTTTAAAGCGGATCCGTTTGGTTGCTCGATGGCCGATGAGGCTGGGCGGTTGAGTGGCGCATTGTTTCCAAGGGGATTTTAAAAGAGGCCCACTATGAAGAGTAATTCGCGACCCCTGGTGTACACCCTATGAGCTCATAATGCAGACCTCGTCCACTGACCCACTGCACAGTGTACACCCTATGAACTCATTATAACGTATTTTTCACAGGAAGTTCATCGTAGGACAAACACAGGTGTCACTCATGACATTAATGACGGGTCTGGTGCTTGTAGAAAGCAGGGCACGGCCAGTGGACTTGTCTTCATTGGTCTGGTCTACTGGCCATGCCCTGCTACATGACAGGAGCACATCGTTAGTGGTAAGAGGCACACCTGTTTCTGTCCTGAGGTGACCCCCTCTGTGTAAGGCGTCTGTCTATTCACTGTGTTATTACCAACAATGCATTTATTATGAATGTACACTACCTATTCCCAAATCTGCAGTCTGATCTTTAGGCAACAATCTCATTCCTTTTACTGGGAAATATAGACGTGGACCATGACTCGCATAGTTATATATAGCAGAAACTCTATTGGCTTGAATCAATATGTCTCAAAAAGGTCTCAAATGTCCTCACACGCAATGCCGATATTTAAGAAAGTAAGAAATGCACGTAATTTAAAAAATCGAACACATTCATTTCTATGAACCCGGAACTCGATGATCCGTAATTTTTTGCCTGGTTTGATTTCTAAGTTCGATGGATGCATTTTGATACATTAGTTCAATAAAGTAGCCTCCATTTTGACAAGCAGCAAAGCTTGTAAAATACCCCAAAAAAACTACATACACCTACATACTACTATACACCTTAGTCGAGCTAAAATCGAATCGAATTGGTTTACTCATAGTCAAATTAAGACCCCTAGATAATGCGATTCATAGTCGAGTTAAGCGGATGTTCGAATTGGATTATGCGTTGAATTGTGTTCTGCGCATTCTCAAGATCTTTTCCCAGGGCCATGAGCAGTGTTGGGAACGTTGCTTTTAAAAAGTAATTAGTTACTAAAAAAAGTAAATAACGGCGTTACCTAACACCGTTCTTTTAAACTGTGTTATTCCAAACACTGGCTGTGAGCCGGAAGTAGAAGGAGACGATAGTCGTGTTGTTGTCACCATTGGAAAACGAGAAACTGCGATTTATTTAAAAAGGTGGCACAGAAGATGGAGAAAGCCAGTGAATGTAGTTACCCCCTATAAGAATTGTGTCCTGGCCGTGGGAGAGCGCATGGCATGCATTCATTATGGTGGAAGCACACTACGCTTCGATTTCACCCAAGGCTGAATTAAAAGTACATGTTTTTCTAAATATGGGTCATCAACGAGGTTGTAAAATAGTAACTTCAGGCACATCTAAAATAAATGTTTTTTTCTCCCGACGTG
This sequence comes from Micromesistius poutassou, assembly GCF_964030765.1. Lineage (NCBI taxonomy): Eukaryota > Metazoa > Chordata > Actinopteri > Gadiformes > Gadidae > Micromesistius > Micromesistius poutassou. Next base: position 9,577,915 of record NC_140273.1, on the reverse strand, counting down.
TTCCGAGGGGCTGCTCCGGTGGGAGAAAGATGTTTTCAGTAGACAGCTGTCAACTCACTTTGGATAGGCGATTTATTTAAAAAGCTGGCGCAGAAGATGGAGGAAGCCGGTGTCGTGCCTTATAAGGAGTGTATCATCAACATGCATTCAGTATACACTACGCTTTGATTTCACCAAAGGCTGAATTAAAAGTATGTTTTTCTAAATGTTTCTCATCAACGAGGTTGTAAAATAACTACAATCTTTATTCATTCATTGCGCCGCGGCCGAACTGACGGGGGTATTCTCTGATATTATTAATCTTACAGACTGCGTCGGGTTCTCCGACTCTCTGGTACTTCCACAACAAGTAAAGACTCCTAGTGGGGTTTATCTCGCCCATGTGGAAAAGGAATTGGGGGAAATTAACTTTGGCTTTGACTCTCTGAAGTCCAGATTGAAACGAACATGGAGGAGAAAGCGATGTTTCAGCAGACAGCTGTCAGTTCACTTCGGATCTATATCATTTCTCCGACGCTCCATTGTTCCGACCTCTCGTCGTATGTGGACTCCTCCGCCGGCAGAGCAGCCGAAGGAGTCCACATACGACCGAGAGGTCATATGCGGAGCATAGTCTAACTATGGCTTTAATCGGATTAAGCTGTGCATGTAAACGTACTGACTGAGACTTTGTGTGCATAGACATTAGTGAAGGAGAGGGAGAGTTGTGTAAACTGGCTGCTGGACGGTGCGCCGGTGAAATGCATTGAGAGCCTTTAACCATCAATGCTCAGTGGACGTTAACCCCTCCCCTCTCCTCAGGCCCAGTGCCTCCTGAGCGAGGCGTCCCAGCGCCTGGACCTCCTGCGGGACGCCCTGGACCAGAGGCTGGCGGAGCTGCCCGCGGACCACCCCAAGGCCAGCCTCATCAAGGAGGAGCTAGTGCTGGCCTCCTCGCCGGCCTTCAGCTCCCGCCACGGCGCCCCCTACCTCCGCAACCAGTACAGCACCCTCAGCAAGCCGTCGCCGCTCACTGGTGAGCAGAGGCAAACGCATTATGTACTGGTTTGGGTTGGAACCCAGTCCGAATACTCCTGTCCTTGTTATATCCTTTTGAAAAAAATTAAACATTGTTAAGAACATGCATGTATGTTATCCAATATATTTTATTAGTCACATTCTATATATATATATATATATATATATATTTATTATTATTATTATTATTATTATTATTATTATTATTATTATTATTATATATATTTTATTATTTTTTTTTATATAAAGGGCCCATATTTTACAACCAGGCGTGAGTGAATAGCTGTTGCCAGATGTTTAATAATCTGAGCTGCCCTGTTGTATCACGAGTGTCCACCCAGATTGAGGCTACAAGCATACCCAGTGGACTTTAGCTACTGGTAGCTTATCGGTCATACATTGAGGTGGACACTCCCAGCTGTGGACACTCCAAAAAAAGGGTCTCGTTAACATGGTTATGTTTTAACATAAAGTGGGTTACACATTTCTGTGTCGTATTTTTACTAATTTCTAATGTGTGTGTGTGCGCGCCCCCAGGTACCTTGCAGGTGCAGCTGCTGGGCTGTGTGGGTGTGCTGGAGCTGGTGCCCGGCCGCAGTAAGGGCACGGCGGCCATGTTGCCGTGCTACAGCCCCGGGGACAGCAAGTCCTTCATGCGGGGCACCAAGGGGCTCTATGGACGCAGCGGCTCGCTCAGCGGCAAGACCCCCAGCAAGACAGACGAGCTCTCCTGTGAGTGGCTGTTTGTTTTGAGTAGGATTCGAGAGAGGGCAGGTGATGACAAAAAAGAAAAAGAAAACGTCCACTCTTTCTCTGCTCCCTCCCACTCTGCGTCTCTCCACCATTGAGTGACATCGGGCAGTGTTGCGTTTCAATTACCTGTGAATGACAGATGGATCACCCAGAACCAATCAGAAATGCCCTGATTGTTCAGAAATGTGCTGGGAAATCGAAAGTGTTGTACAGAGGCAGGCGCAGTGAAATTGAATCGGAAATTCTCTCAGCACATTTTACTAGCTGACGAATGGTTAAGTAATTTAGTGTGTGTGTGTGTGTGTGTGTGTGTGTGTGTGTGTGTGTGTGTGTGTGTGTGTGTGTGTGTGTGTGTGTGTGTGTGTGTGTGTGTGTGTGTGTGTGTGTGTGTGTGTGTGTGTGTGTGTGTGTGTAGCGGAGGTGAGTGCGGTCCTGAAGATCGACAACGCCGTGGTGGGTCAGACAGCCTGGAAGACCGTAGGAGATCAGGCCTGGGACCAGACCTTCACCGTGGAGCTGGAGAGGGTTAGCATGTTTTACACTTAACCAAGTACCATCGTATCTTACTTGCTTTTATTCACTCATTTTAATATATTGACTAAGGAGTCAACCACTTCACCAGATCTACTTGTCTTTGACCAATTGCTATCTGCATACAACTTTCCTTTGATCATTCTGGAAGCTTGTAATTGAAAAGGAAGAAAGAGTACAAAGAGTGCCCAGTAGAAAATCGATGTGTAGGCTACTAATCCAAACGTTCAAGAATGATCATTTTTTAGATTTTTTAGATTTTTTTAGAGATCAATGACTGTGAACGCTGTGTTGTGTGTCTGTGATGAGTTTGAGGTCCTCATTGTGTGTGTTTGTGCAACAGTCCAGGGAGATGGAGATAGCGGTGTACTGGAGGGACTACAGGTCTCTGTGTGCCCTGAAGTACCTGAAGCTGGAGGACTTCCTGGACAACCAGAAGCACACAGTGCAGCTGGAGCTGGAACCGCAGGGGCTGCTGCTGGCCGAGGTTCACCACAGACGCAGCGTCTCTCACACACAAACACAATTGCTCACTTACAAAGCGCACACAAACAATCTAACAAACATAGACACATACACACACACACACACACACAATCTCGCACACACACAATCTGACACACACACGCACACAATCTTGCACACACACGTGTGAGCACACATACCCACACACTCACCAAAATAACGCAGACACACAATATACTATATGTTTTAGCAAATAGTGATGTAGCAAATAATGGTGTGTGTGTGTGTGTGTACCAGGTGACCTTTTTGAACCCTGTGATCGAGAGAGTCCCTCGTCTTCAGAGGCAGAAGAAGGTCTTCTCCAAACAGCAGGGTGAGCATCCGTTTCATCGGGCCGGTGACCACTCTCAACACGGTTTCCCAGACACTGCCTACAGTGTTGTCTGAGTTTCAATATTAGGTCGCGGGCGGCTTTTATACCACCGCCCACTGAGAGCATGAGAGCCGCCGGGCTCTCACGGGGACTGGGCTCAAATGTTATCCCTCCAATGAGCACAGGCTCATCCGTTGTGCTGCAGTGTCACACACACACACACAACGGGATGACAGAACCGCGTTTCAGCTGTAAGGCTGTCTGGGCATGATGCATTCAGATCTGTGAAACTGCTTCTTTAGCATGGGTTTTAATGGAAAAGAGGTAGTTTCTAACTACCTAAAAATAGCATTTCACACCTTCACATGGTTTGTGCTCTCCTATTTGCATGCATTCATATATACAGCTCTGTGGCGTACATAATGCAAATATACGTCTGCTACTAGTCCTGCACACCCTCTAATCAAATGGTACGTTTTCAGGCTTATCAGTGGTTGGCATGGTGATGACTCTTCAATTATTCAGTTTGGTCACCTCAAACTGGGGAACAGGAAGTAGAATTGTATTTAGGGTATTAGATGGCTTTGTACTGTCACCACCAACACCGTTGGTATGCTTGGAGCTCAGCAGCACCCCCTTGTGGTTGGTTTCAATGGCGTGGCAAGGTTGTCAGGAGATGAAGTCTGCATTGATGTTTACAATCGGGTATGTGTGTGTAGGCAAGGCCTTCTTGCGTGCGCGCCAGATGAACGTGGACATCGGGACGTGGGTCAGGCTGCTGCGGAACGCCATCCCCACCGTCAACAACACAGGAACCTACAGCCCCCACGCACACAGCCTCACCAGCGGGTAACACACACACACACACACACACACACACACACACACAGCGAGGACAGGGTCCACCCAGCAGCATGGTTCCTGCAGTCTCTCCCTGCTGTGTTTCCCGGTACCATGTGTCGTCTAAACACCCTGTTGTGTTGTGTGCCTGTGTTTGTGTACACACCCGTCTCTGTGGTTGTGTGCGTGTGTGTTTCCAGGGAAATCTGTATGGAGAAGCTGAGTCTGGACAGCGACTCTCCATACAAAGGAGAAAGCAAGAGAGACACGGAAAACAACACGCCGGTGAGACAGACGGGTTGCGGTAGAGGGAGGCAGGGAGAGGGAGGCAGATGGGTAGGGAGGGAGAGAACGAAAAGAAGGTGAGAGAGAGAAAGAAAGAAGGTGACAGAGAGCACAAAAAATGGGGGGAGAGAACGAAAAGAAGGTGAGAGAGGGAGAGAGAGAACGAAAAAGGGGAGAGAATGAAAAGAAGGTGAGAGGGAGAACTAAAGATGAGGGGAGAGTAAGGTGGGAGAGGGAGAACGAAAATAAGGTTATAGGGAGAGGGAAAAGAAGGTGAGAGGGAGGGAGAGAGAACAAAAAGAAGGTGATGGAGGGAGAGGGAGAACGAAAAGAAAGTGAGAGGGAAAGAGGTCTACGAGAAAGGTCTACGAGAGAGAAAGACGGGGGGGTTCTACGAGAGAAGCCTATGAGAGATGGATAGTTAGTTTTTATTTTTCTCCCCCACGACTCCTAATTTTCCATCTGTGTCTGTGTTCCTCAGGAGCGGGTGCCTGCTATCGAGCCCTTCTCTCCCCCCGACCTCACTCCTGACCTCACTCCTGACCTCAACCCAGAGTGTACTGCCCAAACCCCCCCTGTTGACAGGTGCTCACACACGCCTGCGTGCGCACACACACTTTGGATCCCCAGGCACTATGTTTATAACACTATTCAAGGTTAAGTGGGATACAAGTGCTGTTTTATTGAAACTCAATTTGTACTGTTGGCTTCCTTGTTTTGCTCACAAACCACTAGACATTTATGACACGTCCACACGGGCGAAAACAATCTTTTCCCCTCCGTTTTCCTTTGATGCGTTTCAGGAATATTTCCGTAAAGACGGACTCGCAAAAACGCATCGAGCTGTAGAAACGCTGTAGTACATATTCAAGGCCACTGTGTGGCGCTGGTTCGACACAAAAAAAAAGTGGAGCGCATCAAGCCTGTGCGCTGTATATAAACATACAGTCGAGGAGGAGAAAGCTGTTTGCATTTCAGGCGTCCACACGAATCCTAACACGAAAACGCATAGGTCAGTTTTTATCTTATCCACCCTGGGACCTGGTTTCAGACGGTCGACCCAAACGCACAAGACTTCTGCATTTTCACAAAAAAATCGGTTCCGTGTGGACGGGGCCTTAGATGATAAGGGATGAAGAGCTGTTTCATTCATGGAAAACACGGACATGTCCGAGCGTTGCCATCACTGTCTGCAGTAGTACACGTGCCGCGTGTATTTCCACAGGTTCTGTCTGATCGATTCCATCTGGCTGACGTTTGTACCTGTGTCTTTCTACCTGTCTCTCCACCCATCTATGGTCTTGTCTGTCTCTCTGCCTGTCTCTGTCTCTCTCTCTCTCTCTCTGGTTCTCCGGTGTTTATCTGCCCGTCTCTCTTTTTCCCTGCCTGTTTCTCTGTCTGTCTCTGTGCCTATCTCTCTCTGTCGGTCTCTCTGTCTGTGTCTCTCTGTCTGGCTGTCCTGCAGTAAGCAGAGAAAGGGCCCGCTGTCCCTCAAGGACTTCCGCCTAATCGCGGTGCTGGGCAGGGGACATTTTGGGAAGGTAACGTTGGACACCTGGAACCTACACACAACCTTTTCAAACCCTGTCTACTACTCACTGATTCCCTTGTTTTTCTCGTAAAAAAAATAATATATATATTATATAGTCATATTGTATACTACAAAATCATCTTTAAGACATTTGGTAAACCCCAGCATTATGCTGGCGCCCCCCTTGACCCCTCCTGAAAGTGGACCCTCGGGCCGTCGTGACACGGGTTCATGAGCTGTTTGACCTCCAGGTGCTGCTGTCGGAGTACAAGAAGAGTGGCACCATGTACGCCATCAAGGCCCTGAAGAAGGGAGACATCGTATCCAGGGACGAGGTAGACAGGTACATACACGTCCGTGTTATCACCGGTATAGCACTTGATCCCAGTCTCCTACCCCTAACCCCCGCAAGACCCCTTCTAACCCTAAAGCGCTTGAACGCGAGGGAGGAAACCGTATAAGAGGCACACAGATCAGTAGCCCTCTTTCTGGGGATGGTTAGGAGTTAGGAGTGCAGTACGTTAGTGTTGAGTAGTCTCTTAGGGAGGTAGAGCGAGGGCGTTGCCCGGCAACCGGAGGTCTCCCTGATGGATGCCTGGGTCTTCCTGGAGCACGACACAGGCCATCATACGGTCTTTGCCCCCGTGAACCCCAATGTTTGTTTCTCTGATTATCTCGAAAAAAATACACAACCTATAATTATCATGCCACTCGCTTTGGGCGGAAGCAAACGGGTCGTGGTCCCAGACTCCTGTGTTAGTCCATCACTGATCCTTTGACCCGACCCCCCCCCCCCCTCTCTCTGGACCACAGCCTCATGTGTGAGAAGAGGATCTTCGAGGCGGTCAACTCGTCCCAGCACCCCTTCCTGGTCAACCTGTTTGCGTGTTTCCAGACGCCGGAGCACGTGTGCTTCGTCATGGAGTACACGGCGGGCGGCGACCTCATGATGCACATCCACACGGACGTCTTCACCGAGCCACGCGCCATGTACGTAGTGCGTGCGTGCGTGCGTGCGTGCGTGCGTGCGTGCGTGCGTGTGTGTGCGTGTGTGTGTGTGTGTGTGTGTGTGTGTGTGTGTGGTGATTACTGTACAGCAGCTGGACGAGACACACACACAACCATTGGAATTTGCATGTGCACGGGTTTGAACGTGTGTGACAATGTGAGTCTTGACAGTGTTATGTGAGTGTGTAATATGTGTTTGTACAGATGTAGGGCGGTATGCGTCAGCATGTCAAGCATGCGTGTTAATGCGGTGTATGCGTGGACATGTGCAAAGTATACGTGTCTGTGTCCCAGCTATTGGAGCAGCACCATTGGTTTCTGTAACTGTCACTCATAGGACTACCTTTAAGGTTGGCTTGCTGGTTGGCTGAAAGCCAAAACCTTCCAAGTGGATCATGTAGACCACGTCTGGGTTAGAATGTGTATGTTGTGTTCCCATAGTGATGGCATGTGTTCGGTTCCCGTCTGTAGGTTCTACTCAGCCTGTGTTGTGCTTGGACTCCAGTTTCTTCATGACCATAAGATTGTGTACAGGTGAGCGCACATGACTTGGGACTGGACTTTTCAATATTTCACTCTTGGTTACTTCTAAGCACATCAGTCTCATGCTCGGTTAACTCTTGTCGTTATGCTCCAGAGACCTCAAGCTAGACAATCTGCTGCTGGACAAAGATGGCTACGTCAAGATCGCTGATTTTGGCCTTTGTAAAGAAGGTGGGTGTGGATGACTCTTTTCAAATTTGCATTTCATCGCAAATTACATGGTGTTTTTTTAGGTGCCGAGTCAGATTGCAAGTTAAAACTTGCTGGTACATTTAACATAACTATTCATTAACATAAGTTAACTAAGAGTTGATTAAAAATGAACTATTTTAAGGTTGGTTCAGTGAGTTAGGCTAAGGGTTAACCCTTACCCTAACCCTATAAAGTCATATATATATGAATACCTTAGTTAACATGACCACTATTATGAACACCACGTGAATACATTAGTACATTATTACTAGACCATTTGTAAACTGTTAATTAACTCATAGTTAATTGTTAGTTCATTTATTGGTGCATTTCTTAGTTAATGGTAAAGTGTAAACCCCTGTGGGGTTAATTGGAGAAGGCATGTGATTGATGTGAAATACTAGGGTGGAGTTTAACTTTCTGGGACCTGTGGGGTATACTACGAACCTCGACTAGTGGGTTAGCGAGGTATGTTGCGCTCAAAGCCTACGTTAACTGGTCGGGAGCAGGTTTTCAGCTTAGTCTATCAGGTTAGATCGGCGTGCGCAGCTTCCTAGCCCCTCTTTTTACAATGTCGTTACCATTTGTGGGTTTTCCCGTGGACCTCGGAGCCCACATCGTACAGACCTGTCTCCGGAGACAGAGGGTCTTTTGGGACAGATCCGATCCCTTGGCATTGCCTGAGAATATTCTTTATGAGAGATACAGGTTCTCATCAGAGGGTATTCGCTATTTGATCGCCCTCGTTGGTCCTTATGTAGACAATGCTTACTGTTGCACAGTGTGTCTCCGTGAGAGAGTGGTTGAGTGGAGGTAGCGCGTCAGTCTTCAATTTCTGGGTGCGGGGTTTATCTCCCAAGTGATGCGCATTTGTGTGAAGCTTAAAAAGTCCCAAATCATATGTCATATGAAATACTTATTCACTAAAGGTTATGGAATTATATTTTTGTGCTTATTTCGAACTTGAACCCATGTTCTCAAGGCCGGGCTGGCACCACATCTATGGGGGTAAAGGCATGATGATACGGCAGATTTGGACCCTGGTCTCTGGCGTTTGGGTCTTATAATAATCCACTACAACCACCGCCACTCACAGCGGTTGAAAACATATGCGATACATTTCTTATATAGGGTGTAATTAAAGTTAATTCCCTAAATTATAGAACAAGGCAGGTTGAACGTTGCTTATGCATTTTGAAATCATCATCACTCTATTGGGATTAATGGCGAACAATTCATCATTTTACAGTTATTTTATAGACTAAATGCAGAATCCTTTCACTTTTACGAATTTACATGATCGGCTGTTTTTTGCCAGCACACCTCCCTAGCCAGTATGTGCAATTTTGTTGCCCCTAGATGTTATCAGATTTTTGAACTCCTCATAGGAGTTAATTATGACAATCTGTTCCTCTTGAGTGAAATAGACTGCTCTTGCTCTATCCATTTTGTATCCATGTCTCCCTTTATCTGTCTCCCTCCATCTCCGTCTCCCTTTATATCTGTCTCCCTCTAACTCTCCATTGCTGGCCTCCCTCGCTCTCTATCTTCTTCTCTGTGTGTGTGTGTGTGTGTGTGTGTGTGTGTGCGTGTGTGCGTGCATGCGCGCAGGGATGGGTTATGGTGATCGGACCAGTACGTTCTGCGGGACCCCAGAGTTCTTGGCCCCGGAGGTGCTGACAGACACCTCGTACACCCGCGCCGTGGACTGGTGGGGGTTGGGGGTCCTCATCTATGAGATGCTGGTGGGCGAGGTGAGGCAGAGGAAGAACACACACTCACACCATACAAACCCATAGCAACACACAAGTCTCACAAAACTGATAAAAACATTTAAATGCATAGATAAAATTGACGGTTCCCATAAGGATGGCAAGGTTGATCTTGGGTGTGTGTGTGTCTGTAGTCCCCGTTTCCAGGTGACGATGAGGAGGAGGTGTTTGACAGCATTGTGAATGATGAAGTGCGCTACCCACGCTACCTCTCCACTGAGGCCATTGGCATCATGAGGAGGGTAAGAACGCACATACACACACACACACACACAGACAGACACTATCCAGGCTGGAGCTCTGAACACACATGCTTTACACACTAACGCATACACACTGACCTACATATAGGCGCATACACACACACCTTGCCATATACAGTACATACTCACACTTGCGTTCAAACCTTGTGTGTGTGTGTGTGTGTGTGTGTGTGTGTGCCAGCTGCTGAGGAGGAACCCTGAGAGACGGCTGGGCTCCGGGGAGAAAGATGCAGAGGAGGTGAAGAAGCAGCCGTTCTTCAGGGTAAGGACGGACATCCGCTCCAGCAGCTCACCCACAGCAGTTCCTTAAAAGCAAAACAATGGGAAAGATGAACTCATTCCATCCTGTATGTGTGGCTCCCTCTCTCTCTCACTCTCTCCTCCCCCGCCTCCCTCTCTCCTCCCCCCCGCCTCCCTCTCTCCCTGGCTCCCTCTCTCCTCCCCCCCCGCCTCCCTCTCTCCCTGGCTCCCTCTCTCCCCCCCCGCCTCCCTCTCTCCCTCTCTCCTCCCCCCCCCCCCCCCGCCTCCCTCTCTCCCTGGCTCCCTCTCTCCTCCCCCCCCCCCCGCCTCCCTCTCTCCCTGGCTCCCTCTCTCCTCCCCCCCCCCCCCGCCTCCCTCTCTCCCTGGCTCCCTCTCTCCTCTCCCCCCCCTGCCTCCCTCTCTCCCTGGCTCCCTCTCTCCTCCCCCCCCCTGCCTCCCTCTCTCCCTGGCTCCCTCTCTCCTCCCCCCCCCTGCCTTCCTCTCTCCCTGGCTCCCTCTCTCCCCCCCGCCTCCCTCTCTCCCTGGCTCCCTCTCTCCTCCCCCACCTGCCTCCCTCTCTCCTTGGCTCCCTGCAGACCATGGACTGGGAGGCGCTGCTCCAGAGGCGGCTCACCCCTCCCTTCGTGCCGCGCATCGCGGGCAAGGAGGACGTCAGCAACTTCGACGAAGAGTTCACCACCGAGGCGCCGTCCCTGACGCCGCCGCGAGAGCCCCGCACACTCTCCCGCAAGGACCAGGACAGCTTCCGGGACTTTGACTACGTCTCTGACCTCTGCTAGTGGGAGCCCACGTGGAGGGGGGGGCTGGTGTTGGGTCACAGGCTGTGGCAGGGGGGGGTCTAGGTTTTTAGTTAAGGGCAGGGGTGGGGTGGTATGTAATGTGATCCTTGTGGAGAGTTTTAGGGGGTGGGGGGGTCAGTCCGGGTGGGGTGTGGTTCGGTTCTGATCACCGTGGGCGGACGGTGTCCTTGGACGAGGTTTCGCTCCACCTGCCGTGTGTGTGTGTGTGTGTGTGTGTGTGTGTGTGTGTGTGTGTGTGTGTGTGTGTGTGTGTGTGTGTGTGTGTGTGTGTGTGTGTGTGTGTGTGTGTGTGTGTGTGTGTGTGTGTGATCTGCGCCGACAACAGATATGTGGACACAGTCACCGATGAGTTGTGGCGTCGTGTCAGGAGACAAGATGGCTGCCATGAAAATGAAGTACTCTCACAATCACACGCAAAAACAGTTATTAGTGTCTGATCTTTTTCTTTTCTTTTCAGGACTATAAAGTGTGATTTTCTTTTTTTCTATTCACATCAACGGCTGCTGTCATAAAACCAGGGTAGAACAGTATCATGCAAACATTGCATCTTTACTAGCCAGTGATTATCCTCTCCTGCCTGTATGGGGTCTGTCTAGCTATGAATTTGGGACCCTCTGTAATGTTTTCTAGAAGGCAGATGTGTCACATGGCCTCCTAGCCTGATGCCTTACATTTCTACTCGCCCACAAAAAAGCTTTTTTTTCATTTTCTTGTAAATGTTGCGATTGTCCAAGAATGCAATAAGTGATTTGAGAATGTGAGAAAATAAGTGTTTGTACATGGTTGTTCTTAATGTTGCGGAGTGGAATCGGTCTCAAATCAAACAAAAGCTCGGAGGAGTTTGGACTCAATATCTCATAAAAAGGACCTAGGCTGAAAACGCCGGCACAACTGTGCCAGCGTGCTATCTTATGTGTTGGGGTGAAGAACCACTATTGCAAGGTTGTTGGCCCTCTGTCAGGAGAAAGAGGTCTTGTTTGTTTAACTGTTGCTCTTCTCTACACATTTACTATTTTTCTTATTTGAGGTTTTAGTTTCTTTGCCCCAAAGGCATGACGATGAGTCTTTTTTTTTATTATTATGGAACCCTTCAAAATGTTGCATACATATCGCTGCTTAACAGGAAATATAGCGCAGGCCTGGGCCTAAGGGCCCAGGCCTATTCTGTCTACCTTTTAAAATAAACACAAAATCACAAGCCGTTACCAGCAGGAAAAAAGGTGTGGGCATGCATTTTAATTCACATGCTATTGGGGGAAATTTATCTGACCTTAGCATTCAAGACAAAATGTTGCTTACCCGAGACCCACAATTATGTTGCTCTGATGAAACCTGAGCTTTTATCATTCGTAGCTCATGTTGCAGGAATTCCTCTATCTGACCCCTTTACGGAAATGCATTAGAAGCATTACGAGCGATACTGATAACTGCCTTGAAATAAAAGCTTGATGGTGTTTTGGTGTATTATTATGACTGGCAGTAACCTGTAGCCGACTGCTATTGTAGAGGAAGTAAGCTATTTACCGACAATCCCACCCAGGTGAAAGGAAAACAAACTGGTCTTGGCAAAGTTCTTAGAAAGAGCTTGCCACATCTTTTAATGTCATGTTTCCTCTCGTGGCGATACCATCTCCATTGTTCTGTAGTCAACTAATGTGAATCAAGACAAGTCATTATTAGGTGGGTGGGATAAGGAGCAATATTGTATCAACTTTTGTGTGTGAATTTGTTCAGTGATTATTGCATTCTTGCTGTCCATTCTTTACCACATGAGATACTAAAAACAAAATATAATTTTAAGGATTCTGGATCAACCATTGTCCGTTACCATGAGTCTGTGGCCAGGTTCTCTTTTTTTTCCGTGGATTTCAGGCTATGCTATCCTAAATCCTTGTCTGTCAATTGTTGTTCTGTATGTATAACAATGTGAACCAGATTCCTCTTGTGTACGACAATACAAAATTGTGTGAAAGTATGACGGGTGTGTTTTATAAAAGTTATTTTTCGGTCAGAAGGACATGGCCTAGGATTGGTATTGCGTTGTATACCATTTATCTTAAAACTCTCATTGAGACAGTTTCTGCAGCACCAGCTTATCTGATCAGTTTGTAAGGGTCAGGACATGCCCTGTAGCTTACAGAACAGGTCCCAAGGGCCTGCTTCTGAATTGTAGGTGATAAGAGTACTCAATGCCAGGTCACTAATGGATATCTGGATAAATACTAGATAAATTGATAAACTGTCTTTAAAACAAGTAGCATGTGTAAGAAGTGGCTTAGTAACTAATTGGCTCATTTTAAGACATGACTACCCTGTAATGTAAAGGAGAAAATATATCTACGTTTCATTCATCTACGTTTGTCCAGCTGACAGATTCTCCATATAATGCATCATTCTCATAACTATGCAGCATGGTCTTCATGCAATCTATAATTGGAAGTTATGGGTTTGGAAACCACTAGCCTAATAAACAGTGAGACTGTGCTGCCAAAAAACGAAACATCTAAGGTGTTTTCCATAGTGGCGCGACCCCCCGTGTTGAACTATAGGCTACTAGACTGTCAGGGGTAACAGGACTGGGACATCTGTGGTCCCATTGCTGCACTGCGATTTTGTGGCTCTCCTCTAGTCTGCCTCCCCTGCATGACTATCACTGTGAGTTGGCCAGAGAGGGGAGTCAAGAGCTCGGTGATCACTCGATGCTGTTCAATTTTTCAAGATGTCGTCGCTGGAACAGAGGCTCTCGAGAATCGAGGAGAAACTAAAACAAGAGAATAATGATGCTCGCCGGAGGATCGACCTTAATATAGACATGAGTCCACAGCGATCACGTCCAAGGCCAAGTAAGTGTCCACTGGGAAGAGAATGGGGACGTGTAACAGAGAATACGAGGAAAGATCGCAAAGGATAGGGCGAAGAGAGAATAGGGGGTGTTTTGCTGGTGTTACCTTTTCATGCTAACTGGCTAGCTACATAAACAAACGCCCGCTATGCTTTGTTGTGAGACTGGTGATCTTCAAAAACACCTAAATGGATGGTCATGGCTGTGTATAGGTTATATTTAACCACATTAAACGGATGGCAACAGTTTTGTGACATGTCAAACGGACTGGCACCCTGAACTGTGTTCAGGTTGTTGTCGGCTCCGCACCAGCTCGTCTCGGCTGCAGGCCCCCGCCGCAATGTTGGGTTGGATCGTTGTTATTCCTTCGTGGATAATTATCTATCTTTGATTGGGACGCACATGACGTGTAGTTATATTTGCACTAGATGTGTAGCGCTGACACAGATTACATTTTATTAGGGAATTGATTTATATTCCAATAATCGACCCGAGGAGCGACGCGGTAGCAATAGCTAGCTTGAACTGTAGCTTTAGCTCACATCGGCTAGATATAGGTACACTCCTGTGAATATAACGTCTAGTTTCACCACATTATTCAGAAAGGACCGACTCGTTTGGTCGGATGACTGTTCGATGACGATAATGGTCGTGTTTTGAGATTATGCGTGAACTCGCCAAGCCACCACCCCGGCCCTTCAAGTAGTGAGGAGCTGCAGTCGCTGTCAGTATCCACGAAACTGCTGATCTAGTGGCAAGTGTGTTTTGAATGCACGTTCGGGTTAACTATCCATTAGACTTGAACAGTATGCAATCTCTCCAATAAATATGACCTATGTTTCATTGTGGTAGGTTTATACCTGGCTGGAACCATTTCATTTTATATGGTGATCTTGAGTGCTCTTACTTTTTTTTTCATTCCTTGATGAACGGTGTTCTGGCGTTATTCCAATGTTTGTTTTATTGACATGATCATTTGGCGGTATGGATTATGAACAAAGTTGTGTGTGTGTTTATATCTTTATATACTGTATATGTCTGTTAAATGTGTCAAAGTTGTTCAAAGTTGTTGGTTACATTTGGCGTACACAGTAAGGAACGAGGTGTGTGATTGTTTGTGATGGTTTGAGGTGTGTGTGTCTGTGTGTCTGGTGTGGTTCTGTCAAACTGGGGAGTAATGTGTGGGTGTGTGTATATTTTCTCTCCGTCCAGTCATCGTGATCCAGCTCTCTCCTGCTCCAGCCCCCTCCCAGCGTGCAGGTATCATTCAATCATCTCTGCCACTGCACCCCTCTCCCCTTTTCTCTGTCTCTCTCTCATCCATCCTCCTGTATTCCATCACACTCACGCTAGCTGTTATCAGCACATTGTAAAACACAGATGTGTTGTGCTTGTAAACAAAACCTGCTCTCTTCTTAAGTACCACCCAGTACTTATTTATAACACATGTTGCACATTTATCCTCATCTTAGTGTAGGCTATCCATTGAAATGTCATGTTAGTCTCTGTTCAAGCATTATTTGTAAATCTTTATAATTCATGCAGATCATCACAGTGCCATGATAGTAGTGCCACAGGGTCTCAATAGATCATGATCTGTAGTCATTTATGCAACAGGGAGGAACTAGGAGGAGATGTAGCTTCTCCACATTGTCAGTCGCTGTATCAAAAACACCTAACATACTGATTAGAATAGCGACTATGGGAAGAAGCTGTGGCAAAAACAACACGCCCTGTGGAGTTCATAGCCTTAATTATTGCAGATTCAGTGATGGGTTCCCGTACCCCCCACCCCCACCCCCATTAAACTCTGACCTTTGACACTAAAATCTTATCCCCTCTCTTCCATGACCTCTCTTTCCCCCTCTGTGTGTGTTCCTGTGTGCCTGTGGCAGGGCAGTGTTGTGTGTACGTGCGTTGGTTAAGATAATTAACCCTTGTTTTGATGGAGGCAGAGAATCACGTTGCATGTGGCTTTTTCTGCACAGCACGTTGTTCCGGGTATGTTTCGTTTGACACGGTCTCTAATCCAGCATCCCCACTGGCTTGTCCTCAGAACTTCTCTCTCTCTCTCTCTCTCTCTCTCCTCTCTCTCTCTCTCTCTCGCAAGGTCTCTCTTCCTACTCGTTTGACCGCTTGATGACTTTACCTCTCTAAATGTCTATCGTCCGACGCCCCACTCAGTCTCTGTTTTGACAATTGTGTCTGCTCCTTCCTCCTCTCCTTCTCCTCAGCAGATGCCGTTTGTCCGTCCACACCACAGACACTCTCTCTTCTCTCCCTGTTTGATCGCTCCATGCGAGCGACACGTCGGCGTCTTTCGTGCGCACGTTTTGTCACATGTGTCAAGTCCTGTGTCTGTTTGCGCTCTCTCTCGGTTTTCGCTCTGTCTGTTGTCTGTCGTTCTGAAGCCAACTCAAGCTGTATTGTGAACTGTGCCAAAAGACTCAGGGACCTACTCGTTGAGTCTTTTAGTATCTCTAACCCCACCTCTTGACTAACACATTATCTCCCTACAGGTACGGGACGGTCCCAGGCAGGTGGAAGGGTGTGGGCCAGAACTCACCTCTCAGAGAAATAATTGATACTTGCGGTGCAATTTTTTTATCCACCAACAGAACTGATGTGGGTGGATGGGTTTAGATATGAGGGTAATCGGAGGGCATTATTATTCAACAGGGAGACATAAAGTGATTTATAGGAAGAGCATTTATATGTATATTTATATTTTATTATGTGATTTATAGCGATAACAGCAACATGGCTTGTGGGTGCGGGTCAGGCCATTCACAGGAATCGGGTTAATTGCTTTGCCACGTAATGCTTCTGGTCATTGATTCTGTTCTACCTAATACGTTAATGAAGATGGTGATGGATGGGTGAAGTTGTGGGCATGATGTAGAAGCATGTGGATGAGGTTTAAACTCCTAGTTTGGAAGTCTTGCTGTCTCCACTGCGCCCTGCCGTGCCCCTGGTGAGGGCTTGGTGTGGTACTGCTGACTCGCTGTGCATGACAGCTCCGTGCTAACACCGTATTACAGCCCACTGGCTCCTTGTTTGTTTCCTCCTCTGAACCCCTCTGGGGGCTCAAAAGGCTCTCCACCTTAAAGAGTCAAGCAGGTTTACTTATGCATTTCACCACTTGGCTTTGAACGCAGTATTTCGCTTTTAGGGGGCCCAGGGCTTGTGTGCACAGCGTCCATGTTTTTAATGGTGATTGATATTTCCTCTGTCTGCATTTTGAGATGGGTACAGCCTCTCTAACCCTTGTAGGGCTGTTTTTTTTTTTCACGAATATAGAAGTAGAAGGACTCGCTTGACACAGACTAGGTTGTTTTCGCTCCCCATGACCTGTTCAAGCCACGAAAAAAACTATGTTAAGACACAAAGTAAACCCTCCGCTAAGTGTAGTGCAAAGAGTTTGGCAATAAAGTCAAACAGTGCAGAATACTTTGGAGAGGAAAAAAAAGCTCCAGGGTTGTCATTACATGCGGTTACCTCTTTGTTTAAGGCAAGTCCAAGCCTATCCTCTCTGTGTCTTTCTTTATTGCTCTCTGCGGCCCTGCCTCTAACCCCTTATGCCCCCCCCCCCCCAGCACTCCAGCTGCCCCTGACCAATGACGGGGGGAGCCGATCATCATCGTCAGAGAGCTCGCCCCAGCACCACCCCAGTCGGCCCCGCAACATGCTCAACCTGCCCACGCCCCAGTACGTCCTGCAGAAGAGCCTGGAAAAGTAAGGACGCACGCACGCACGCCCACACGCAGTCACGCCCGCACGCACGCACGCCCGCACGCACGCACGCAGTCACGCCCGCACGCACGCCCGCCCGCCCGCAGTCACGGCCGCACGCACGCACGCACGAATAGATACCATCCCTGACATGCAGTGTGTGTTTGGTTCTGCAGTGCGGAGATTGACCAGAAGCTTCAGGAGATCATGAAACAGACGGGCTATCTAAAGATCGACGGCCAGGTGAGATGAACTGAACGGACACAAACTATGAATAATCTCACGTTGGTTAGTTTTGTTTTTGAGCTACAAGATCCCTCGACATCGACAGGACCTTTAGCACCCCTACGGTAACTGACTGACTGGAATACCATCATTACAAAGCGATTTACTTGTCCATGTTGTCTCTACAGCGCTATCCAGCTGAGGTATCAGACCTGATCAGCGAGGGCGAGATTGGCAGTGGAACTTGTGGTCAGGTCTTTAAAATCCGATTCAAGAAGACGGGGCACGTCATCGCCGTCAAGGTAAGGCTGGCCACCATCTCCGTTGTAAAGCAGCATCCGGTCATCTATGACCACTAGGGTGTAGATGCCCAATTTCTCTCTCTTTCTTGCATCTCTCATCCTCTCTTTCTATGTGTGTCTGCGTATGTGTGGTGCATTTCCTTGCTCGGTCCCTCTCATTCGCCTGATTGGTTCAGCCCACACTGATTCCCTAATTACAGCACACACATTCTCTCTTTTTATATCGGGAGATAGCTTAATTGTAGTTGTCGTGCTGTTTTACAATTAGCAAGCTCTACAAGTACTTCACACATGGACTCACTACTGCTTGGATCCCTGAAAGTGTGTTGTGCTTTTTGCTGTTGAGTTCATTTGTTTTTTCGTAGCCTTGTTCTTATTTACAGTAGCCGCGTTTACATGGACACTTCTGATCCGATTCGATTTCTAATCGGAATAGATCTATTCCTGTCATGCGATCCGAACATACTGTATATATGGCATTTCCAAAAGTGGTAAGCGAACGTTCTGTCTCTCGCGCACACCTGACACATCTGGACCGGCGGCGACTTAATGGACGTGATATCACTATTTGGCATTTTAATGTATTTTGTTGGTTTTGTTTGTATCGTTTGTTGGTAAGGTTGGTCTGAAGCGCTCGTAGAAACTTCTTAGCTGTACCGTAGTGATGATTCAGCTCCTGACGCATTCTCCGCCACTGTACAGTAACCTTTATAAATCCCCGTTGCGCATGGAACTGCCACATTGGCAGTGGTGTTTCACCAATATACAGTACATTACATATACGGTACAGCAGGCGAGGTCAGCTCGACTCTCAAAAACTCGCAACTTCAAAAAAATATTGTAGGCCTATTTTTTTTACAATTCAAAAATTAACAAAACTGTCTTCTAAATTAATGAAATACTGGGAAACGAATAAACCATTATAAGCTACGAGTGAAGTTAATAAGCGGTCGAGATATTTTTTTCAACCACCGCCTCTTTCCCATGACGGTGCGCAAAGCCCACACGGCGCACACAGACAGGTAGAAAAAAGCAAAGCAGTCTCAGCATAAACACACAGTTGTGCGTTAAATTTGTCCACGTAAATTCTAATGCTCTAATGCTGACGTTTAAAATAAATCAGCACCTATTTACCTTGATCTTCAGCTGTAGCCTTGCTGAACTCCCTGCATCCTCGCTGTCTTTATTCGTTTTTTCCAGATTTGTATGGCGGTCTTATTATGGTAAACCAACTCATTGGTGAACACCTCGCCAGGTGTAAAACAGCGACACGCACTCGGAGACAGTAGGCCTAAAGAAAGACAGGTCCATAGCTGCTATGCGCGTTTGATGTGCCCTCGCCGTTCTCCTGCACAAAAATAATGCGTGCCAAGCAGTAGACCTAGTTGGTCTTAAAGGGGGGAAAAACAAGTTCAAGTTTAACATCGATTTGCAGTGATCACTTGGCTGAAGGGTTTTATATGCCTATTCATTACATAATTAGCGCATTTGAAACTTGTGTGGCCTATATGGGTGCGGCTTATTCTGCTTTTTTAAATACATAAATGAAAGGCTTGCGGTTTATCCATGATGCAGCCAATATGCAGGAAATTACGGTAGGCCCTGACAGGGCGAACCGGACCCCGACTTGAAGCGGAGGTGTCTTCTCCCTTAAGGGGCTTATTTTAGATAATAACCGGCGACGTTCTATAGGCTACATTATTACACGGCTACTTGCCGAAACGAAAAAATAACTTCACACGGTGTGTCTTTTGACAATTTATTTGTTACCATTCGTAGTGTTGATCAGCAGAGAAATAGTCCGCCAAAGACGTTGACGTCTCTAAGCAACCGAATCCGCTGGGTTTGATAAGTTACCGGACTACTTGCAGAGTAATACACAGACGTGAATCAGGCAAAAAAGCCATTTTCCTTGACAGTGCAAGTTCAGGTTGCATAAAAGTACAGATGGACCAATTGCGAACTACTGCAGCTGCTGATGCCATCTCTCTAAGTTACCTGCACCCACCCCAAACCAATCGGAATAAGTGTATACATGTCGATTATAGCGGACTACACCACCTCTTCTATTCCGCATAGAATTCTATTCCGATCAGAGAATTGTATTCCGATTGAGGCGTATATATGATCATTTTTTATTCAGATTGAGCTGTTCTTCCACTTCTATTCGGAACAGAAGTGTCCATGTAAACACGGCTACTGTTCTCTGGTAACTCGATGTGCTATGTTTTTTTTGGTGTCACCAGCAAATGCGTCGAACTGGAAACAAGGATGAGAACAAGAGGATCCTGATGGACCTGGATGTAGTGCTGAAGAGTCACGACTGTCCGTACATCATTCAGTGCTATGGCGCTATAGTTACCAACGTAAGCACACACTCATGCACGCACAAACACATGCACACACACTCATGTTGTGAAGAGGAGCCCAATACCTTATTGGATTGGATTACTGACACACTGTGTGTGTGTGTGTGTGTGTGTGTGTGTGTGTGTGTGTGTGTGTGTGTGTGTGTGTGTGTGTGTGTGTGTGTGTGTGTGTGTGTGTGTGTGTGTGTGTGTGTGTGTGTGTGTGCAGACGGATGTGTTCATCGCCATGGAGTTGATGGGAACGTGTGCTGAGAAGCTGAAAAAGAGGATCCAGGGGCCGATGCCGGAGCGCATTCTCGGAAAAATGACCGTGGCGGTAAGCTGTGTGTGTTTTCTGGTCCAGATCATAAGTTGTTTCCATGTTTGTGTTTTCTTGTCCAGGTCTTAAGTTGTTTTCATGTGTGCTTCTGGTCCAGAGCTTGAGTTGGTGTAATGGATGTGTGTGTTTCTCCTCCCAGATCGTGAAGGCGCTGCTGTACCTGAAGGAGAAGCACGGCGTGATTCACCGGGACGTGAAGCCCTCCAACATACTGCTGGACGACAAGGGCCAGATCAAACTGTGTGACTTCGGCATCAGTGGACGGCTGGTCGACTCCAAGGCCAAGACACGCAGCGCCGGCTGTGCTGCGTACATGGCAGTGAGTCAACACACAAGCCCAGATGGCCACACACACGCAAGCCCAGAAGGCTACGCGCACACCCAGACCAAGATGCACACACACGCACGCACGCACACAGAGCACCCAGATGGATACATAAACACAGAGATGGAAACTTCCAAGTTCAGAACATTTAATTTGGTCCCAGCATGTGAGTCAACCCTCTGGATCGGCTAGCTGGTGTAATCCAGGAGTCGGCTGAAGGCTCAGTTGCATGGGTGAGAGGAAACACATGGCAGGACCTTTTTTTTAGTTTCTGAACATGGAATTGTCCGTCCCAGGTTGTAGAGATGTTCTGCAGTCCATATGTACTCACGGATCCTTGTCATAATCTGTGTGTCTGCAGCCTGAGAGAATAGACCCTCCAGACCCCAGCAAGCCAGACTATGACATCCGGGCCGATGTGTGGAGCTTGGGCATCTCTCTGGTAAGACATGGATCTTGTGGTCGAACACTGGATGTATGCTAACATTACTGTAGTGGTCACTACATGGTCCGTAACATGTTGGAGCTTGGCAGTATTAATATTAAGGCTGCCAAAAAAGAATGGGGGGGTGGGGAATAATCCTTTAAATCCATTAAAGGGGACATATTATACCACCAGGTGATTAGCCGTTACAAGCTAGGTTGACACGCCCACTTGTGATGTCAGAAGAGGCAGGCTTGTAACGGCTAATCACACTCACTGGTATAATATGTCACCTTTAAATGAAAACGGTGTGTCCTCCTGGCTTGTAGGTGGAGCTAGCCACAGGACAGTTCCCTTATAAGAACTGCAAGACAGACTTCGAGGTCCTCACCAAAGTGCTCCAGGAAGACCCTCCAGTGCTGCCTCATGGCATGGACTTCTCCAACGACTTCCAGTCCTTCGTCAAAGACTGGTGAGACACACGCAACCACAGACTCACACGTCTGCCTCAAACATGGTTCTAAAATAGACGCACTCGGTTCACGCATCACCTGTCAAACCTTTTTCTATTCTTTTTTTCATGCGTTTTCTTTCCACAGCCTCACAAAGGATCACAGAAAACGGCCCAAATACAACAAACTGCTGGTTAGTCGCGTTTGTCTGCTTCATGAAATGTTTTTCTCATCAAGATTACGTCTAGAAATTTTTGGATGGCCGCTGAATTGTTTGTTGACATGCGTCTCTCTCGCTGCCCCCCACCCCCCCCCCCCCAGGAGCATAACTTCATCCGGCACTATGAGGTCCTGGAGGTGGACGTGGCCGGCTGGTTCCAGGCGGTCATGGAGTGCACCGAGTCCCCACGCAGCAGCCAGTGTTACAGCCACCAGCACCAGCTCAACTCGGTCTTCAGCAGGTAGCCTGGCCTGGCCTGGCCTGGCCTGGCCTTGGACAAGCTCAACATTGGCCTCAGCCCAACACTACCCGGGTTAGCTTAGGTAGGGCTAGCTGAGGCCAGGCTAGCTTAGGCAGGCTTTGCGTTGGCTTGAGTGTTTAGCGCTAGCCTAGCCCGGTCTAAGCTTGGTCCTGGCCTACGCTAGCCTAATCTGGTGTTAGCCACGCCTTTCATTAGCTTAGCCTGTCTTTTGGACCCGGGGGAGGGGGGGGGGGGGGGGGGGCCTGGAGAGCCGTCCGGTCCAGGATGTGTTTGGGGAAAGAGGAAAGACTGATGGAGACTGGAGAGCTGAGGCCTCCGGATCAACACATGGACAGACGGACCAGGTGGACGGACAGACGGACGGACAGGTGCAGCAGTAGATCCCTTAAGGGTATATTAGGTTTTCATTGGGGGTTTTGATCGGTTCATCTGGACAGGCAGACTCGGGAGGGGGTGGATGGCGGTGGGAGTGGTGGAGGGGGTCCTATAGCTAGATGTTAGTTAGTTAGTCTAATAGAGAATGTACAGCACACTCACACTCCTCCGTATAGCTCTGTATGCACACAGTTTGATTCTACATGTAGATGTTCCGTCACCACGCAACGTGTACTCTGTCTGTGTGCGCCACACCCTTTGATCCATCACATTGATGAGATGGGATCGCATCGGTCAACAGCGTAGTCAGCAGACACTGGAACGAAGCCTCTGTACAGAGCGGACAGAGTAGAGTAGAGATGAACCTTTACCCCCATCCTGATGGAGGACACACACACACCCAGGATAAGGTGCAATTATGAGTCTTCAGGGCTTTCTACTATCACACCTTCTCGTGTGTGTGTGTGTGTGTGTGTGTGTGTGTGTGTGTGTGTGTGTGTGTGTGTGTGTGTGTGTGTGTGTGTGTGTGTGTGTGTGTGTGTGTGTGTGTGTGTGTGTGTGTGTGTGTGTGTGTGTGTGTGTCATTTATTATTCAAAGGCAGATTATGTATTTTATCCATCTTTTATTTTACTCGCTATAACTAACACATGAGATCAACCAATTACTTTTTTGTAGCCAATATTAATCTTGCAGTTAATAAGTACAATGAATTTTTAACAAATATTAACATCCATTCATTTGTTACATGATTTAGGAAATTATGGAAAATACAAAAAAAATTGCATTGCTTTGTAGTACAGTTGTATATGGGTTTCTTATGGGTCATTTTATAAGGATTATTATTTAAAGCCATGTGGAACTTAAAGAGGGTAGAGCGTTGGAGATGTGTTGTAGAAGAAGAACAGTGGTAGCTAGCCCACCGTCCTGTTGGGCTAGCGCCCAGCTAAGCTATAAGCTCCAAATCTATGGAGCATACAGTCCTGTATTGACGGCTCAGTGGCAGTTGGGTGGGTCATTCCAAAATAAAAGCCCCTGTGAACAACACCAGGCATAATGCTGATATTAAGGAATTAAACGTTAAGTGTAGGTCACTTTGGCTGGAAGCCTCATCCCAGTGACCCAGTGATGGCAGTGGTGTTTACAGGACACTTGAGTGCACTAAGACTCCACTACCGAGAATGTAGACGTCTCGAGTTTGTAGTTTGTTCGGATCACCGACGGGACAAGTCTACTTTCTCCTCCGTATAGTGACAACATATTTCCGGTGTACTGTTGGGGTGTAAGCCATTCTACAGCGAGTGAGTACAGGGAGGTTCAGCCCCTGGTCGTTTCTCTGAGCTCTCTGGTGTTACACCAATGGAGTCCAGCTACTAACCTCCGGCACAGTCACTGCCAAAGTTGACCAGGGAGGACTGTGGAACCGGAAACCAAATCACCACTAGACACAGGGAGAGAGAGCGGGAGACGCATGGAACAGGAGGGAAGTTAAGAGAGTTCAGGGTGAGGGAGAGCACGGCATGTAGACCAGTGGTAAAGATGCGTCTAGCTTTGAGGAAATGACCATTGTAGAGGGAAGGAGCAGTGTGATGTCAGCGCAGACGATGCACCAGTCAGTAGGCTTATGCACAGGAGCAACGAGATCCTTTGTATGCTAGAACTGGCTTTGGGTCTATAGCAGGACGGACAGACATCTAATATTATTCTAGGTTGTTTCCCTTGGTAGAGAATGTGACCTGTTTGATGGGGCTCTTTGTGTCGAGGGGTATTTTCTACTGCCCCCACGCCTGATTGGTTCTGGTTTATCAGGCTGCTGTAACATAGCGTTATCCCTACTGGTGCATCGGCGGACTGGAGGGAATCAGAGAAGTTGTTGCGGGAAAGTAACAGAACGTCAGAGAAGGGTCTGGGACGGAGTTGCGGGGGCAGGATGTTGGACAGCAAGTGATGGGGGGAATGGAGACAGCAAGTGGAAACGGGACGGTTGCTGGGTTGTAGAGTTTGCAGGATACTTAAAATATATATAATAGCTTTCATGGTGTTACACCGACCTGAAGTGTATGGCTTTAGGGAGTGAGAATCAGTGTCTGATATCAATGTTTGATCATGTTTACTTTTCTTTTGAGAAAGATATTATTTATTTGCGTTGCTAGCGTACTGCTGCTACTTTGAATTGCTTTAGACTGCTGTCATCTTTTTCCCCAAAGGACAAATACCTTTTTTTTTTTTTTTCAAGCCAAATATGTCAAACTTAATGCAATGTAATCACATGTTACCAAATACTGAGAAGCATCTGAGGGGGAAAGGAGGTTAACTTAAAATGTTTTTGATGAATTCAGAGGAAGGGAAGCGTAAGGAGGTGTATCAGGAAACACAAAATGTACGCCAATCATAATGCCACTTACACACAGCAAGCACACATACAGGCGCGCATCACCATAGCTACAGAAGACCTTGTATATCCACGCCACTAGCATCGCAGAGAGGTCATGTCCTGTTGTACACTGAACTGGACGGGGAGCAGGGGAGTTATGTCCGTCTGTCTGTTCAGATACAACCCAAACTGACACTTAGTTTTTTTAATTTGGGTTTTGTTTCCTCTGAGGTTATCTCAAGTGTGCAGTCCTCAATCCTTGCGCCTGTCTGTCCGTCAGTCCACCCACGTCTGTCTGTCTGCGGGGGGCCGCCCCAGCGAACTGTATCACAAGGTCTGTCCACACCAAAGGTGTCCTCGGCTAGAAAAAAAAAAAAAACGATACGAAAGAGCTGTTGTTGTTTATTGTTATGATGAGCATTGTTGTTGACGTTATATTTGATCACTATGACTACATAAAATATATATATATCTATGTAAAATCTCTCTATAGCTATGTGTGTCATCTACAGCCAGAGACTGGGGGGGCCCCCCTTCAACACCCAACACACCCGACCCAAAGTGTATCAAACCTTCTCCCAATCGATCGGTTTCGTTCAACCTGTCCCGTGTCACGGACTGCGGCTGTGGGTCTCAGACGTCCTCACTATGAGAGGTTTCACTGGGAGGGTCTGGCTCAGGCACTCAGCCTTCCATCCACCATTAGAGATGTGGCAGCAGTTCCTCCGTTTCCAGCCTGTCAAAGCCGTCTCCCTCCTGGACTTTAGTCTCTCTGCAATACTGTGTTTTATTTTTTCTGCACCACTTTAACAGAGTGAGACCTATCCATACTATACTGTCAGGCATCCAGGTCATCCGAGCATCACATGGACCCAGTCTCTCCCGGTCTATATTCTCTGTTGTTCCGTTGAAATATCCCTCGACACACACACTCTCTCTAACGCACCCACATGCAGACACACTCTAAGACACTAACAAGCTACTATCGGGGAATCTGGCAAATGCTCTCCCCCGCTGTGTGTGAGTTTATGTAAAAAAAAAAAAAGACTGATTAACTAACCGTAAAACAACACGCATGCACCAAATGTATATAGTTACTACTTTCCCATAGGACCCTGCGAAACTGTGTGTGTGTGTGTGTGTGTGTGTGTGTGTGTGTGTGTGTGTGTGTGTGTGTGTGTGTGTGTGTGTGTGTGTGTGTGTGTGTGTGTGTGTGTGTGTGTGTGTGTGTGTGTGTGCGTGCGTGCGTGCGTGCGTGCGTGCGTGCGTGCGTGCGTGCGTGCGTGCGTGCGTGCGTGCGTGCGTGCGTGCGTGCGTGCGTGCGTGCGTGCGGCCATTGCAGGGCCAGCGGTGTTTAAAAACAAAAGACGCCAAGAAATCGTGTATGTGTTTGCCCGCGCTATGCAGAGCGGTGCGTGCGTGTCTTTTCTCCATCTGTAAAGTAAACCAAAAACCATTTTCACTATGCAGTGATTCAAAGCACGTCACGACGCCGCCTCCCATGTAAATAAGCTACATGTATGGAGAAACTGGGGCCCCGTATGGGATTGCGGATGAGAGTTCCCTTGGGAGATCCCTCCTCCCTGCATGTCTGCGCGCGTCCGTGTGTAATGAGCGACGACACGGAGCCCACGAGAGAGTCAAGACGTTGAGAGTAGACAGACACGCAGCGAGAGGGTTTGGAGGGAGCGGAGAAATGCGAGGAATGTATTTGGACTGGGGAGAGACCCCGGGTGGGGTTCTGGATGCGGGGACAGTAGGGGGGGAGCGCGTATCAATTGCATGTTATTGTTAATGCTGTAACTGCCATTGGTTTTAAGTTAAGGGCTGGGGATGCAAACTAAAGTGTATTTTTATTTATTTTGAAGCATATATACCTGTTTTGTGGGAAAAAAAAAAATGTTTTTTTGGAAATGTCAATTGTTTGTGTACTTGGAAAAAGACACACTTTTGCCTTTTTTTTATTTTTTATTTTGGTGATGTTTGTTTAGTGTTGGAGCACCTGTGGTTGGGTTGGAGAGTGTTGCTGGGGGATGGCTGTCCCTCAGCAGATCTTGAGTCCCCCCCCCCCCCCCCCCCAACCAATTGTGTCTCTCTCTCCTTTTTTCCGTCTACGTTCAACCGCATATGTGAGGGAAGTTGTTTTCTTTTGCCAGATTTTTATTTTTATTCCTGTCTACCAAAAGTCTTTATAAATGATTGTTATGACTATTATTTTGCTCTTATTTTGTTATATTGTTATTGTTGTTTTCAATGTTTATTCATTTATTATTATATTGTTATTAATAATAATGATATAACTTTTTTATATATTCAGGGAAAATTATTTGACACCAAATTGAACAAAGTAATCAGCAGATCCCTGGTCCCGTTTGGACCTGCTAAACATGCAGGTTTAGCGGTGGCCAGCTCGGTTCCTTCCTCATTTCCAAAGGTGTGTCTTTTTCAAGCCAGGGAGGACGACTCTAGCGCTCCCCCTGATGGCTTCTTTTAAACGATGCTCTCCATTAATTTACCCCTAACGTGTAACTACAACTATTATGTTTTTCCGCCTCTGGTCAAATGAAATGTACAACGCCACCAATTGCTGTTTTCAAGTTTGATCCTGTTATGGAGATGCAGATGGTTATGCTGTTTTTATGTCCCGCTCTCATTTAGTTGATAGCGGTTTACTGTTCTTCCATCCCTGTAAAGGCTCGGTGTGGTGATTCTGGCTTCTCTCATGCTGTGGTAAACCACAAAGGTTTTGTTTTGTTTTTAAGGCTGAACTTTAATGAAACATGTTGCACTTGTGATTGTTATTGTTAGGTTGGTTTGGCTTGATTTTAAAGTTTCGAGAGATTAAATGCAGAACTGAGAATTGTTGGGTTGGCATAAGAGTTTTTTGTTTTGTTTTTCAAGACAGTGTTTTTAATCAATCATAGACCTGCGACTAAAGGGCAGATTATGATTCAATAATGTATTTTCCGTTATTTATTGTTCGCTAGTATGTTTGTTATATGACAGTGATATATTCTTCATATCATGCTTCGTCATTGGCATTTTAATTTCTTTTAATCAGAAGCCAAAAATAATATTCACCCTTCTCTAGACACACACACACACACACACACACACACACACACACACACACACACACACACACACACACACACACACACACACACACACACACACACAGTAGTTTACGTTTTTAGACATTCACTTCCAAATGCAAATTATACACGTTTTTTTTTCAAATCCTTGTTGGCTTATTAACACGCAAAAAGTGAACGTTAATAGTTACTTTTTTTTGACAATGAGCGATTGCTTAAAGCTAGGGTAGGCAATTTATTTAAGAAGCATTTTGTCATACTTGTGGAAAACTTTTGAACATCCCGACAGAAGTCAATGAATCAAACACTCCTTTAAATTTGGCTTTTGCAGGCCTGTAATAAGCCTGTCCAATATTGGAATTTGGTCCTATTTAAATGATTGCATGGCTTACCTGTCTATCGACCCATCCAGTGACCTATGCTCACTCTGCTCATGCACTCTTTGAAAATGAGCAGAGTCTTCCACAAGGCTAGGCAGACCCATTGCTAAAGCTAGCGAGCTAGCCATGTGATTGGAGGCAGGGGCCTTGAAAGGAGGCCAGAAGGGAGGGGTGGGATTTTAGCTATGGCTGACTCTTCCAAATAGCTATATATAATAAATGTTTTTAATGGTGTTTTTTTAAGGTCTTCAAACACAGCTCCCAATCTAAATTGCACGAGTGTCTGGTAAGCAGGGCAGTGATAGGCCTAAACACAGCGGTTCCAGATGTGGCTCGACTTTATTTTCTTGTTTTTATGACACCATGAACCCGGTCTCAAGTCATATCAAACTCTACAGCTTTACACCTCCCTCCTGTTTTCTGTATTTCTTTTTTCTCCCCTCCCTCACCAAGGTTCTTCTTAAACAAAAGAAATGCCATTATATTGTGAATACCTCAGGATTTTTTTGGAGAAAAATTTAAATAAAACACTTAAAAATCAAATAAAGTTTAAAAAAAAAACTCAGTGTTTTCTTTTTTCATTGAAATGGGAACCGAAATTGTATTAGCAGGCATGCAAACTAGTCACCTTTCGGCGAAATTCGCTGTTTTTTAAACAAAACTGGCCACTTGTGTGATTCGTGGAGATCCATTGAGAAAACATTGGGGGTGGGGGGGGGGGGGGGAAACGAGACGATAACTAAATTAAAATAAATTTAGGATGATAAAAACAAATCTTTTGACACAAAAACCGAGATCTTTTGACACTTTCGCTAACGAATAAAAACGAGACGAAAATGTAAGCGGGACGGTTTGAGAAGCTATTCAATCTGAACTAAGCTCTTTATGTGGGGAAGTACTGATCGTCCCGTCCGGCAGGTCAACTAGCAGGCACTTGCTGCGTCGCAAGCAAGTGTCCCTTTGTAAACAGTTTGGCGCAACAACCACCGGTTAAAACACAACCAACTTGAAGTCATTGGCAGACGAGTCATCCCGAAATTCACGCAAAGATAAGCATAGAAACAGTTTTTTTCTTTCAAGCTAATGTTATGTGTGTTTTCGCTGGAATACAATACAAGTTGAAAGAAACCACCGCTGTCCTGTAACGGTACCGGAGCTCTGTGCTGTCGACACCACAGCGGGGCACAGAAACACAGGATTCACTGTGGTTTCTGTGACATGAGGAACTAAAAATGAATGCTAATGTTTTATAAAGAAAGATATGTTAGTGGGAAAGCCACGCAACAGATAACCATGGTTACATACAGTAATGTTCTTATAACGGGAGAAAGGAGCAGAAATATAGTATAGAGTAAGGTGACCAGATTTCTGAGACAAAATCCTGGGACATTTTGGGCTCAGCGGTGTAAAAACCTCCAAACGTGTAGTGTTTTTGTCATAGAAAACTAAAACGGGGACACTGCCCCATCCCCCCTGTCGGACGGGATTGTTGAGGGGGGGATTGTTGAGGGGGGGGGGGGATTGCGGACGGACGGGATTGTTGACGCGGGGTGTTTGCGGTCGGACGGGATTGTTGAGGGGGGGGGTCAGATCTTTCTTTCAGTCACAGTGAAATCCGGGGACATTTCCGGGGACAGCAGTAGCCGGGGACAGGTTACTGAAAACGGGGACTGTCCCCGGAAACCGGGGACGTCTGGTCACCCTAGTTTAGACACCCACGTTTTAAGCCGTTACAAGCGCGCAGCGTTTGACCCTCGCCATTCAAAACCATGGATGATTATTTCTAATGTTGAAAATAAATGAAAAATAGGGATAATGTGGTCTTTGGTGTATACGTTTGCATAAACCCGACGTTATTGAGCTAGTTTACTTCAGGTGTAGGCCTACGCCTTTTTTGGTAAATACATTCATGGGGTGGTCTAGTTTACCTCAGCAGTACCCGTACTTACCAATTACATCCATGGGATCCCACTGTGAGGGATTTATGGCTCAACGTCGCCCCCTAGCGTGCATCAGCTCTATGAGAAATGATCAAGGACAACCCCATCAAAATGCATGGGTTTACATTTCGTTCCGTGTAGCACGAAACAAGTCAAGACAATCGTGCTCTGGGACACGATTCAATAGATAACGTTCGCGCGCATGAGCACAAAATTGCGTGATACCGGGTTGGTCAGCGACCACATTAAATTACAGCGTGTGTGTGTGTGTGTGTGTGTGTGTGTGTGTGTGTGTGTGTGTGTGTGTGTGTGTGTGTGTGTGTGTGTGTGTGTGTGTGTGTGTGTGTGTGTGTGTGTGTGTGTGTGTGTGTGTGTGTGTGTGTGTGTGTGCGTGCGCAAAGCGCGTAGGGCATCCACTGGGCTGGGGGGGGGACAAAGGACGGAGCTGACAGCTGGTGGGGAATATCACACATCAGAGATGGATGTTCGCCTGCAGGGCTTGGCTCTCTGGTTGGCAGCCGTGCTGTCAGGGCCTCTGTGTGTCAACTGTTACTACGTCAACTGTCAACTGTTACTACGTCGACACGCATAGTCCACTGTTCGATGACGAGCATGCTCGTCTTTTATCATTCTGTCATTTACCAAACGAGATGTTACTCAAAGTCGCTCGAGTTAGTATTGGATGTGTCATTAAGGCAGGGTTGCCTTAATGGGACTTTGGCTGGAGAGAGAATCTGCAAAATGTCAGCGGGCGTGCGAACATTTTTGATAATCATAACCAGTGACGGACTGGACGGTCTGGCATTTGGGCAGATGCCAGAAGGGCCGCGGCCTCTCGTGGGCCGCTTGGCTTCTCGTGGGCCGTTTGGCCTCTCGTGGGCCATTTGGGCCGGCCAATCACGGAGCGGCATGCTTGTTGGGATCGCGCGGCCCCACAATTACCAGTCAACAATTACCCGCGGCCGGTTATAATGCGCAAATGCCCGGGCCGTTTTTTGCTCCCAGTCCGTCACTGACCATAACCCAAATTTCGTTTACTTAGTAGGCCTATCAACAAATTGAAGGAAGGCTTATATAAAAGCCATTGGCTGTTGTTGACGTAGGACATTCAAAATGTGTTTAGATATGTTTTAATCATGCATTGACATGGGAACACAGCTGTATACTGATACCTGCTGGCAGCAGGTATCAGTATACTATAATATATATATATAATATATATAATATATACTAATATATAGTATATATTAATTGCCCATAGATAGGCTACACCGTGTAGCCTATGGGCAATTAAAATGCATGAAAAGGCCATGCTGTATGGATAACGCGAACACATTGGGTACCTACATCTAATAGAAAAGTAATCATCGAACCGCAGGCCTTGACTAGGCTAGTCTACATAAAAAAGACGTGTGCAACTAGCCTAGCTAAACACCGAATTGTGTTCTCATTAAACAACTTGCGATACGAGAGTCCTGGTTGCACAACGATAATAACAAATTAAGTGAACAAATTAATGATATAGTTGGTTGCATGGTTGAAACTTTTGAACAACTATAGAGAGAACTTGGAGCTGTGTGTGCGCGTATGTTTGAGTGAGAGAGACGGGCGTGGATGAGAGACAGAAAAATCGGACCCCTCTCCATTCTACCTCACAGGTACAGAAGGCCTCCGACAAGGATGGGCCACTGAGTGCAAATAAAGCTAGTGCATCCTAGAAGAACAACAGACCAAGGAGGACGCCAGAGAAAAATGCATTGTACACACAGGATTAGCAATCCCAATGATTGAAAAAATAGAAGAAAAAAAAAATATATAAAAAAAAATATATAAAAAAATTATATTAACAAAGAAATAACCTGGACCTGCGCGCGCATGTTTGTTTTTTTTGACACTATTGCACCAGCAAAATTGGCAACGTTATTGCAAAGACAACGAGAAGTGAAACAGGAATTTAGTTTCTTATCAGTCAACAATGCCAATGCTACAAATGACGGAATCAAAGGATGCATTTATGTTAAAATAGTCGTTGACACAGAGGCAGAATGCATCCTTCACTCCAGAGATAAAGATGAATATGTCCTGGTTTTGGCGATGAGAAATCAGCCCTTCTCTGCCCTCTAGCGGTGCTGAGGAGCACAGCGTTTCCATTTAATTACATTTATTAAGCCTCAATAAAACAATTCATAATTTCTCCTAGTTGCCATTTGTTATTGACAGTAGCCTACATTTTTATCCACAGTTCTCTATACTAGATCTTCCTTTTTTCTCTTCATGGTTTAGAGAAACTTTAGACACACACACACACACACACACACACACACACACACACACACACACACACACAAACACACTTGTGTTGTATAGGGAGTAGACATTGCAGTAATACATACGCTTCGACTGTATGACAGCTGTACAAACAGTTCTGACATTAACAGCAACTTAATTTCTTATTTAAGCAAACTACATTTTAAACCACGTAGCGTATGGATCTGAAAGCACCATAGACAGAGTTATAAGTATATATAACTGATAAGGAAAGGATGCCAATTCATTGATCCGTCATCATTTTAGAGCACAAATCTCATCGTGGCAGACTCCAAGACAGGTTCAGAACCAACCACCAGGTAAGTAACCTTACACCACAGCGGAAGAAACACAACAACAATAGACCAAGCCTCTCACTCACAAACTCTCGCTCTCGCTATCTTTCTCTCTCTCTCTCTCTCTCTCTCTCTCTCTCTCTCTCTCTCTCTCTCTCTCTCTCTCTCTCTCTCTCTCTCTCTCTCTCTCTCTCTCTCTCTCTCTCTCTCTCTCTCTCTCTCTCTCTCTCTCTCTCTCTCTCTCTCTCTCTCTCATTTTGCCATCTTTTGCGCTCTCAAACCATATATGGTATTGGACATTATGAAAAGCTCATTGGCTGTTGGGAGACAAAGCATTAGATAGGTGTTTTAATCATAGACTGTATGAAAAAAAAGAGTTAATGTGTTCAATTATCTGTTGAATTGATTTTAAAGGCATTATTATTAAATTTAAAAAAACATCTTTATATTAAGAAAACTAAATTGATTAAACCAATTAAGATATCAGAAGTGAGTCATCATTGGCACTCGATGTATATGGCAACACATTGAAAACGGAATAAACAACGTCTTTACGTCTTTCATTTTTTGACTTGAGTTGTATGGATGTCAACGACGCACCCATGTCTTCATAAAATTCATTCCTCATACCATTCCTCCCCCGCCATCCCGCCCCCCACAGGTACAGACGAAGCTTTACATTCCTACACATTCACCTCTACACACATTCCTGTCACAATATGACAGTGCCTCACTCGATAAATCGAACCAAACTAGTTATCCCAGTACCTCATAACAAACTGCAAAAGGCTTTACACGCCATTCAATAAAACATATTGGACCTGTGAGTGATCTCATTAAAGTAACACAATGATGCGAGGCTAAAGAACAGCGATAGCCATCATCACAATCTACACCCGCTGGACCCCGCCCGTGTTTGGCTAACAGCGACTCACCTGGGGTGGGGGGCGGTGCCTCGTCACTCGGTTCCTACCTGAGAACCATAAAACTGGGCGGATCCGCCCGTCGAGCCGTCCATCCTCGCCGAGTGTAACGCCTGTACAGCTCGACCGCATGAAACACACACACGCACGCACGCACACACACAGGCAGCTCGGAGGAATCGTTAAGACAGACAGAGAAAGAGTCGGAGAGATCCATGCGTTGAGTCGCTTGTGTTGTGTGACATTCAAAGCGCGGTGGTTCAGGACTTCTTAACAACACTGACGCGAAACCGAGTGGTCGACTTCCCTCGCAGTGCTTGACGCTGAACACCAGGTAACTAAATGCATACGTTGTTGTTGTTTTGCTAAACTTCGCTAGCCCAACTAACTATAATCCTCAACAAAAAGTGTTTTCTACCTGTTGAAGACGTGTAAAGTACCATTTGATCGTCGTTAAATACCACCCAGCCATTTGTTCCCTGTTCAAACTATGAGGAACTGCAGGTGCGCGCTAATGTTTTACATGTATGGTTCTGCTCTAATGTAATGTGATTCATTACCGTGTTTGGATCGAGACATTCCTCCGTCTGCATCTTGTGTTTGACTTATTTGAAGGACATGTATCTGCAAGCTAGTTTGGCAAGTAGTTAAGCTGCACACACCCAGATGTATGTCTGCCCTGAGGATATATAAAATTGTATATGTGTGGGTGTGTAAAGGCCTAGTTTTTTATTTCAAACTTTATGTGTGTATGATAATACTTATTTCCATACTATAATTTACCAGCAAAAGCCCCCCTACACACGCACACGCACACCCCCACACTACCACAAAGGCGGTAGTTCTGAAGCAGTCAGAAACCTTAGCATCGCTACTGAACCATCAGTGGTGGATCCTAACCTGCAGTTGGCAGGCTCCTGGTCGCTGCTGTGTCACATGTAAAGCAGGGATTGGACCTGCTCCAGGAACAGGAGAGGCCGCAGAGAAAGAACCTACTGAGAGGGATGCCAGAAATCTAGGTTCATGTAGTCACCTTTAAAGTCTTCCATCCCTACATTTTTACATAGATGGCCCCCTCTAACATAGTTTTTATTTAATTTTTATATGTGCCGCTTATATTTCAATGCATTGGCCCACACTACAGACTGGGTCACTGGTTCAACGGTCAGGCCTCCTAATGAAAGGATAGCAAGGCTCCTGTGGTATTACCGCTTCCAGCCAGAGTAAAACCAGTTAGAAGAGACTGGCTGTATGACCTCCTGTGTGAGGCAACAGAGACCCTGTTGCTGCCCACTGCTATTGCATGTGCATTGCCAGATTCCACCGTTCGTTTGGATTGCGTATAATGAGGAAAGCATACGTGTTTCTACATTGCCGTGCTTGCAGTCGCACACGGTGTGGTTGAATACGTAAACCGTGGCGACTTCCTGAGGAACTTGGTCCTTTCTGCAGCTTGTCATCGTGTCCTGTTTCAGCTTGAGGTCGCCGCCCGTCGACCACACAGCGTTCTTCTTGTCTGCCTCCTCTCACAGGCGTTGGTTCTGACTGCTCTCGCCTGTGATGGTGCAGTGGAATTCACTCTCTCTCTCTCTCTCTCTCTCTCTCTCTCTCTCTCTCTCTCTCTCTCTCTCTCTCTCTCTCTCTCTCTCTCTCTCTCTCTCTCTCTCTCTCTCTCTCTCTCTCTCTCTCTCTCTCTCTCTCTCTCTCTCTCTCTCTGGCCCTGAGGGCACATTATATTAAGCAACAGTCTGCCCCACTCCCTCCCTCTCTCCCCCACTTTACACAGGCTGATCACATAATGTGCTTAGAGAGAAACACAGAAGACATCTTACACTTATCTGTTTATCTCCCTGTGTAAACGCACACTCACTCTTGTCTCGACCGGTTGAGACAGCAATCATCCTCTTCTTATTGGATAGGAATAACTAATCTGACACGCTCAAACCCATTCACACGTGCGCATAGTTGGGATATTGGCCATTCATTTGCTGAGGCTTTTCTTGTGTTTTGTTTTTTAAAATGCAGTATTGTTTGCAGAACCACCCGTTCTAATATAAAGTTATATATAATCGAACTATAATGTACAGTTCTATACATTGTCCTCAATTGTTTGGTACAGGAGTCAAAATGAACAGAGACAATGAAAGCAAACAGGCTTGTATTGATCAAAAGATAAGAGGTTATTTTAGCACAGTAATTCTCTGCGGGCGTGGCGCTGGATGAGGAGGCTTCTCCCTCCTTGCCCTAACTTGCTCTAAACATTCCTTCCTCCTGCTTCCTACCCCGTATCCCCCTCTGTCTGCCAGTGTCTCGAGCCCCTCCGTCCAGTCAGCCTAGTTGTGTTGTAACCTGTGGCCAGATGTATTGATATGCTATGGATTTTGAGGTATGAGGACTGATCTCCTGACATATCACGATATAGGTCACTTGATGTGCTTTCTTGGTGTTTGAACACTTCATTGATTTGTTCAGTGATTGTCTGGTTGCTGCTAGTCGACTATAATTTGAAAGTCCAATTTATACTTTTTTTTTTTTCCCCCCAAACACATTTGCAACCTTATTTAGGCCACCACATTGCTCTTCAGTTAACCCGCAACAGGGATTTGCCATTGTAAATGACTCATTGTTAATCTGTCGATTTTGAAATGATAAATCGCAAAAAGGTTCTTATGGCTTAATCAAAGAGGGATTTGTGACTGTAATGAATCGTCAGACTAACAGTTGGGATGTGTCATGTGATAACCTAAGGACAGCAGGAAGGTAAGGGTTACCGCTGTTTCAAGACTGTACAGAGTCTTATCCCTAGTCTAATGAGGGGGTGAGCAGCAGGTACTGTTCCTAGAGCGAGAGAGCTGGACCAATAGGACACCGTTTGAAATGATCCCTGCTCAATGTTGTTCATATACTCCCATATCATCGATCGATTGCAGCATATAGACATGACATAATCACCCCTGATAATAAATAAATACTTTATTACAGCAACACGTGTATCAAGGGTGATGGCAATACCGGATGATGTAATTGATGGAAACTGTTGTTCTGATAGCATGGGTCTGTTATCTTCAAGTAGGCTGCAATTATTGCTATCAATGAGGAATGATTGCCCTATGGAGGAAATGATGCCTATTATTATTATTATTATTATTATTATTATTATTATTATTATTATTATTATTATTATTATTATTATTATTATAATGGGTAATGACCTGTATTTTTACAAATGCCAGTAGTAGTAGTTTAATGAATGCCAGTAGTTGTTTTCTTGATTGCAGGGCTACAATACAGGGCAATGCATGTAAAACTTGCTGGTAGGGATATTTCATGTTGGAAAAGTACCGTCTGCGGGCAAGAACGTGTTTTGAAGCCCACAGATTTAACAACAGGTTAGAACCTGACTCAAATTACAGTCATGAGGTAAAAACAGTTTTATTTTTTCCAGTTCCAAATTGCAAAAATCCAAGTCCCCAACATGTTATGCATTATTTATTCTTCTTTACTATCCAACATTAGTTTGACCTCTTTTCACATCACAATTGTAAGCATTGGTGCAACCTCTACTATATAACAGGGTTAGTGTGTATGTGTGTCAGGCCTGATCACATGTTTCCTGTCTGGTGTCGTTAGGCTCCCTGTTCCTGCATTTCCTCATGGTAACTCTCACATGCTTGCCCTTTGAGCAGGCAGTTCTCTCTTGCATGCCCGTAGGATCACATCCAGCCCTTGATGCTGTGGCATCAGCACCCTACATATCATCGCTCCACAAGAATGAGTAGGACATGCCATTAAAACTGGACATTTGGGAGTGTGCTCTCCCTGCTGTATTTTCTTCTTGCTGAGTTTTTTACTGTTTAAAGTCTTACACCTTTAAAAACCATTATGCCACAACATCCCAAGGCTATGCAAACTCGGTTAACGGAGAATCTCACTTCAAACTTCAATCAACATCACCTGGAAGCAGTTGTCGAGTTCTCATTCTGCAGAAGGGTTGCTTCACCCGGCAACTGCAAAAACGTTGGGCACCTCCTATTTTTGTGTGATTTGAATTTCCTGCGGTAACTCTCCCTCTTCCTTTCTGTCCTGAAGCCACCATGACGGATGCAAACAAGTTTCTGTACGGGGAGCGTGGTGCGGCCAACGACCCCATGGCCCAGGCCGACTGGTCCACCAAGAAGCTGGTGTGGGTGCCGGCGGAGAAGAGTGGCTTCGAGGCGGGCTCGCTGAAGGAGGAGAGCGGGGACGAGTGCGTGGTGGAGCTGTGCGACTCGGGCAGGAAGGTGAGCAGACGAGGTTCTTGGTGGGGTCTCATCGCTGGACATGGCCCCTGTGTATTATATTTGAAGAGGTTGAACGAAGAAGGTGATGTGCTCCTTGGAGCACTGTTTTTAAGATGGCCGTCGACACGTGGTTACTTAAAGTGTTGCTCGCATGCATTTGTGTGAGCAAGTAAACCCAATCAATGCATCACTAGTTACCATGAACGTCAGGTGGCGCAAAGCGAGAAGCTTGGTTTAGGGAGGTCTGACTGGGATCACGCACCGTGCTCAACCAGGTATGCAAAACACAAGTTTCTAGCTTTTTTCTCCCTCCAGGCCAGGTCTCTAGCCATAGCCATAGTTATTTCCAGTTCAATTACACACAGTTACAACTCTAGGCCACATGAGCTATCGTACAAAGTTAACCATTGCTTGTTGAATGCATTCTCTAATATACATTCGGGGGACCAGGATATTGTAGATTCTCCAGAGCAACGGCCCCAAAACGTTTCCATTTTCCTTCCGCTTCTCAGATCAAAGTGAACAAGGACGACATCCAGAAGATGAACCCGCCCAAGTTCAGCAAGGTGGAGGACATGGCGGAGCTCACCTGCCTCAATGAAGCCTCGGTGCTCCACAACCTGAAGGAGAGATACTACTCTGGACTCATCTATGTGAGTTCACACAAACACTCTTTTAATGGCCCGTTACCCTGGGCCGACATAGCCTAGTTAGTTGTTGACACCCACACTAAATATACCTACGGTACTCAGAGAAAAAAAAAGAAATCTTCAATTTTATTTTTTTATTGTAATTATTATAATCCTTATTATTATGATCATAATTGTATGCCCTTTCAACACGAGGTCAAACGTTGACGGGCACCGTGTCTTCTCCTCTTCCCCCCCTGCCCCCCAGACGTACTCGGGTCTGTTCTGCGTGGTCATCAACCCCTACAAGTACCTGCCCATCTACACGGAGGACATAGTGGACATGTACAAGGGCAAGAAGAGACACGAGATGCCCCCCCACATCTACGCCATCACCGACACCTCCTACAGGAGCATGATGCAGGGTGGGCGTGGTCTCTCATGCACTCATGCACACTCACTCACTCTCACACACTCTCAAGATGAGGCTTACTATTCCAATAGTCTCTAGAGTGGGTGATTCGAGTGTTTAGTAGGGTACTAGATAACCAAAATGTGCTTACTATTCCCAATGTCTCTGATGGATCTCCAGGGTGTTTAATTGTGTACTAGATAAACAATGGCTTCCCTGGTGAGGCATTTGATTAAGCTAGTCATCTACCCAGGTTGTTGACTAGATAGAACAGTGCATCATGGGATATTTCTAGTCTGTGTAGGTTTGATTATAAGTATCCAGAGAATCCAATTCAAGTGAAGGGTACATAGTGCACCTTTTTCTTCTCGGTTTTGTTACACCAGCCCGTATTGACGAGGGCTTATCTATCATATGAGGTGAATGTTTATTTGTAGATAAGTTGTGTATATTTACGTATGGTCTAATGTTGCTGATATATCATGTATCATGTAAATGTATTATTGCCTTATTCTTGTTCTGCATTGCATAATCCATTCATTGCCACAGCAGTACCAGCTGTTTACAAACTGTAGTACTGAGTGATGCTAACTGTATATCTTCCCTGCTCACTTCCAGATCGCGAGGATCAGTCCATCCTTTGCACGTAAGTGATTTCTCTTGTGACATTTATTCATAACATTTCTGCCTGAGTTTGTTTTTTAGAAACCGATCAATCTGTAGCTCTTTGGGATTTAAATTGCATTGTTTCCCAGCTCTTGTTTACTGTAGTGACCTCTCGTTGAGTAACCGGCCATGATTTTTACAATGCCATGTGATCGATGTTCACACATGTACGGTGGTCCTTGTTCTGCTCAGAGGGGAGTCTGGCGCAGGAAAGACGGAGAACACAAAGAAAGTGATCCAGTACCTGGCCCACGTCGCCTCGTCCTTCAAGTCCAAGCGAGACCAGGTGGGTACAGAACCATGTGTTTTAGTTTGACGGTATGGCCGCACACGCTATCTTGATGCCTACATGTTAAATCTGAATCAGTTTATTTTTTTATTATCATAGATATTTTATATTAACCCAACAATATAACGCTCCTCTTGTAATAAGGATGCAAGAGCACCCATGATAAACAGGACCACTGTGACCTATAATGTTTTAGTCATGATTCATCGTTTTTTAATAAAAAAGGTGGTCAGATAATTCTCTTTTTTTGTATTCAGCAGAGAGACAACAAACACAGTATAGATCAAAGGCTACAACTGATGGGTTAAACTAACTCTAGGTTTATGCCAAATGTGCAGTTGTATACACTAGTATGCATAAAGATGTATGACATGTATCAGGTATTCTCTATCAGAAATGCAAATCTGTTGCATGGAAAATGTAGGTTTGTTTAAGTTTTGTTTAGTTCTTGTCTTTATTACAACGCAATATCGTCCTGAAGAATGAATTTAACCTGGACATCCAAAGGGGTAATCAGTAGACAAACACTGAGAGGGTCACGGTCTGCACAAATTACATTCTTACATTTGGTTGTTTTTTAAACTTGCATCTCTGTTCAGTGTCCCCCGTTAAATTGAGTCTGTATTACATTTTCAGTTTGGTTTTCTTCATTCTTTATTTTTCCATGTAGACATTTCATTTGTGCCACACTTTCATCTCTCTGATCTGTTCTGAAAAGGAGGGGAAGCAGCTCAGCCAACATTCCTCTTTCAGGTCCATACTTGCCTGTCCTGCCTCACTGCAGTGACCAGCGAAACAGCAAGGCGTGTGTGGGGGTGGGGATGTCTGTGTGTGGGTGTATGCATGTCTGACTGGACTTATCCCATCATATATGGCTTGTTCTAAAGTTCACAATATATGCAATCTACTGAAATCTTATCTGCATTATTCTCTCACTGAACCTGACTGCAGTTTGTAATGGTGTACTCATGCAAAACTGTAACACAAATGAGGGAAGAGTTTATTACAAAGTGTTAAATTATCCACCCTTTCTTCTCCTTCTACCTCTAGGGCAGCGCAGTTCTGTCACAAGTGAGTCCATCTCTGACGCTGCATGATTAACTGCTTTTTGCATATGCGCCAAATCATAAACTGCTTTTCCGGTCTGTTTTCATGAGGAATTATAAGTCACGTCACTGAACTCCTTAATTGCTCTCTTTGTTATGTGCCTGCATGGACCTGGTTTGGGGAATAGGGGTGTGTGTGTCTGTCTGTGTGGTTGAACTGCGAGTCCTTACTCGTTCTATTGACGCGTGCATGTGTGCGTCTGGCATGCGTGTTTGTAATGCATGTGTGATGCGTAGTGTGCTTGCAAGCATGATTAACGCCACTGCTCTCACAGTCATTTTACATTGACGCAAAGATAACGTTCAACTGAAATGGAAGCCAAACTTAAGGAGTTTAATTTCACTCTAGTATTGTAGTATTGTAACTGGAGTCAGAATGATAGTCGCTGGAAAAAAGTATTTTTATTGTACTTCAGATTTGTGAACTTAGAACATGGTTGGTATTTCTAGTGGAAGAAAATATGTGTCAATCAATTTACAAATCTGTACAAGATTCTCTCATGGTATAATTGTTGTAATAAATTATGTGCACTATTTCATAAAGATCTAATTGTAATGTATTGGAATAAAATAACATGATCATACATGGGCACAATTCGTGTGTGTGTAATTTGACACATGTGAGAATCACGTTATGGATTTGCAAACCGATTTACACATCTGATCTGGGACTAGAAATACCAACCTACAAGGTCACAAATGTGAAGCACAACAAATAAAAATTTTCAGTTCCGAAAAATCAGACCACACTTACAATAATTGGAGTACTACTAGAGTGAACTTAAACTCCAACCAAATGGACGCTGAGTTGTGTTGTGATCTCCTACTCCCTGCTCAGGGGGAGCTGGAGAAACAGCTGCTGAGAGCCAACCCTATCCTGGAGGCCTTCGGCAACGCCAAGACAGTCAAGAATGACAACTCCTCCCGATTTGTAAGTGTGGCCTTAAAGTCCTTCCACTTAAAGCTCCTGTAGCTAGGATCTGCTCCCTCCCTCCCTCCATTTTACCAGCCTTAAGAAGCGTTGCATTCATGATCCTGTGATTGACGGGGAAGATTCCCAAACCAATCAGAAAAGAGATTCCCTGATGGGTCCGAAATGAGGACTGGAGTGCTCTGAATTCTTAATTGACACATCCAGAAGCCTGTATTGTGTCATTAGCAATAGCAACTTTATGGGTTTTCTTGTCAGAATCTCCAACACATCACAACGACCAATATTTAAAAGTGTTGTTTTTTTCGGAATAGGGGAAATTCATCCGGATCAACTTTGACGTCAACGGATACATCGTTGGAGCCAACATCGAAACTTGTATCCTTGAAGTGCCATAGGGTCAACTCTGTAATCTCATGAGGCTAAGCGGCTGCTTTTTTTTTTCAATGACAATTCTGATTGAAACAGTGTCCTGCTTGATTACGTCCTTAACCGGCGTGATGCCAGACCTGCTGGAGAAGTCTCGGGCCATCCGTCAGGCTAAAGAAGAGAGGAGCTTCCATATCTTCTACTACATGCTGACCGGCGCTGGGGACAAGCTGCGCAGTAAGCCCTCACCGATGGTTCCACAGAGAACGAGGGTTCTCCCAAATGCTCAATGCTAATGATGGTTCACTGGAGAATTTTATTTTAAATAGTTTTCGACTTTGTTTTTGAAATGCAGCTGATGAACTTCAACCCTATATGGGTAGCGGTCTACTCGGGATAACGAAATGTCCTTTTATTTTGAAGCCGAGTTATGTCTGGAGGACTACAGCAAGTACCGCTTCCTGTCCAACGGGAACTCGACCATCCCGGGCCAGCAGGACCAGGACCTGTTCAATGAGACCATGGAGGCCTTCGAGATCATGAGCATCCCGGAGGAGGAGAGAACGGGTACGGTTTCCCTTGACAACGGTCTCAATTTGTATTTGCGTGGCCACGCTCAGCTTATGTGTGGTTTGATGATACTGTGTGTGTGCTTGTGTGTCCGCCAGGCCTGATGAAGGTGATCTCTGCTGTGCTCCAGCTGGGGAACATGAGCTTCAAGAAGGAACGTCACTCGGACCAGGCCTCCATGCCTGATGATACCGGTACATGCACCACACTCACTCACAGGCATACAACAGTCCTATTCAGCAGTACATGCAGGCACTCGCAACGCTCTCTGCTTGCACAATGCCCAACTGAACTTCTTCTGTCCCGCAGCGGCCCAGAAGGTCTGCCACCTGCTGGGGATGAACGTGACTGACTTCACGCGTGCCATCCTGTCCCCCAGAATCAAGGTAGGTACCCGTACGCTGAGGGACGCCTCCCAAACACCAGTACACTCGACCCAACGGGGTACATTGACTCCGGGGCATTTCCCTCTGATTGGTTTTAGACGTAGTTCTCTTGGATGCGAGGCCAGTGTGTGTTACTCAGGAACGTGTTGTCTGCCGCTCTCCGCGGTGCAGGTGGGCCGGGACTACGTGCAGAAGGCTCAGACCCAGGAGCAGGCGGAGTTTGCGGTGGAGGCGCTGGCCAAGGCGTCCTACGAGAGGATGTTCCGCTGGCTGGTGATGAGGATCAACAAGGCCCTGGACAAGACCAAGAGACAGGGCGCCTCCTTCATCGGCATCCTGGACATCGCCGGCTTCGAGATCTTCGAGGTACGCTTTCGGGCCCTTGACCGTACGGGACAACGGCAAAGAAGGTCGCTTGTACCGTAGACCGGAGGGTTGCGGTCCAGGCCAGGGCACACCGCTAACCTAAGCAGACATTCCAGGCACACCAGCTAAGAAGTGGTGTGCA
The DNA here is from genome assembly GCF_964030765.1 of Micromesistius poutassou. Taxonomy (NCBI): domain Eukaryota; kingdom Metazoa; phylum Chordata; class Actinopteri; order Gadiformes; family Gadidae; genus Micromesistius; species Micromesistius poutassou. The sequence goes on along the minus strand of NC_140273.1, from coordinate 9,533,975 downwards.
TGGACATGGAACACAGAGTCTTGCCTCAAGACACCAGCGTGTCTGCTTGGAAGCCACTCCTGATTTTTCACATCATAGCATAGCAATAAAACAAGAAGGAGCAGACGACAAATGCCCTTTGGACTGCCTTCAGCCTTTTGCTTCCCATAGTTAAGTAGGGCTGAAACTGGAGATTATTTTCAGTCCAATAATCAATTGATTATTAAAAAATGATGGCAAATGCCCTCGAGTCTAAAGGGATGTCTTTAATGTGTTTGCTTTAGCTGACAAGCAGTCAAGAAAAATTAAGCTATTCCTTTTATGATTAACCAAATTTTAAATTTCAAGCAGCAATTCTTTATTTGTAATTGTTAAATTACTCAAATGATGTGTTGTTTGAGTAACAGCCCTATATTGACTATAGGGCTGTTTATCAAACTTAATTTTGATAATTGCTTCATCATTTGAGTAATTTAACTATTACAAATACAGAGGGAGGCTATCTTAGGCCATGGACCATTATTTTTCGTCTACTCTTTCCTCCAAGTGTTAAATTTATACTGAACAAAGTCGTTATTTATTATTAAATTGTAATAATTGTCCCTTCCCCCCCCTCCTCCTCCAGCTGAACTCTTTTGAGCAGCTGTGTATCAACTACACCAACGAGAAGCTGCAGCAGCTCTTCAACCACACCATGTTCGTCCTGGAGCAGGAGGAGTACCAGCGGGAGGGCATCGAGTGGAGCTTCATTGACTTTGGCCTGGACCTCCAGCCCTGCATCGACCTCATCGAGAAATCTGTGAGATAGCTCCTCCCCTTCACTCTCTAAAATCATGTAATTTGAGACTAGTAACAGCAAGTCAGCGCAAACCCGGCCAAAACAGGGTAACAGGGTCGTTCAACTTTTGGCCGCTTCTGGTTTTTTCATCATGTTGCTAGCATGGATCTGTAAGCACATACTTGGCCGAAAGGAGGACAAATAAAAGGACGAAATACAAATTTGACTAGCATTGGTATATTCAGATATATCCCAGAGCCTGAAGCCTGTCAGGAAACCAATGTTTCAAGACAGAGTGTCTGTAGTGGTCTGATATGAACAGTGTGTAGACTGTCCTCTTAAGGAATAAATGTATTTAAATGCTCTTCTGAAAGCTCCATCTTGTCACTCGTGAATTTGTGTGTTTGCCTTCCGTTCCTGGCGCTAGGCCGCCTCCCCCCCAGAAGTTCTGCTATGGCACGTCAGGGCCGCTGGATCTGAGAAGACTCCTCCCCCTTATGAGTCTTCCACTGTACTCACACACACATGTAGTGTCAAAATCAAGTTGTCCAGCAACCACATGTCCATCTGTCTTCACTCGTCAACTGTCAAATATTTGCATCACTGGTCACCATGACAACGGTCCAAATCTGTGATCGCCGTTTCAACAGCAGTTTCGGGTAGAATCAGGAAGTGAGATTGCCTGCGGAGGGAACCTGCTGCTGTTGTGGTGAATAAAATGTCAGGGGCTTCACGAGAGACTTTCTTTAGCTCTGCTGAGCAAGGTTTGGTGGGCTGTTTGTATGAAGATATGACATATGACGGGCCTAGACACGGGAGTGGGGCGTTCAGTTTGAGAGGGGGGCTATTTTATGAGTTGCTCTGTTGCAAAGTGTTGCTCACATCGATGCTTAAGTCCCATGGTTGCACATAGTTTTGCATCATCTAAGTGTGTGTGTGTGTGTGTGTGTGTGTGTGTGTGTGTGTGTGTGTGTGTGTGTGTGTGTGTGTGTGTGTGTGTGTGTGTGTGTGTGTGTGTGTGTGTGTGTGTGTGTGTGTGTGTGTGTGTGTGTGTCCAGACTGGGCCCCCGGGGGTGCTGGCCCTGCTGGACGAGGAGTGCTGGTTCCCCAAGGCCACGGACAAGAGCTTTGTGGAGAAGGTGGTCCAGGAGCAGGGCGGCAGCTCAAAGTTCCAGAAGCCCAAGAAGCTGAAGGACAACGTGGACTTCTGCATCATCCACTACGCTGGCAAGGTACGGACCAGCCTCATTTACTGCAACTTTAACTTTTTTTAGGTTAATTACGATATATTATATAAGCCTATATTATGTAGGCAAGTAGTTGCCTATATTTTCTGTCAAATTGAATGCAGATGGAGACATGAACCTGATGTGAAATGTGATTGTAGAGGCAGACAGTTGATTAGGGGAGGAGCCGGGCCTCGCCTATAGAATGCTGTGAGACACCCTGATATGGAAATGTTTTATTTTCAGGCTAATGAATCATGCGAAAGTCACAAGATATCATTCAGCATCATTTAGCCGCCTAATATAAAAAAGATAAGGTTGTCGATGGGTTTGGCCTGACAAATCAGAATCGACCATGTCAGATCTTGGTCGAGGGCTCCCCTTGGGCAGACCAGCTCAACAGAAGAACACATGGATACACATGACTATGTCGTTTGTGCGGTAGGTTGACTACAAGGCCGACGAGTGGCTGATGAAGAACATGGACCCCCTGAACGAATGTGTGGCCTCGCTGCTCAACCAGTCAACGGACAAATTCATCGCCGATCTCTGGAGGGACGGTGAGTTTGGCCGCCGCATTAAGAGTAGAATTTCTATGTTTTCTTAAGAGTTTTTTCAAGTAACTGGGGTTAGTCCACAGTGGTATTATCCTCTGTGATGGTCGCAATGTGAAGTAACTGAGGTTACGTGGTATTATCCCCTGTGATCCCCTGTTTCCTGTCTGTATCTTGGTCTGTCCTCATCCCACGCCCCTGTGTTTCTGGTCACAGTGGACCGCATCGTGGGACTGGACAAGGTGGCGGGCATGTCGGACTCCATGCACGGAGCCTTCAAGACCCGCAAGGGCATGTTCCGCACGGTGGGCCAGCTGTACAAGGAGCAGCTGTCCAACCTCATGACCACCCTGAGGAACACCAACCCCAACTTCGTCCGCTGCATCATCCCCAACCACGAGAAGAAGGTGGAGATGAACTCGTTTTGGGGTTTTGCAGTCTAGATCGTGACGACTGATCGTCAATCTAGCTTTTGGTTTTGATGCGTTTGTTATAATGTGTTTTTCTGTCCGTTTGTCTCTCTGTCCGTTTGTCTGTCCCCCACCAGGCTGGTAAGCTGGAGCCCCACCTGGTCCTGGACCAGCTTCGGTGTAACGGAGTGCTGGAGGGGATCCGGATCTGCAGACAGGGCTTCCCCAACCGCATCGTCTTCCAGGAGTTCAGGCAGAGGTAAACAGGGTGAACACATGGTTATCCATCGTTTAGAATTTACAATCGCAACAAAATGATTTCATGGAAAATATATATTTTTTATTTTAGTAGAATGGTCTAATCAATCTCACAGCTCAACGGGAGCTATTACTATGCACTGCAACAGTTACTTTTTGACCAACTTTCTGGATGCACAGACACGGAGGGAGAGACCAGAGGGTGGGCCGATGCATCATTATTGTGCATAGGAATGCACAATCACTTTTCCGTTATTCTTCTTCCCACCAAACTTGTGCAACTAATGTGGCCAAAACTACCGAACCAATCGATTCCATTCAACATCTGTCACCAAGGTCTAGGTCCATACATCTGGGCAATGACTTCATATTTGTAAACTTGATACTTTTTGAGATATTCTACTTTTAAAATACTATTTTTTAACAATGGAAGTCAATGGGAAGATGGTGGAACCGTCCGCCCATTCTCTGACACTTCCTACTACAAACTTTGTAACAAATCAAGACACTTGTATCTTAAATAATCTGAAAACAGAATTTAGATTACCTTTATAATTTTTTCATAATCACAGTTTAAGTTCCATGTCCGCCTCGCTTTCAGTTGGTCTCATTGATTTATGCTGAGGGAGGAGTGCGAGGACGTGCAGGCAGTGTTGCCAGATTGGGCAGTATTTGTGCTAAATTTGACTACTTTTAATCACGTTAGGCTGGAAAAATGTTTGGTTTTAAAAAGAACTGTCGGGATTATTATAATTTTTTCTACAAACATCAATCAATACCATACCTTTCATATGGCATATTGTTTGTACTACTACTACTACTACTACTACTACAGCTACTATCTTCCAGCTTTGACAGTATGACATTTTAGCTTCCAGCTTTTGTAACAATGTATTTCAGCACTTTGCTTCTTCAGGTTATGCAATTCAGCGTCAGTCAGTTAACGTTTTTCAGCAGTGCACTGCAATACATTTGACCTTTCAGATTTTTCAGCAGTGCAGGGCAATACATTTGACCTTTCAGATTCTTCAGTTCAATTAATTTTACATTTCTGCATTTTTAGCAATGCTTTGCGCTTTTCATTCAGCTGTCACTTTATAGATAGATAGATAGATAGATAGATAACTTTTATTGGCATGTCAACACAGTTGATTGGAATTTGTCTTAGTGCCACACAGGTTAAAATAACCTGTGTGGCAGGTTATTTTAACCTGTGTATACACGCACAGAGAATACAGTACATAAAAGACAATGACACAGACAATCATTCAAACCAATAAAAAGACGTTTGTGTGTTTGTGCAGTCTATAAAGTTCAGAGTGTATTTAGCACAGGTTTACTGAGTGCCTGAGCATTGAGGAGCCTGATATTTGTTATTTGTTTCCAACATTTTTTTTAAAATGGTGTGCATATTTACATTGTTTACTCCATTTAGACTTTTGAACTCTATTCAAATCCCTTCACTTGATTTAAGACATTTAACGTTTCTTTACGTCTTAATCTATGTGGCTTTATTAGAACATATTTTCAACCTCACTTTCTAGTATTGACTGTGATTTACATTTTAAGATGCATATCTAACTACCCACCTCATCTTACCCACAGAAAATAGATCATTGTTCAAAGGTTGTGCAATTAAGAGAAGACAAGAGACTGAAGTTGATGGTTTCTATGTTCAGTGTCTGATTTCTGTCCAACCATAACTGAACTCATCCACACTCAACTATCAATCTTTGCAGTGGCTATACAACCCTCAGCTGAACTGAAATATGGTTATGGTTCTTAGCAGTTGCCTTTATTCATAGCGACATGCAAAAAGATCATAAAGATCACAGGCATTTCTATGCACAGTAATCCCTTATGCGTGGGATTACATTTTCTAGTTTTATGTTCTCATTTTATGTCCTCTGTCTTACAGGTATGAGATCCTCACTCCCAACTCTATCCCCAAAGGCTTTATGGATGGGAAGCAAGCATGTGTTCTCATGGTAAGAGTCGTCACACATGCATAAAGACAATTTTTTTTAAATCATATCACATTTTATCGTATAGTGTGTATGACACATTGTTGTATTGCGATATTTAGCATATTTGCATTCAATCACGAGTTAAGACGGGGAGTGTATACTGAGTCCTGTTCCTCTCTCCTGGACAGATCAAAGCCCTGGAGCTGGACCCTAACCTGTACCGGATCGGACAGAGCAAGGTGTTCTTCCGGGCCGGAGTCCTGGCCCACCTTGAGGAGGAGCGGGACATGAAGGTCACAGACGTCATCATCAACTTCCAGGCCTGGTGCCGTGGCTACGTGGCTCGCAAGTACGCAAATACCCCACCTCCAGTGCTTCAGTAGATTACTCCCTGCACTTGTGTACAATCCGCCTTATCCCTCGATCATTTGATAAGCCTATTATTTTCACCTAGAGACAGCCCCCTTCCTCTATTCAACGAGGAGGCCTCGTATCATTTTGCGTTTGTATAAACACTAGCCAAAATGTGTCAATGCCAGGACAGTGAGAACCCCTTTTTTATTTTATTTTTTTATTTTTGTCCTCTGATGTTTGTGCCTGCATAAAAGTCCTGAACATTCGTTGTTTCGCTGAAGAGGCTTCCTGAAGTCTGGCAGTGTGTCCTCCCATGAACATGCTCCCAATAAACCAAAAGCTTTGCTGATGTGAAGCGTCTGACAAGAGGTCCTGTTTCATTGCCCACCACCTTGTTCTCTCCCTCCAGAGCGTTCACCAAGCGGCAGCAGCAGCTGACGGCCATGAAGGTGATCCAGAGGAACTGTGTGGCCTACCTGAAGCTGAGGAACTGGCAGTGGTGGAGGCTCTTCACCAAGGTACCACGTGTGGGTGGGTGGGTGGGTGGGTGGGTGGGTGTGGAGACAGGCCCGTGTGTGTTCACTGGGCTTCCAGCCTTGCTGGCTTCATATTTTTTTTCCATGGTAGATCTAAACCAACTCGCGTCATAGTTAATTGTTTCTGATCTGAGCGTTTGGAGGCCTTTAAAGTGAAACGATGATGCAGATGTGTTCATTGGGGTAGTCAGATTCTGACGGGTTACACCCCGACTTCCTGTTTGCTCCGTCCCTACCCAACACCTCCTCTCCTCTCTCCCTAGGTGAAGCCCCTGCTGCAGGTGAGCAGGCAGGAGGAGGAGATGCTGGCTAAGGATGAAGAGCTGGAGCAGGTGAAGCAGAGGCAGCTGGAGGCCCAGCAGATGCTCCAGACGTTTGAGTCCAAGCAGCAGCAGGTATGTGACATGAGGACCAGGACCACACGCTCCTACTGGCATCTGGTTACAGACCAGGGGCGGGGGAGACACGGACACTGACAGACACACACAGACACACACAGGGGGGGCGGGGGGGGAGGGGAAAGAGTACAGTGAACCATGGCTATAGTAGGACTCAGGGGACAGCCTACAGTGAACCATGGCTATAGTAGGACTCAGGGGACAGCCTACAGTGAACCATGGCTATAGTAGGACTCAGGGGACAGCCTACAGTGAACCATGGCTATAGTAGGACTCGGAGCGTACATGGAGCCGTATCAGACCCTCACCTGTGTTTGTCCCCCACTCCACCAGCTGAGCATGGAGAAGCAGGCCCTGCAGGAGCAGCTGCAGGCGGAGATCGAGCTGTGTGCCGAGGCGGAGGAGATGCGCTCCCGCCTCTCCGCCCGGAAGCAGGAGCTGGAGGACATCCTGCACGACTTGGAGTCCCGCCTGGAGGAGGAGGAGGAGCGTGTCACGCAGATGAGCAGCGAGAGGAAGAAGATGCAGACCAACATCACGGTCAGTGGGGGGTTGGGGGGGGGCAGCGGTGTGTTTGTGTGCGTGTTTGGCCCTGTGAGGGAACGGGAGGATGACCCCCTTTATATAAAAGTATTTTTTGTTATTAATATTCAATATTTAACATGTTCCTATTTAATACAGATTTATAATTGAACATATAGAATACATATGGCTTACAAGTATGCATAACAAGTAATGTTAGTTTACATTACTTGTTATACTTATACATTTACTACTACATTTTTGTACTTTTTATTTTATTTCAATTCAATTAAATGTAATGGATAAAATAAAAAAAGGCAACCATTGCAATATTTACATGATCCATAACTTCAACCCATTTGTCCCCACAGGACCTGGAGCAGCAGCTGGATGAGGAGGAGGGTGCCAGGCAGAAGCTCCAGCTGGAGAAGTTGACCACGGACGCCAAGCTGAAGAAGATCGAGGAGGACGTCATGATGATCGAGGACCAGAACAACAAACTCAACAAGGTTGGTCCAGGGCTCTTCTCAATCATACCGTTTCTACCACAATGACACCACTGGTCTCCTTCAATCCAGTACCCTGTACTATGAACCTTGATTAGTGGGTTAGCGAGGTATGTTGCGCTCAAAGCCTAGGTTAGCTGGGACACGAAAGTCGATTTTAGCGTCGCTATATCACCATGGTGACATGCTGTCAACCAAACCTGGTCGGGAGCAGGTTTTCAGCTAAGATAAGCGCAGCTTCCTCGCCCCTCCGTTGACAATGACGTCACTATTTGTGGGTTTCCCCGTAGACCTCGGAGCCCGTATCGTACAGGGCTCTCTCTGGAGACAGAGGGTCTTTTGGGACAGATCCGATCCCTTGGCATTGGCTTGGCATCTTATAATAATCCACTACGCCACCGCCGCTACCTCACAGCGGTCGAAAATATATGCTATACATTTCTTATATAGGGTGTATTTAAAGTGAATTCCCTAGATTATAGAACAGGGCAGGTTTGACGTTGCTCATGCATTTTGAAATCAGCATCACTCTATTGGGATTAATGGAGAACAATTCATCATTTGGCATAATTATTTTATAGACTTAATGCAGAATCCTTTCACTTATACGAATTTACACGATCGAATTTACACTATTTTTTGCCAGCACGCCTCCCTAGCCAGTATGTGCAATAGTGTTGCCCCTAGCTGTTATCAGATTTTTTTAACTCCTAGGTGTTAATTATGACAATCTGTTCCTCTTGAGTGAAATAGACTGCTCTTGCTCTATCCATTTTGTAAAGGTGAGTAAAATGACGTGATAAATGCCCCTTTCACGTGAATGCGCGTTGAACCTAAAGCGGAAAACCTGGCTTGACTAAACGAATCCTAACGAGTGTCGTAGTACCATTTAACTCTGATCGCGAGTTGCGTCTCTGTCGATCCAGGTTTTCCCAAGAAAGCCTGGGTATGTTCAGCGAGGTTCGTAGTATACCCCACTGATGTGTATTTGGGATGCAAGTTGTTTTGGTTTATAGTGTGCACTGCTCAGTACTTCCAAGGTCCAATGGTTGAGATGGGGGGGGGGGGTAGTCGGTAGGGACCTCACAATACGATAGTATAAAGATATGTGAGCGACGATACGACACGTATTGCAATTCTTTAAATATTGCGATATGACATGTGATGGAAATTCTTGTTTTTATGTGTGGTTTAACGTTGGACTTCATGTTCTACAAGTCCACCATTTCTTAAATGCAGAGGTGAATCGGTGGATACACTATAGCGGCCTCTATACCACGCTACTATTCAGTTGCTTAGACTAAAATAACATTTAGAGAACAAAGAAATGCGATACACATGAATTGATTCAATAATTGACGTGTCATTATTTTTAACAGTGATTCATGTGTCATACATGAGTGATTGACACGTTTCGATTCTAAACAACTTGGATGTGATTTAGACTCGGTCATGATTCCCACACTGACCGCTCTCTACCCGTGTTCAGGAGAAGAAGCATCTGGAGGAGCGGATCTCCGAGTTCACCACCAACCTGTCTGAGGAGGAGGAGAAGTCCAAGAGCTTGCAGAAGCTCAAGAACAAACACGAAGCTATGATCACCGACCTGGAGGGTAAGAGACATCCAAATCTATTTCTACGTCAATCTATTTCTACGTAATCTATATACGTCAGCTGTATATTTATATGAACGATATATTTATATGTATGTCAATGATATATTTATATGATCATCAACAATATATTTATATATACGTCAACAATACATTTTTCTATCTGTCAATATATCTATCTCTATATCTATATCTTTTGTTTTCTCTGTCCCTCAGACCGCCTGAGGAAGGAGGAGAAGTCGAGGCAGGAGTTGGAGAAGGGCCGTCGGAAGCTGGAGGGGGACTCCACCGATCTCCACGACCAGATCGCAGACCTCCAGGCTCAGATCGCCGATCTCAAAGCCCAGCTGGCCAAGAAGGAGGAGGAGCTTCTGGCTGCCCTCGCCAGGTGAGCAGGGGGGTGTTGCCTGGTCCAACTCATACCATAGCTTCTCCACAGTGTAACTGTATGTAAAGTTTTGGAGCGTTATCTACAGTTATACTGTGGAGAAACATATTTTTCCTATGACGCGACTAGAAGTAATCCAGTAACAGTTGGAATACTTTGATTTAGGAAACTGATTGGTAACCGGTGCTTGTAATATTGTTTGTTCCTAGATGCATCACCATACCCTTCTGAGATAAGGATTAATGAAAAAGATTGATTTTCAGATACAAATACATTATATAACGATGAACCCATTGTTTTTCCCTCTCTGCTGCCGTCACCTTCTAGGATCGAGCAAGAGGCCTCAGCCAAGAACCTGGCCCAGAAGAACATCCGAGAGCTGGAGGCGCAGATTTCTGAGCTGCAGGAGGACCTGGAGCTGGAGAGACAGGCCCGCGCCAAAGCTGAGAAGTACCGCCGGGACCTGGGAGAGGAGCTGGAGGCTCTGAAGACGGAGCTGGAGGACACGCAGGACTCCACTGCAGCCCAGCAGGAGCTCAGGTACGAGGATGGGCATGCCTTCTGGACGACCTGCATGCATGCTAGATGCATGCTTATAGTACGTTTGATTATTTGTAATAGTCAACTTTGATTTCGACAGTTATCTATCCAGTTATCTATCTATTTAGTCACATGTTAATATTAAGTGAAAGCTGCATTCATTTATTTCTGACCACTAGAGGGCACCAAAAGACTGCTATTGTCCTGCGCCTTCCATTCTTTACTTCTAATCCATGTTCAGATCTAAGCGTGAGATGGAGGTCTCTCAACTGAAGAAGACACTCGAAGATGAAGCGAAGGTCTACGAGCAGCAAATGGGCGACATGAGACAGAAACACAACCAGGCCTTTGATGAGCTCAACGAGCAGCTGGAACAGGCCAAGAGGGTGAGCACTGATCTAAGGATGCAAAATTGTTATGTCTTCTTTGGATGTGGTTTTTGTATTTCAATTGAGTCACTCTTATTCATAAGAAAAGGAGACTTGGCTTTTAGTTTACTTTCAGTTAAACGGATGTCCTGATGCGTCACCCTACAGCACAAGGCGTCTGTGGAAAAGACCAAGCATGCACTGGAGAGCGAGTGGAACGAGCTGCAGATCGAGATGAAGACCCTGACCCAGAGCAAGAGTGACTCCGAGAGTCGCAGGAAGAAGGCGGAGTCCCAGCTGCAGGAGCTGCTGGTCAAGCACGGGGAGAGCGAGCGCCAGAGGACCGAGCTGGCCGAGAAGATGACCAAGATGCAGGTGAGCGTCACGTCCGACCGTCGCAGTGTCCCCTTCGAGGAGCTGGGGTCTCCGATAGTGGGTGGACTTGAAGGGGGGAGACAATGACGGTGACGGAAGGCTAAAAAGTTTTCTTTAGATCCTGGAGTGCTGTAGTGAAGAGAAGTTAAGGGTACTGGTTCCAGGGGGGGATGATGATGATGATGATGATGAAAATTAATTGACGGTCGTTTCCTGCTGTTGAACCCCAGGCTTTCTCATTGTCATGCTCATTCGTTATCGGAAATCCCAACGTGTATTTGTTACTCTTGTCTTTAGTCCGAGCTGGATAACGTCAGTGGTCTGCTGAGTGAGGCGGAGAGCAACGGCATCAAGGCCAGCAAAGACTGCTCCTTTGTGGAGTCCACGCTGGCGGATACACAGGTACACTCACTCACTCACTCAATCGCTCACTCACTCACTCACTCACTCTACTTTAACTTTCTCCTCCCTCTATGTGTTTTGTTCATGAAGCATGGTGACAGGCGGGTTTATTCCATGTGTTAAAAGCTATCGGTCACATAGCTTAGCCTGCCTATCTATACCTAACCCATACACTCTTCCAGATGTTGTGTTGTTCAGCCCACCTGTGTGTGTGTGTGTGTGTGTGTGTGTTGTGTAGGAGCTGCTTCAGGAGGAGACCAGGCAGAAGTTGGCGGTGAACACGAGGCTGCGGCAGATGGAGGACGAGCAGAGCAACCTGCGGGAGATGCTGGAGGAGGAGGAGGAGAGCAAGAGGAACGTGGAGAAGCAGGTGGCCACCCTGCAGACCCAGGTCAGTCCAACACTCACCCCTCACCCCCCCAAGGTGCACACACAGGCACCACCCCTGCCCCCTCCGACCCTCCATCGCCAGGTCGGGAACTACGATTTTAAATGCCATGTTTGACCCGAGAATGAACCGATTTCAAATGTGTGCATTTCTTGATTTTGCTCCTTGTCTGAACTGTTATGATCCTTACGATCACGTCACCGTTGACCTCTGACCTCTCAAAAATATTCCTGGTGTGGAAAACGCTCTTTTTCTTATCATTAGTTATTTGTAAGTTGAGTTGAAAGGGCGCTATGGTTGCTTGTTTTAAGGCCCGTTTTTCCACCCGTCGATACCTCAGGTACCCTACTCAGGTTGACATCAACAATGAGTCACTTCATATCTATATGGGTAGCGTCTAAACAGTTCCCATTGGATCCCTTCAGAAAGGACAGGATCCATCTCAAGGGGCTAACCTCAAATTAAAACGGAGCACATTGGTTCCTGTACGGTACATGCTAGCGGCACAGTTTCTTCCCCTTACGGGAAGGTTTATGAGCTGTACCTTTAAGCCTCTACCCCATTACGTAAACACTCCTTCTCTTTTCTTATCCGTAGTTATAAAGACAAAAACATTCATTGATGTATGAAACGACCCGGCCATCCAAATAGTCACATAATTCCAAATCTATATTCCTCCTCCTCCTCCTCCTCCTCCTCCTCCTCCTCCTCCTCCTCCTCCTCCTCCTCCTCCACCTCCTCCTCCTCCTCCTCCTCCTCCTCTCAGCTGGCGGACATGAAGAAGAAGATGGAGCAGGAGGCGCTGACCCTGGAGGGCACCGAGGAGGGCCGTAAGCGGACGCAGCGGGAGCTGGAGGGCGTGGTGCAGCAGCTGGAGGAGAGGAGCTCCGCCTACGACAAGCTGGACAAGACCAAGACCCGGCTGCAGCAGGAGCTGGACGACCTCATGGTGGACCAGGACCACCTGCGGCAGATCGTCTCCAACCTGGAGAGGAAGCAGAAGAAGTTTGACCAGGTGTGTGGGTGGAATGAACCCAAACTGTAACTATAAAAAAAGTGTCATTTTTGTTTCGGTGGATTTTAAAAGATTGCTGTGAGGCTCTTTTCATTGTCGTTTGTTTTTCACCCATCGTTTTTATTTTTGTTCCCTTGCCAACATCTGAATACTTCTCAATGAGATTGTTCACTACTAAACCTAATCGTTTCCCTCCGGTTCCTCCTCCTCCTCCTGCCTAGATGCTGGCGGAGGAAAAGACCACCTCCACCAAGTACGCCGAGGAGCGGGACCGGGCGGAGGCGGAGGCCCGGGAGAAGGAGACCCGCGCCCTGGCCCTGACCCGCGAGCTGGAGGCCATGGCGGGCCTGAAGGACGAGCTGGACCGCACCAACAAGACGCTGAAGGCCGAGATGGAAGACCTGGTCTCCTCCAAGGACGACGTCGGCAAGAGTGTAGGAGCGGCAACGCGCGCCATTTTGTTTGGTTCCATTTTGAACCGCCTGCTGAGTCGTAGAAAGTTGTCTTTGTGGATTAGTCCTCATAATCTCTTCCAATTATATATATAGTATATATTTTTTGTCATGTTTCTTAGTTGCGTTTATTTATTTTCCTAAACCATTTTTACATGGATGATGCATCCCCTGATGGGTTGCATGGCAGCCCTACACAGGGCCTCATTGAACAATTATAGAATGATGATTTTTAATAGTCTCAAATAAAGGTTGAAGCTTGGGAGTGGGTCAGGGTCATGGCACTACTGATGGTCAATCCTAGCCGGTACCTGATCTCCTCTGTTAGAACCACAGGAGTATAAACGCCCTCACGTTTCTCCTCCTCCTCCACCTTCTCCTCAGGTCCACGAGCTGGAGCGGGCGAAGCGCGGCATGGAGCAGCAGGTGGAGGAGATGCGGGTGCAGCTGGAGGAGCTGGAGGACGAGCTGCAGGCCACCGAGGACGCTAAGCTGCGCCTGGAGGTCAACATGCAGGCCATGAAGGCCCAGTTCGACCGCGACCTGCTGGCCCGCGACGAGCAGGGAGAGGAGAAGAAGAGGGCCCTGGTCAAGCAGGTGAGGCATACGGAGGACTCATGGCTTGCTCGCTCATTCACTCACTCACTCACATGCATTGGATCGAGTGGATGATATAGCTTCACTATACAGTACTGTACTCACTCACTCACATTGGTTAGAGTGGAGGGCATTACTTTAACATTCGCTGCTGTACTCACTCATTCACTCGCTGACTCACTCACTCACGTTGGATAGAGTGGACGGTAAAGCGATACTACACAGTACTGTACTATCTATATTAACTACTAACTATAGAGAATGTTATACTTTTTTTTTTATTGTCACAGGTGCTCGGCTCAAGATGGAAATGTACTAATACATAGTGAATAGAAATAAGTAAAAATAACAACCAACAAACAGTGAGGCAGTGAAATGTGCAGCGTGTATACGAAGAGGGGGCTGCAGGGGTCCTGACGGTGGGTCTGGGGTCCGGCAGGTGCGTGAGATGGAGCTGGAGCTGGAGGAGGAGCGGCGCCAGCGCTCCCAGGCCATGTCGGGCCGGAAGAAGCTGGAGCTGGACCTGGCCGAGCTGGCGGCTCAGATAGACTCTGCCAACAAGGGCCGCGACGATGCCCTCAGGCACCTGAAGAAGCTTCAGGTCAGACCCATTCACTCATTCATTTATTACCATGTCTGTACTTTTAATTATGTGGGAAGCGTACTTTGGGCAAAACCCCAAATCTCACAAAGCCTATATGATATTTTTCTTTAATGACTGGACACACATTAAGCATGAACCATTATGAATCAGTGGCTTCAATGCTTGTTAAGAAGCCTTAAATAAATTCATGGGTATTTTTATGGGTTTGGCTAACATCTCTGTAATGCCCAAAAACATAATTTACTTTATGGCAACGGGGAACAAAAAGATGAATAGGGCTCCTTTTAGAAGCCTTTGAGATGAGTGTGGATTTAGCTGCGCTACAAGTTGCCATTAAGCTGCCAACCAGAGAGCCAACAGCCCTTGCCCATAGCTTAGCATTAACAGCAGGGTATGGACATGGAGCGACTGCTGATGCTTTCTGCGTGTCTGTCCCCCAGGTGCTGATGAAGGAGCAGATGCGCGAGATGGATGAGCTGCGTGCGTCCCGGGACGAGGCCCTGAACGAGGCTAAGGAGAATGAGAAGAAGATGAAGACCATGGAGGCCGATGCCATGCAGTATCAGGAGGTACCGATGGCACACCATGCTCACACTCGGGCTCTTATTGGTTGTTTACATGCAACAAAAGCCACTGCCCATCCAATCATGTGCTTTGACAGGAAAATATGTGTGCAAGTCTTTTCATTCAAGGCCAAATTTAATGATGGTACTGGCTATTTCAGGGCTGCGACTGCCACAGATACCAGATTTTTGTTAATGCGTTTGATTTATTGATGTGATGAGAATTTCAACAAATATGGCAAAAATAGAAAAAAAAAAAAAAGTTTATGTTACGGTCCATCAAATGGAAGGCTCACTGTCCAATGTGGTTGTATGTGGGGGAGCTCATGCTATCGTTCTCATGTCTTGTGCTCTCAGGACCTGTCGTCTGCAGAGAGGATGAAGAGACAGGCCCAGACAGAGAGAGATGAGCTTCAGGAGGAGATGAGCAGCTTAAACACCAAGCTGTATGATCCCACACACTTCAATAGCTACACCACAACATCCAAAACATCCTGCATGCACCGATTAATTAAACACACCATGCATTCATATGCATGTGTATGTGTACTGTCTCTAACTAAATAAAAATATATATCCGTCAGAGCACCTTCTATAACAAATTGTCCTGATGTGCGATCCCAAAGGATCATAAGACTTCAAACTGAAGATGACCCATGGCTGTTCTTCTCCTCCGCAGGTCTCTGGCTGCGGATGAGAAGAGGAGGCAGGACGCTCGTATCGCCCAGCTGGAGGAGGAGCTGGAGGAGGAGCAGATCAACACAGAGATGGTGAACGACCGGCTGAAGAGAACCACGCTGCAGGTGAGCCAATGCCGCAACATGTCTCGTAACTTACAGTTGTTGTTATTATTGAGTGTAATCTGTTGAGATCAGTGGTGACAATGACATGAAAATCAAAAGCTTGGAAAAAGGCATGTTGCTTCCCCTTTACAACTATAACGCGGGCGGCTTGTTGATTCACAGGAATGCATTACTGGTAGTGGAGTATCATGAATCACATTGCTGAAACCACTAGCTTCCACTTCCACAAAGTGGAAAACAAAACAGAACTAGCCAGCACAGTCCTAGCTACAGTAGTATTATTTGTACAGTACTATATTTATTTATTTATTTATTTATTTATTTATTTATTTATTGGGGTGCACGATAATTATCGGGACGATAACAGAAATTATCATTTGTCATTCCGATATCATGACGAATAGCCCCGATAACATAGCCTATATAATTTCAGTGCCCCACTCCCACTAACGCTAAATTAAAGGTCTTATTGTAACCATAAAAGTACACATCATACAATCAATTACATTACATGAGTTCACAGCTGCACGCGTATATAGAAAATGTTTATTTTTATTATTATGTTACACCTTTCCTGCTGTCGGCTCCCGGACTGTAGTCGAGAGCACAGGGGAGACGTTGATGTTCTCTCGGGGTACCACCCTTCCCTTTGACCGGCGGTGGGTCTGCTTCTTAGCATTTTTTTTAACAAATACAAAAAAGTAGTCCCTCCTGGCTGCCAGCAAAGTGTACGGCGGTTGCTATGCAACACACTGTAGCGTCCTTCAGAGAGAAGGCTAGAGACGGTAGCTTGGTTCGCCGGCAATTTAGCCTACTATCGAGTTCACTCACTGTGTGCCTATTGCTTTACAACATTTCCACCCTCTCCAGCAATCAACATGTTTTTAGGCTTCAGTGAACTATGCTATTGCTTTTATATATAAATAAACAGTTCAAGTTAGGCACGGAGTGATACTGAACTCTGTAAACTGAACGGGCGTCATAGCTGTGTGTATACGCTCAATATACAACCGTTGGGAACCAATCAGATCGCTTGATTTAAGCCACCCGTTTTATATATATACACACACACACACACACACACACACACACACACACACACACACACACACACACACACACACACACACACACACACACACACACACACACACACACACACACACACACACTCATACTGACTCGCACTTCTGTGCCATGTGTCTGGTCCCAGAATGACCAGCTGAACGCGGAGGTGTCCACGGAGCGCAGCGCTGCCCAGCGCCTGGAGGGGGTCCGCATCCAGCAGGAGCGGCAGAACAAGGAGCTGAAGCTGAAACTCGGGGAGCTGGAGGGAGCCATCAAGCTCAAGTACAAGGCCTCCATCTCGGCTCTGGAGGCCAAGATCTTGCAACTGGAGGAACAGCTGGACGTGGAGTCAAAGTGAGTGACCCCAGAGGATGCATCGTTGAGGCCACCAGAGCCTCTCAATAGTTCATAATTGTTTCAAATGTGCATGGCTTTGGAAACATCAGTGAAAACAATTATCTATGGGGGTAGATTTGTCTCAATATTATAATATTAGATAAGATGACTACTTGTTCCGTGTCCATTTTTTGTTTTAGTAAAAGAAAATAATTGAGAGGAGGAAGAAAGGTAGCTTTGGTTTGTCTTCCTCACCGTTTGTTGCTGTTGTTGGGCAGGGAGCGGCAGCAGTCCTCAAGACAGGTCCGCAGGACGGAGAAGAAGCTGAAGGAAGTGCTGCTACAGGTGGAGGACGAGAAGCGCAACACAGACCAGTACAAAGACCAGGTCAGCCTTCCTCACCCACTCAACCACCACCTCATTGAAAGGATCCAATAATTTTGTGTGCGCGGTGTGTGTGCGCGTGTGTCCCCTGCTGACCCTGGGGTCTACCGGTACCTCTACCATACCCTGAACCCTGTCTCCTCATCCAGGCCGACAAGCTCAACACCCGCATGCGGCAGCTCAAGCGCCAGCTGGAGGATTCTGAGGAGGAGGTGACTCGAGCCAACGCCAACCGCAGGAAGCTGCAGAGAGACCTGGACGACGTCAGCGAGTCGGCCGACTCCATGACCCGGGAGGTCAGCACCCTGCGGGGCAAGCTCAGGTGAGACCTTCGAAAGGGACATGCTGCAGAATGGGTACTGTGTGCTGCAGAATGTGTCTTCTGTGCCACAGAATGTGTACTGTGGGCCCGCAGAATGAGTACTCTGTACTGCTTAATGTGTACTCTGTAATGTAGAATGTGGCGTGTGTACTGCAGAATGTATAGTATACAAATGTCTTTCTCCCCATTTACCATTAATCATCTACTTGTCATCATACAGCATATACCCTTTGTGGTTGTATTCCTCAACTCTAATGGATCAGCAATCATCTGATTTCGCATCTTAAGATGTCCTTGCAAATTTCTGCGCTAAGTGTGTGTGTGTGTGTGTGTGTGTGTGTGTGTGTGTGTGTGTGTGTGTGTGTGTGTGTGTGTGTGTGTGTGTGTGTGTGTGTGTGTGTGTGTGTGTGTGTGTGTGTGTGTGTGTGTGTGTGTGTGTGTGTGTGTTTTAGACGGGGGGACCTGCCCTACAACTTAAACCGCCTGATCGCTCGCTCCGGTCTGGAAAGCGATGAGGAGGGAGACGTGCAGAGCGAAGCGTCTGAGCCCCCGACAGAGAGACCTTGAGGGTCCACACTGAGAACCAACCTACGAGTTGGGATTAATATTCAACATTTTTAACAAAAATTGCTTTTATGAAATTATCTAGCCATTGGTATCCCTTTAAATACTACAGCCTTGAATTATCTTTTTTTTTTTTGTATTATGAATGCGTATATCTCTGCCAAATATCTTCCCTTCTCCATCCGAATGAAAGGTAGATTTTTTTCCACAACGCTTCATCCTAAAATATAATATACACTTTCTTGCTTTATGTTTCTACTTCATGGAAAGAGATTGACATTTTTTTCTATTTTAACAAGCCATATGAGTTTATAAAGATGCATAAAATGCTGTTTAAGCCACTGTTAATCACTGTTTTGTTTTGCACATAATGATCTGGGTGTTTCTGGGTGCTTCAACACAGTAAGATACTAAATCACATTTAGTAAAAATGGTTGAAATCACAGTCAAACCTAACGAGTTGCACAGATGCTAGGACATGATCACAATTGGTGTAGTTTCACTCAAATACAGCCAGTAGTTTAGGGCTGATGAGCTTGTCAATCATTGTTTCATTTGGTCATCTTTGGTGGTGGTTTATGTATTTAGGCTTACTTTGCTTCTGTATTAACTTTTGGCATTGCAGTCGAAATTTCCTTTTGGCACAAAATAATGTTCAATACTGTTGAATACCACATGTGTGCAAGTTCAGGACGGTCACTGATCCACTGTTCATTTTCAATGCCATCTAATGCAAATTTCCAATTTCATCAATGCTAAGGGAAATAAATCGATTTAAAGTCTACTTGATTATTATGATTCATTCATTTTGTATTTCAAAACTGTAAAATGATTGTACCATTTTTTTTTAATAGAGAATATTCAACTTTGTTATTGTCATCTGTGAATTGTCGCTTTTGGGCATATATTCAAACCGTCGCTATTTGATTCTGTTGTGCAAAGACACATCTCGACCATTTCAAGTTCAGGCTATAGCTTCTCTGTCCAAGTCCATTTTGTTCCAACGGCGCCATCGTCAGGCCGAGGTGCGCAACCACATCTCATGAGAACCTGGGTGGGCAGCGATGAGCCGCCAGTGGTGAAGTAACGTTGCTGGTACGCAGGTTCCGTTCTCTATGATGACCACCATAACTATAAATCGATTTTGAGAAATGACAGCTTTTTGTTTGGTTAAGAAAGTAATAGTTATATTAATCATAACACTTGCAACATAACCAATTCACCTGTAAAAGGTTGCTAGAGGAACTAACCGGTCTAGCTAGCTCCCGCTTCTGACTACACACCGCTACTGACAGCAGCTACCGGCGGCTAATGCTAACTACAGCGACCAGCTTTTATTCACATGAGTTTGTGGGACACAAGATGTCATGCTTCAAAGCGAGAGGGACCATATAACCGGCGTATGTCGGGTAAGAGTCGGGTCAGTAATTTGGGTTGACACTAAAGCGTAGCATCGTGGCTAAAGTTGCATGTATGCTATCAGCGGCTAGTTTTTATAAAAGGTCAACGTTGATAACTGTCGGTAAAGCTCGGGTGTTTAACTACATGGCACACCAGAAACGTTGTTGCATTTCGGTATATAACGTTACTATAACGAACTTGCTGCCGTGTTTTATATTGCCTATATTCACGCTGTCCTTCATCAGCATCAACACAAGGAGAGGTTCCCCTCCTGCAAATGTAAGGACGGAGTAGAAGCTACGTAAGAAAGTGTCTTTAACCCAAATGTGTTTGGTTTAAAGGCTGCCACCAATCTGCATCTACACGGCTATAGAGAAGAGACTTTCATTATACGACGTCCTCAAAACATCAGGACGCCGAGCCCCATCCACCACTCAAATGGAGGTGGCAATGGTAATTGTTGAGTGGTTGTATAATTGCATATTTTGTCCTTTGTCGTGATTGTGGTTTATTTTAGTAACATTAAGGTTAAAGGTTTACATATTGGTTTCAGTTGTGGAGGAATGTGACCTACCAAAAAGTATTTTGCTAGTGTATAATCATTATAATCAATATTTAACCAGGTTAGTTGGGGGTTTGTTGCAGCTCATGTAAACCTGACAAATGTCAGTACAGATCATTATCTCAAATAACCTTGTTTATAATTGAATGGTGCAGACTGCTGGGCTATTTGGCATAATCAGAATCCTATGTGTGATGTTGAAGCTCGATTTAGTCCCCACAACCACAGAAATACAACATGAAGGCTGTCAAGATTATTTAGAACATGTCTTTAGGCAGAATCCATATGACTGAAACGTAAACGTTCTGCATGACCTACATGCTCTCACACACACACACACACACACACACACACACACACACACACACACACACACACACACACACACACACCACTACACAATAACAGAATGTGGCTGTGCTGGATTATAAGGAAAGTGTGCAGCAGTGTGTGCATGTGTGCGTGTCACACAACACAATAGAATCCCCTCGAAAAGGTACGTGAAGTGGATTCATCTGCCGCTTCAGCTCAGCTCAGAGAGAGGGGGAGCGTCACAGCAGAGAGCTGGGGACAAAGCATTATTAGTTAGAGAAAGGGGGGATTCCGTGAGGTAAGGGAAGCTAGAAGGCAGGAGCAGCGCAATGGAGGTTTACCCTGTCTTATGTTGACACAGTAGCGGCAGCCACACCAGAGAGAGCGAGGGCTAGAGGGGCAAGAAGGAGAGATGCAAGGAAGTCAGGATTCTGCAACCAGCGACTCAGGCAGCCTGGCAAAGGTATTCTGTGTGTGAGTGTCTCTGCTTGTAAATATTTCTGATGACCTGTGGTCAGTATGTGTATGTGTGAAGCACGTGATGTTGTCTGTGTTAAACTTTACACACACAATATCCAGGGAAGACCAGATTTTCTTTAGGCATATAAATGTGTTAAGACTGCAGCTTTAACCTGATTTGTGTTATTCTTCTGTTCAATGCTATTCAATTCAATTCGCCTATTATGAATTTCTCTTGTGGTGTGCTGTATGTCTATCTTTCCATACATGCTACAGATTAGCTATGTTTGTGGTCTTGTCGGTCTGTCTTCCATCCATGTCTGTGTCTGGTGGCCTTTTGCTTTGGTTTGTCCATGAGGCATGCAACCAAGGATGAGTCAATGTGTCTGCGTAACTCACTGTGTGGGTGTGTGTAGATTGTCTCTACACATCTGCATCAACTCCAGTTGGTTCTGTGGGGGTTTTGCTCTCTGTAAATGCATGCCATGTTATTGTGGACAAAGGACCACGAAGGAAAAATGTTTTTACCACTGAGCTGAAAGATAGAGGATATTATGGAATCCTTTCACAGTCACAAATTCAAGGGTATGCTAGTAAAATATATACTTGACATAGAATAATTCTAAATTCTCATTGTGAATCGTTACTCTCAGCCATAAGCTCAGCTAGCTAACTAGTTTCTCTGAAACGTATCTACCTGTCTGTCTCTGTATATCTGATATTGATATTATGTCTAATGACCAGTGGACATAATATAAAATATATATATATATATACATATTTTCTTTTATATTTTTCCTCAGAAAACTTCCACACCCAAGTTCTTCTTTCCACATGTTTATATACTTATAATCAGCTGATAATCAATAGCTGGTTATACCTTGTCATACCATTGTCAACCTATTATTTTTTTATTTAAAATGTTCTCTCTCTTTGTGTCTCTCAGGCTCACCCAGCGCTGAAAGCCTTCATGTGTGGCTCTCTGAGTGGCACCTGCTCCACGCTGCTCTTTCAGCCCCTGGATCTGGTGAAGACCCGTCTGCAGACACTGCAGGGCAATGTCAAGCCAGGGTGGGTTCATGTGGCCAATGACAAGACACATTCCTGCTGCTTACGCCTCTAAAGCTTTCTAAACAGATATCTGTACATGAATGCAGAATATGTAGGCAATGGTTTGGTATCGGAGGTGCTCTGTTTTCCGTTTGTTGTCAGAGTTGTATTGACCAATCATGTTTGAGCAGTTATCAGTTGCAAGCAGGTAGACTATATGTGTGGAGGGCCAAAACCTTGGAACACATCGGCTATCGACTGATGACGATTTAGCTTTGTATTCATTTTCAACTGATACACATTTTAGCATGCATGTATTGCCACACACTCTTTAATATACATACAAACACATGCTGTGTAAATACAAAATTCCTTGAATTCAGTCACTCCTATTGTATACTCTCTTCTTGTGTTGCTAACCAAATCGTACAGGCAGTGCTATTCTCTTGCTTGGCCTATATAGGCCAATTAGACTCACCGGCGCTGTGTAATTATGCTGGCTAGCTGCTAAGCTGCAATTTCAGCAAGCACAAGAAAAGGGAATTGTTACCAGCAATAAGAGGCACACATCCTGTGTTTGTGTGTCTTTCTCTTTTTGTAGTATGACAAAATATCTACAAATAATGTCAATCAATTAGAGCCCAAAACTGTGGATGAACATAGGGTGGTCAGTATGTTGGTTGACAGTGTATTTGGTGAGCTAGCTTCCTTTGATGTGATCATGTGTGGTTGTAGGGGTAATTCTGTGTGCCTACTCTCTACACTGGTCTAATCTGTATGGTCCTCCATCAGGGCTTCAAAGGTGGGGATGTTCAGCGTGTTTCTTCACGTCATCAGGACTGAAAACGTCTTTGGCCTGTGGAAAGGAGTCTCACCAGTGAGTAGCTGGCCATGTGTGTTGTTTTTGTTTACACAAGTTAAAGCTGCTCTAGGTAAGATTTAAATTGTAAAGAAAGAGAGGGCAAGTTTTTGAAAAATAAACAAAATGCCCCCTCATTCTCTGCACCCTCCCCATGTTTCTCCCCCAATGAGAAGTGTTGCATGCATGCACCTGTGATTGACAGGCAAGTTAGATTCCCTGGACCTATCGGATAAAGAATACGTAACCCCTTTAATATAAATGTTAAGCTCAATGATGTTTTTTCCTCTCCTCCCTCTATGGCCTCTTCCTCCTTCTCCCATCTGGCCAGTCCTTTGTCCGCTGTGTCCCTGGGGTGGGCATCTACTTCAGCACCTTCTACTCCCTGAAGCAACACTTCTTTCAGGACCAGGCCCCCAACGCAGGCCAGGCTGTCCTGCTGGGGGCCGGGGCCCGCACCGTGGCCGGGGTCAGCATGCTGCCCGTCACTGTCATCAAGACACGCTTTGAGGTCAGCCCACAGAACTCCACATTACTGTTCACATGAGGTCAGCCCACAGAACTGCACATTACTGTTCACATTACTGTTCACATGAGGTCAGCCCACAGAACTGCACATTACTGTTCACATGAGGTCAGCCCACAGAACTCCACATTACTGTTCACATTACTGTTCACATGAGGTCAGCCCACAGTACTACACATCAAACACATTGCTGTTCGTTAGGGGTATAACGATACACAAAAGTCACGATTCGGTACGTACCTCGGTTTTTAAGTCACGGTTCGGTATGTTTTTCAGTACAGCAGGGTTAAAAGAAACCAAACATATTCAACAATGAATACAAAAAAGTAGGTCAATATACTGCTAAAAAAAGTAAATTTACTGACAAGTAAATAAAAATAAATATCCATTAAAGTGCAGCATTTAGAAAATAAACAGTGGAACTGTTCTTGAACTGATTTACATTAGGATTGCCAGGGATTGCTCATTGCATTTTCAGGGTTTTTTTCAGAAGAATTAACACGACTACATTGTTTGCAGAAAGGGCAGATCTGCTGGCACTAACAATTAGGGATGTCATGAGAACCGATACTTCGGTACCAAGTCGATACCAAAATTCAAAAAACGTGACGGTACTCGTTTTTCTTAGTACCGTAGGTACCGAGGATGCAATTCCTCCGGACGTCACGTGGGCAGCATATACACCTACACGGGAACATGGAAGACGGCAACTGCAGCTGCAGCGAGTGCGACGGCTCCGCCTCGACTCGTCGATAAAAAGAATAGCAAGAGTCGTGTCTGGAAGTACTTTGCGTTTGGAACGCTGCGCCGCGCGACTGTTTCAGACGGGACCCGTTTCAATGTTGTGCTTCTAAACACGCATGGTACGACTGCGTACCAAAAATATTTTTATTATTGTTACAACTTTCCTGCTGTCGGCTCCCAGACCGTAGTCGAGGAGCACAGGAGCGACGCTCCATCCAGGGTCGATGTTCTCTCAGGAGTAACGGCAGTGGGTCTGCTTATAGGTTTGAATATGGTCGGCATGAAGCTGCCACCGATTCTTGACAGGCTGTGTACTTTATTCTTAGTTTCTCTAACTTTACAGTACACGTTTGCACAGACACAACCAGACTCGTTCATTACTTCACTAAACTGACACACGCTACCGCTCGCTCTCCTCGCTCGTCTACTCACACACACACACTGCCATTCTCGTGCACACACATGCGCTACTCTCGTAACAATTATTATTGACAAGTTAGCTGAACATTATAGGGTCCTGTCCTTCCACTCCCTGTTTTCTCAGTTAAACACAGAAATCAACTACATTTGTCCCAGTGTTTGTTAGATGTGAAATTAAGCCAAAAAAGATGCTCTCTTCCTCCGGTAACGGAGTCGTTTGCAACTCCTTTCTTGTTTGTCGTTTCTTCTATTTGTCTGTAATTCATGCTCCAATCTTTCATCGATCGATGCGGATGTTGTGGATGCAACGGAATATATGCATCGCTGCAGCAACATTTAACATGATCGCGATGAGTTCTGCCCGTTTTGCCTGCGCGCTGTCTGCAGTCAAACCAAAACAAATCCCGCCTCTTGCGAACCTCGACCCTACGTCATATGCCGCCCCTTGCAAGCCCGCCCCCCTTAAGCAGCCGGAGATTCTACTGATGACTGAGCGTCACCAAGCTGTGCACTTGTGAAGGAAGTCCTGAAGAGCAGGGTCAGCGTATCTGTCCTTCAGGCTGCCTCTGATAGCTGCTTTGACATCTTTCAGTCGGACTGTCTTCCTCCTTTGGTTCCATGGATGTCAGGATGTCAATTTGCGGGCCCAGTCCAGCTTCACTGATAGCATTGAAAATGTTTCTAGCATCGTCTGTGACTAATTGGGCTTCCTGCCCTCTCCAACTTCCATTCTGACACTGCCTCCTTCAGTACATCTGCCAGATGTGTGCTTGTGTGTTGTTCGTAAATGGGGCGGGTTTGCAGGACGTGGCTTTCCATGTTCCAGTGGCAGTTTGGTGTAATGAAGTTCACAGTCACAGTTAGATAGCTCTCGGTGGCCCTAGATGTCCATCCATCAGTGGTGAGAGCGATAGAAGATGCCATAGATAAATTGTGCACTACTGTTGCTTGTGCCTCTTTATAAAGGCCAGGAATTACTTTCTAGCTGAAATGTGGACGAGAGGGAACAACGTAACGTGGCTTGATGACATCCAGCATGTGTTTAAACCCCGGGTCCTCAACAACGGAGAATGGTCGCATATCGGTTGCAATGAAAACGCCTATTGCGTTTGTAATAACTTTGGCCCGGTCTGAATTACCATCGAGAGGCTGCTTAAATAACATGGGGAGCATGGTCTGCACTCCACTTGTTTTCTTCTTTGTACCTGACATGTCGATATTCGGGTGACGCTGTTTCAAATGAGTGTGCAGGTTTGTTGTAGACCCAGCGGCATACGCAATTGCAGTAAAACAATGCCGGCATACATCGTTTGTTTTATCTACCCATCTTCTGCCATTGTCACTGAATGTTACCGCAAACCCATAATGTTCCCAAACAGGGGATTTCAGACACACAGGAGGATTCTCAAGCTCTACTTCAGCTGCGTTCGCCATCACTTCTCTGAGCTCTGCTCGTCAGAAGGCATCAGTGTTGCCAGATTGGGCCAGATTTCCCACCCATTCTGACAAGTGGCAACCCTGGCTGCAGCACGCCGAAGCCAGGGTTGTCAGATTGGGCGGTAAATCTGGCCCAATCTGGCAACACTGACTGGCATCTATGTGGCATGTCTGGGGCATGCGTTGTGGCTAACATTACTTCAATATAAGATTCTGCACATTCAAAAATGTTCCGCACGTAAAGTGATTAAAACAACGCTGCTACAATGTGTGTGATATGTGCTTAATTGTGAATAAAAATTAAAAAACGCAGCTGCTTTGGTTCAGTACGCACCGAAATGAAACGTGCATCGAACAGTAAGACCCGTACAGAAAAATGTCGGTACACTCAAACATATTGCCTTAATTCCTCCAATACCAATGGCAGAACCGGCTATGTCCTAGCTCATCAATACTCAAGTATTTAATCATTTGAACCGGCCTGTGAAGAACCGGGCTTCAGGGCTCATCCCTACCCCCTTACGTTTCTCCACCATGTGTTGCGGTTCTCGCACCTGTGGTTGAACCGCTAGATTGATTCCCTGAACCTAACTAAAAGGGCAGAGATATTATCACATAGTACTAGATTGCTCGATTCGTGCGCAGATTTCGTATCATGTCTTGCCTCTTGTTTCTGACCAACGCACTGTTTGTGTTGCGTTCCAGAGTGGCCGATACAATTATGTGAGCATGGCCGGGGCTGTGAGGAGCATGTACCAGACAGAGGGCATCAGGGCTCTGTTCTCCGGACTGACTGCCACCTTGCTCAGAGACGCGCCCTTCTCTGGCATCTACGTCATGTTCTACAGCCAGGCCAAGAGAGCCCTGCCTCCCGGTGAGTACCCCAATGAGCTACGCCCACACAGCAGACTAGTTGGGGGCTTTGTTGGCGATGTTGGGCACACCCACACATGGAGCATGTTTCTCAGTAGCCAGTGCTAGTTGGCCGAGTTGTGAGAACACAGGATGTGTCGCATGTCCTGGAACTGTAAGAAACCGGTAAGGAATGCAGATGACGATGAGCTTTAGTATGCTTGCTGACTTTTTAACTAGAAGCAGGTGGAAGTGAATTCCATTTTATCTACGGTCAACGACTTGGTAAAAACGTCGCCCACATTATTTAAAATATAATATAAACACTATGGGAGACAAGGTTAAAGGATTCTGGGTGTACCGTTTGGGATAAGGGAGGCAAGGTTAAAGGATGAGGGAAACTCGGTGAAAGGGTTGCCACCAATATGTGACAAACCAAGTTATGCTTGAAAACTATGAACATATAAAAAAAATGGAAGTTGATTGATGTTGAAGACATGTATGCATGTTTGATAACATCCTTGGCTCGGAGCTCATGGGGAGGAATCACAGTGCGGGACAATAAAAAGTGTGTGCCTAAGCTAGAAAAGCAGTTGTTCTGCGACCACCTCAGCTTTAGTATTACTTCATAAAGGTCTCAAACTTAATTCGGGGGTTTCCTGATCTCTCCTGATCTGTCCTTTAAGTGTTTTAAGTGATGTCTTCTCCACAACTAGACGGGAGCGGCACAGTGTTTGTCCCGCTGGTGAACTTTGGCTGTGGGGTGGTGGCTGGTGTGCTGGCCTCCCTGGTCACCCAGCCTGCCGACGTGGTGAAAACACACATCCAAGTCAACGCCTCGCACTACAGCACGTCACAGGCTATCCACTACATCTACAATGTATGTCCCTTTTCTGCCCTCACTTTTACTCATATTATTACTCACAATTGCTAATAGCATTAGTAAATAAGAAACGTCATGAAATCTCCATATCTATTAGATTAGATCTTGCCTGTATTTTTTATTGTATGTGTTTATGTCTACTTGTTTGCTCAAGGTAGAATGAACAGCCATGTACTTTCACCTTTCAGAAGGAGAATTTAGGTTATTTTTGTACGCATGTAGGACATACATTTGTCACTGAATTTGTATCAACACAATCTTTTCGCGATTTTTTTAAAAAGGGCCGTAAGACGGGAGAACAGGGTTGATGCCTGTACTCTGCGGTCGGCCATATTGTATGGAGCTGAGTAGGTGTAGTGTCCATCATGCTAAGTGCCCACATGTCTTCCATCTCTCCCCTCCCCAGGAGAACGGCCTACGGGGATTCTTCAGAGGCGCTGTGCCCAGGTCTCTGCGACGCACGCTTATGGCCGCCATGGCGTGGACCGTCTATGAGCAGCTGATGGCGCGGATGGGCCTCAAGTCCTGAAGCGGTGCATTCTGGTTGCTAGCAGCTGGCTGGCGCGAAGAGGAGGCTAAAGGATTGGCATAAGGAGAGAATGCAGGGGCAACAGGGTTGCGTGCGTGTTTCAATGTATTGTTTCCAAATTTTGAAAGGAAAGCCTCAACGTTGTGAGTTTGTGATCCTGATCCTGATGACACCTGATGTGGTCTTACATCTGACGATGTCCACTTGTGAACCTCCATGCCAAAGATGCTAAGCAGCATCGCTGACCTCTTACGTAATGTATAACCCAACCCTGTGACGACATAAAATGGTATGGACTCTTTCACTCATTTCGGAGACCAATTCAGACTCTCCAAACTGGTATACTTTGTACCAAAAATTACCCAGAAGACATTTTTTTAATTTTTAGATTATAATTTTACTGATGGAGAACAATCCTTGCTGTCGCCATATTTATAAAGTGCATTTATTCACTGCCTATATATTTATTTATTAACTGGTGGAGAGTTTGATGTTTAGCTTCATGCTCAGACAATCGCCCAGTGAGCTGGACTGCTGTGCATTGTGGGTAAAAATGATAGGTTGTACTAGTTAACATAATTCAACTAAATGCTATGCTATGCTAACATCTATAGGCTTCCTATCACTCCAATAGTCACACTAGATACCGGTTATGGTTGTTTAAAAGTACAGTTGGCTTTTGCTTTTTCAGTGGCATGTGACTACAGTTTGAATGACATTTGCTACATGTTCATGAAAGCACTTTGATTTCACAGTTTAATGTGAACAGGTGGTGGCAGAATTAAAGAGATCGCTTATAAAATGCAAATGTATAAAAAATGTATGGTTTCCAGCCTTCAGACTAGGAATTGTGTGGTACACTGGAAACACTGTTTGAACTAAGCACTGATGTGAGGATGGTACTAAGTATGATTAGCCCATCTGTATTATTCCTGACATTGTCATGAATGGTTTATCCAAGATTTGTAAAAAAAAAAAAGCAAAAAGAATAATAATATGTGCTATATAAGGCTATTCCTTGATGGAAGTGTATAAATAGTAAACAAATAATCACATTAATCAGGGAAGCAATTGGAATGGAAATGCTGATCGGATTAAAACATTTGGAGTGAAGAGTTCATCATCAAGAAGACCCTTGATGAAGACCCTTGATGAAGTACAACTAAAAACCTTAACATACTCTTAACCAAATAAGTATGATAGGGTTTGCATTGTTAAACTGTATTATTTCTGTACATTTCTGATGTTTACCCATCTTTACACCTAATTCCTGTTATCTGACCTGTGCCAAAATAAATTGCAACCAACTGATTGCCAGTATTTCAGTATAATGTCCAGTCAGTCTTATAGCCTTCTCCTTGTTGATATTCTGTTGTGAAGATTATGTGTATGGTCATTGTACCTGTGGGCATTTGGTCTGTATGTGACTGTTCAGATGGATCCTGTACCTGTTTGTTTGCAAAGTATATAAAAGTCTACCTTTTGTAATGAAGTGATAAAGTGTTGGTTTTCATTTACACTTTTCTAATTTCAGCTCATGGGCCACATATAGCCCAATTTGTGGGAAGAGCCAGTAAAACATTGTATAATAACTTATAACAACTTCAAATCGTCCCTTTCTATGATTAAAACAACTTGTCAATCTATTTTTCATACATTTCCACTACTGTGTAGTAATGCTGGCATCCCCACACCAACTATCAATTAATTCCTGAACACAAAGCTATTGAGGAGGCACGTCAAATTATCCCCTGCCTTACAAACCATTTACAATTCAAACGTTTTGGCTGTGCAGAATAATAGGTTAAATCTGATACCGATTATTTCAACTGAGCTGCTGATCGACAATATTGTTGCAAATTGTTCAATATCTTTAAATATGACCACAAGTATTCATTGGTATTCTAGATAATTGCATTCTGGTCAGGTGGGAAACGCCTCTTGAAGCAGTATTTAGCATGAACAAGGCTACCCACTACCCTACACACCTGTTTACCACTTTACGTGCATCAATATTAGGTTTCAAATCCTGAGCAATTGCCAAGTTTAAAATGTAATTGAATTGTGTGTGTTTTATTGATGCTCATTAGAGAAAAAGTGTGTTCACAGAGGTAAATGCTCCAAAACATGCACAAAACTTTTGCGACCGGTGCTGTCAATTTGGGGTACCCTGGTAAGAGATGCTGATAAAATGTGTTCAAGCCATGGCAAATTTGTTCTTCAAATGTGAATCACATTGCAAGTTAATTACTTCAAGTTCGTAAGTGGCGATTTCTCTAAGACTGCAAGGGAAGCTCAGCTTCCCCTAAAATTTCCAAAACGAAATGGTCAAATACTGTTGTGTTAACATTTCATTTACTAAAAATGCGTTAAAGCACGTCCATTTCGAAGACGAGTTCGTTCAGAATCAGCTGCTTTTCGCAGGTCGACTGACTCGATGACCTTCTCATTCATTCCCGTAGCGTCACATTGCATTTGCCTGTTGAAGCTCAGCGTCCATTCTCTTCAATGGGGCTGCATAGAATAGCTTTTTTTAGTGCGTCGAAAGTCGACGGTCATTGGATAATGCTGCGATTATGTCCCTCCCACGGACGCTCAGCGTCTCTGGGGGTGAATGGGGGAGTGGGCTGGCCTGGACGCTGGGCTTCTGCGTGATGATTGGAGGGTTTGCGAAAGACTGAGTTGCCGTTTGATTGACAGCTATTTTGAACTATAAAACGTCGCAGGCGCTCTCTTTAGTCCTGTCCCATCGCGGATTTTGCAAGCGAGTCGAAAGACAAAGTGCAACCAATTTCTTTATATTTGCTTGGCGAAGTTGCTTGACAATTTTCATCGTACATTTCGTACACTTATACACCCAATTTCTTGTTTCAGTTTAACATAATTCCCACATTTGCTTGTTCAATTTTAATATCGTTTTGGTAGTTGGCCATCACTTTGATTCAGGGAGCCTGAGGTCTGTAGGCTATAATATAAGTATAAAACGTTAAATACAAAACATATATACATATCAGATATTATAGGCCTACTACTCTCTCTCTATTTTCACGAATGGTTGGACTTCTGACCGGACGAAAGCGTCTGTATCCGTATTTGCCGTAGGGTGTGAATGGGCCTTTAAGTCTAGCCCCAGGAAAGGAGCGACACACAGGGCGAAACGCTGATCCGTGTCTCCCTCGGGAGCCAGACCGTGGACTCCAGCCACGCCAGACACAACTTAACTTTGAGTGATTATTCCCGTTTGCAGCCGCTGGCCAATCAGTTGCCAGCAGCCTGTTTACGTCATACAAAAGTACCTGCTCAGCTCGCTTGGAATCTCGACGGAGGTGCTACTAAAAAAGTACCAGGTACCAGGTACTTTTTTTGGCAATGGAAACGCAAAAAAAGGCGGGCCAAGTCAAGGCAAGTCAAGGCGAGTCGAGGCGAGGTGAGCCTGTACTGTCGGTGGAAAAGGGGCCCAAGTACTCATTACATTTCCGTGCACAATTTTTCATACCTGGTATGCAGTTTTTGAATGTGACCCTGCACTCTCTAAACCTATCCAGAGTGTACATTTGGTAAAAGTCTGCCCTGTATTCTGCTGAGAACGTGGTCCAGTTTGCAACATCTGTTGGAGACAATTTTGAGAAAAAGACGATTTCTCAAATTGATTTAACATGGAAAACATGCATTATATAACCATAACTGTATAGCTACAGCCATTTTTGCAATCTTACTGTCAAGCCACAGAAAATGCAATTTACTCCTGAAGTATTCCATTTCGACCACTGCTTTGAAGCAGGAACACACCAGGGACAGGGTCATTAAAGCTCTGTCTCCATCATGAAGAACCACCCCAGCAAATATGATCTCCAACAGGCAAGATGGCAACTGAAATAAATAAGATTATTCTATTGAAAGACATAATCTCCAGTTAGTATTAAGCCAAACAGCATTAATAGAAATACTGAATGAGCACTGAATGTATTCAATAAATATTGTATTCCCAAAAATAGAAACACATGCAAACAAACAAAATCAAACAAAACCAAAATAAATTATTAATAAATCAAATACCTGCTCAATAGATGTTACCAACTCCTGCTCCTGCTGTGTTATGGGCTCTATCCGTCTTTCCTATTCTTACGAAGAAATGTCATAGGGCTAACGTTTAGGCTTCAGGACCTGTAACATATACCGTAATAAACCTACAGTTTAGCTTCATAACAACAACAACAATTATCGGCAATAACACTTATTTCACTCCTCAGTACATGTGAATGAGGCTTTGACATTCAACACTCACCGTCGGTGAGTGTCTACAGGATTATTATCTACGGGAATGGCTATGGGATTACAGGGTTATTCTTACACGGCTACTTGCCAAAACGAAAAAATAACTTCACACGGTATGTCTTTTTACAACAGCAGATAAATAGTCCGCCATAGACGTTGACGTTGCTTAGCAACCAAATACGCTGGGGTTGATAAATTACCGGACTACTTGCGGAGTGATACGAGAGAAGTGAATCACAGCCACTTTCCTTGACAGCGGTCATTATATGCAACGGTCAATTATCGAAAAATAATTCACCGCTGGAAGTCGGGAAGGACCATGCAAGTCAACAGCGCATTCCATAGCATTGAGAAGAGCCGTGTAATAATCCATAATAATTAAACTCAAGTTTTTTGTCTTTTTAAGTGGTGGGTACAAAATGAATCTTGACAAAAACTGGTGGGTACTCGTCCCCAGCGTAACTGACGCCTATGGCTGCCAGCCTGGCTTGGACAATGAATGAGGTATTAATAACAATACTCTTTGGCTGGGATGCAATGATGAGGCATCAGACAATCAAGTCATTTTAGCCTGAATACATAGGTAAAAAGCACCAGAGCAGGTTGGTAGTACCATGGACATACAGAGTGATAACCTGTTGAACTAAATGGATGTGGTAGGCTGCACATAAATAAAGGTAAGATGCGATATTTATTGCTTAAGATTTGCTGGTGCTGTGGTGAGGTGTTTTGTGTTTTTTTGCACTCAAGTGGTCGGCTGTTTCAACTCTTGCAATTGATGTTAGCCATAGCCACCAAGTAGCCTAACTTATCCACGGTTTGCGTTCGTACAGCGTTGGGTAGCCTATAGTGGAGAAGACGATAGTGGAGTAATTAGTGGAATAATCGTGGTGGGGAGTGCATGAGTTTTGGTCAGAATGCCTGATGTAGATTGGATGGATGCGTGTTTTTTGAGAACAGCCAGCTCATGATGTGATACAGTGTTCAGCTGTGCAACAAATATTTTTTGCTTTTTCAATCTGTTTCGACATTTGTAGTGCTGTGTGTAGTGTAGCCACACGTTTGCCCCTTCACAACTTAAACACATAGTTAATTTGCTTTCCTAGCTCCTCTTTGTTTGTGTTGGTAGCTAAGTCATGTCATGTCACGTTGTCAACATTGGGTACATGGAGCACAACATAGTGGGTCATCCCTATGTTCCCGGAGAGCGAATGTCTTTTTCGTAGGTGGAATCCGGAAGAATCATGAAGGTTAGGGTTATGGTTAGGGTGAGGGTTATGGTTAGAGTTAGGTTTGGGTTAGGAGTCAGTGTGTGAGTTTGCCTGACAGGCTGCCTGTCCAATCCTAGCGTTTGCCTACGTTTGCCTCCGCCTACGAAAAACACAGTCGCGACCGGGGAACATAGGTACGCTCGTGGTCATAGCCTATGTCCAATGCTTTTTTTTGCTTTTTGGAAACGCATTCTTCATAAAACGTGTCAGACATCAGTTTTTTGTATACCTGTTATTCATTAGTAAGCTACATGGGTATGCCGTCTTTCAGAACCTTTCATTACCTGCACTAAAGAGAGAAAAAAAGATTGCATCCTCATTGTACTCAGCACTTCTGAAAATGCACTTTCGAATGTGTCTCTGTCCCCAGCACATTTCAAACCAAACTGACGCCCATGCTCACCGACATGATGGACTTTCAGTCTTCCTTCTTCTGGAACAGGTATGCTAAAATAGTATTGTGGGCGGGGCTGGACCTTTCTAGGCAGGGCTGGTCATCCAGCCACGCCTTCCCGCCGGCCGCTCTCGCCCCCCCCCCCCGTGACTATTAATGACGTAGTTTCCGTTTCCGCTCTCTTTTTACCTTGCGGTACAGAACTCCATACGGCGTTGTCTCGTGGTGAGCTCCAAATTGATGAAATTCGATCTTAAAATGGTTGTCCGCACTCTCTAAATGCACATTTAGATAGATAATATGTATATCGATACATTGATAATATTCTAGTCCATTTCACGTCTTTCATCGATTGTAGGCTTTAAAGAGAGTCACTCGGATATGGAGGCACACATCGTGTGCTTGGCAATGCGGCGTAATATCCTAATCATGGTGATCGGGCTAATACAGCCTCTCGGTTGACAATTTTAACTTATTGTCAGGAATAGCTTCCTTTTTTACAAACAAATTATAACTGATATACTATTGGTAATCTCTGCTAGAATTGAAGGGTAACCGCACACAATAAAGTCTGACACTGCTTCATCAGTTTTTGGGTGTCGGAAGTATGCCACAGAAACCAGGCAGGGTTTCGCTGACAACCACGAGGGCTGAATGGTCGTTTGATAGTGACCCGAGCCACACCACAACCATCCCATCTAATAACTCATCTTGGTGCAAAGTATACTTTGTAATCCCGAATCATTGGGATGGCGATCGCAAGATTTCGGTTTTGTCATTTTTCTGTTCATTGCTTCCTTTTTTACCAACAAATTACAGCAGATACCAATCAAGAAATGTTTTTGATCAGCTTTTTGTCTTTCCTCTTTGTCCATGTAGTTTTCCCGTTAACCTCGTAACACAGGGAAAGCGGTCACGATGTCCGGAGGTCTGGATGTCCTTCAAATGAAGGAGGAAGATGTGCTTAAGTTCCTGGCTGCAGGAACACATCTGGGAGGAACCAACATGGACTTCCAGATGGAGCACTATGTGTACAAGAGAAAAAGTGATGGTAAATAGGCTTCGCTTAATGTGTATATTTTTGCATGTGACTTATGTCGCTGGGCACGAATGATTAATCAGGTTTCACGGATAAATTGACACGTTTACCTCTTGATCAGTACCAAACTAAGAATATTGGACTTGATATTTTTTATTTTATTTTGACACCCAGGTGTGTACATCATCAACCTGAGGCGTACCTGGGAGAAACTTCTGTTGGCCGCTCGGGCCATCGTGGCCATTGAGAACCCAGCTGACATCTGTGTCATCTCCTCCAGGAACACGGGGCAGGTGGGCTTACTGAGACCACAGCCGGAGACCTGTTGATGGAAGAACCTCTCACAAGCCCTGTAGGTGTAGGTTCATTGCACGATTGGGCTTATCAGATGTTCTGTTAAGGGGCTCCAGCCAAGCCATCCACTGTTCATGGCCGACTTAAAACAAAACCTTAATTTGATCCTGCTTGTCTCCTATTTTTCCATATTATTTATAACCGCACACAATTAAAGCCTGGCACTGATCAATCAGTGTTTTGGTGTCGGAAGTGTGCCACAGAAACCAGGCTGGGTTTCGCTGACAACCATGAGGGATGCGTCCCGCTGAATGGTCGTTTGATAGTGACCCGAGCCACACGTCTTCCGTTGCCTAAAGGGGAAATTCCTAGGATGCGCTTCTATATCAGAATAGTGTAGTGTGTTTATTGCCCTGGTCTTATATTCTCCCCACCTTTTCGCTATAGAGAGCTGTGCTGAAGTTTGCTTCGGCCACTGGTGCAACGACGTTCCACGGCCGCTTCACCCCCGGTACATTCACCAATCAGATCCAGGCTGCCTTCAGGGAGCCCCGCCTCCTGATCGTGACGGATCCCCGGGCCGACCACCAGCCTCTCACTGAGGCCTCCTATGTCAACATCCCGACCATTGCCCTGTGCAACACTGACTCTCCACTTCGCTACGTGGACATCGCTATTCCCTGCAATAACAAGGTGGAGTTTGGGCTCCAGTGACGATTCAGAATCTGTATGAAAATGAATGAGAAAATGTTTGAGTGACTGTTTCAGTTATCTGGACCATTGGTAATCTCTGCTGTTAAGATTGAAGGGCAACCGCACACAATTAAAGCCTGACACTGCTTCATCAGTGATTGGGTGTCGGAAGTGTGCCATAGAAACCAGGCTGGGTTTCGCTGACTACCACGAGGGCTGAATCCCGCTGAATGGTCGTTTGATAGTGACCCGAGCCACACCTCAACCGTCTAATAATGACGCATCTTGGCTAGCACAGTCTCGAATGTATTGGGATTTGAGTGCCCAGTGTTTCATACTATAGAGTTGCTGTACTCCGGGTGATAATGGCTGTGGTTACAGGGTCATCACTCGGTGGGTCTGATGTGGTGGATGCTGACCCGGGAGGTGCTCCGGATGAGGGGAACCATCTCCAGGGAGCACCCTTGGGACGTCATGCCTGACCTCTACTTCTACAGAGACCCAGAGGAGGTGAGGCTTGCTAGGGTCACGCACCGCTACAGTTTCGTCCAGATATCTGGTGCTTAAACAAACTAAGCAGGGTAGGCCCTTGGTAATGCATTTTCTAAGCTGTTCCGTTGTCGTCCATAGATTGAGAAGGAGGAGCAGGCCGCTGCGGAGAAGGCCGTTGGGAAGGAGGAGTTCCAGGGCGAGTGGAGCGCCCCTGCAGTGGACCAGGTCCAGCCTGAGGCGGCGGACTGGTCCGAGGGGGTCCAGGTGCCATCTGTGCCCATCCAGCAGTTCCCCGGGGCTGCAGAAGGTGAGCATCACTGACGGTGCATGTCATTTGAACCAGGTTTGCTGAACCTCAATTTCATTGCTGATATTTCCAGAGCATTGACTACACATTCTATTTTATTCATCCCCTAGCTGCCCCTGCAAAGCTTGCTGCAGAAGGTTTTACCGGTGAGTGTCATTAACGTAGAAGTGGAGCTTTGACTCCATTTTGCATTCAGAACATCCGCTTCTTTCTTATGTCATGACCTAATTCTCCACTCGTCTCTCCAACAGAGGACTGGAGCAACCAGGCTCCCACTGAGGACTGGTCCGCTGCGCCCACTGCCCAGGCATCCGACTGGGGCGGCGCCACCTCGGAGTGGTCTTAACTCCTGTCAATCAAGGCTTGCTCGTGCTTACACTGTAAAGGAATCTGTGCAATAAACATTTTAGACTCTGGCACTTCTCGTCTCACTAGTGTTGATCAGTGTGCTGACCCTCAGCTTTAATAATACAAAGCTTTTGTGTAGTATTCCAATGCTGGGGAAGACTCTGTAAAGGCCCCTTCAGTTCTGTAACTTCTATTACAGTAAGACTAGTAGATTTGTTGCTTAATCATCAGGGGAGAGGTAAGATCAGGATGCATGTGTTTCAAAAGTGAGTCATCAAATGTTTGCATGTGATTTGGGTTTATTTAATACCTGTATTTTGCTTAATATTTCGATTTTATATTTTAAACCAGAGGATTAATGGTAGGGATAATTTCACTATAGAGTCGAGTTTGATATTTAAGTGTGGTTCTAGTCTAGCACATCATCAAAGTATCTAGAGCTTAAAACTCATCACCCCAGATGGGACTCGAACCCACAATCCCTGGCTTAGGAGGCCAGTGCCTTATCCATTAGGCCACTGGGGCAATATAAGACAGTGTCCTTGAACTAAATTTTGCTTTACGTGCCTCTATATGAGCATTGTAATTTCCTAGTTATTTAAATATATAAAAGAGATGAAAGGTCTATGTTCATGCCTTACATAAAGTTTATAGGCATCTTAACAGTGTTGCTAAGCAACTGATGGTGCATCCGCCAAAGATGCCCTGTAAAGCTGATCATATAAGCTTTTTCCCGCCCGGTCAGTTGTAAACTCTTTACAAAATAAACTCTTAAGAGGTCAGATTTTTGGATCCACTTGATTAAGTTAACATTCATTTATCAGCAGTTGCGCACTTTTCTGAGCAGTTCTACATAGAAAACAAACAAATTGGTTACATTTATGAAGGATTCAAAGCAAGTCAACGATTACCTTATTTTATTGTGAAAGATGTGACCGGAAGCGGTATTATGTATTGTGGGTACTTGGAAAGATTGCCTGGAAGACCTGCATATCGTCGCAATACTTTGATCATATTATCATTTTTAGAAACGTGAACCAGTCATGGTTGATATTGTTTGGGGTAGTTTACGTGGATTAAATACTTGCGTAGTGGAAAAAAAGGCAAAAGTTGACTTAGTTGAATACGTAAACGTGAAGCTCGCCTAAACAGAAGCATCCGAACGTGCATCGGTAGAATCAGGCTCGGTGTCCACAGCGTTACCTTGGTTAGAGATCAACAAGCCGCCCCTTATCGCGGGAGCATACACACTCCGTGATGGTGAGTTCAATGAAAGAAAACAGCTTCGATCGGGAAGTGTATACCACTATGCTCATGTTATAAACATACGTGTGAAAGAAAACAATTTTCCGTTGCAAAGGCCGCTTGTCCTCATAACGTTTACTTGTGCCTTTACAATGTGACAGATACTGTCTCGTACCAAACCAGCTGTGGGGGGAGATGCACCCATCGGTTTGAATGAGAAGAAGAACAAAAGTAGGACGAAGAAGATCCCCGACCTTGAAGAATATCTACAGCAGAGAGACTACCTTGGGGCCT
Source organism: Micromesistius poutassou (assembly GCF_964030765.1). Classification (NCBI taxonomy): domain Eukaryota; kingdom Metazoa; phylum Chordata; class Actinopteri; order Gadiformes; family Gadidae; genus Micromesistius; species Micromesistius poutassou. Next base: position 9,495,019 of record NC_140273.1, on the reverse strand, counting down.
TGACACTTTTAGAGGTAGACACACCTGTACAGAATCATACACCAGTGGGTTGCCGCATATTGGACCACTGCCAGTCAAGAAGCTAGGCAACCTGAGTGATGGCATCAAGTGATGCTGATGCAGAATTATTGCTGTGTTGTCCCCCTCCAGTTCCAAAGAGATGTGGGGGAGAGAGAGGAGCATGCAGACCTTTGGATGGGCTACTGTGCGTTTCACCTGGGGGATCACAAGAGAGCAATGGAGGTGTGTGTGTGTGTGTGTGTGTGTGTGTTTATAGAAAATGACAAACCAAATGGTACGTAGTCTAAAATGACTACAATTTTCTTTTTCATTAGTTGTGTAAGATGCTTAAATTTTCTTAAACAAGTTACGTTTTCCTGGTCTATCAGACCGGCCGGGTTAGCTAGTTGGTTGTGGGTCAATCTCTGAGTGTGTCTCTGTCCTGTTTTGACAGGTTTACAAGACTCTGAGCGAGAAAGCAGAGTGTCCAGTGGAGGTGTGGGTCTATCTGGCCTGCACCATGTTTCTGCTGGGCCTTTACAAGGAAGCTGAGGAGGCTGCATCCAAGTGTGAGAACCACACATGGAGACCGGCAAGGACCCGTTAAGGGCTCAGATTATAGCGATACCCTCTGCGACCAAGGGCAACTGACCGTGTTTTGTATTCTCTCACACAGCTCCCACATCCCCACTACAGAATCGACTCCTCTTCCACCTGGCTCACAAGGTTCAAACTTGCATCATCATTTCCTTATATTATATTATTAAAGTATTGTCATCCAATCTACTGTCATCCAAATTCCTGCATGACCTGTTCTTTAAGGCCAAGCCAGTGGGCCATACCTTCTGATTTGTTCCTCTGGTTGTGTGGGCGTTAGTTCAACGATGAGAAGAAACTGATGGGCTTCCACCAGAACCTGGAGGACGTGACGGAGGACCAGCTGAGTCTGGCTTCCATTCACTACATGCGCTCCCACTATCAGGAAGCCATCGACATCTACAAACGCATCCTACTGCAAAACAGGTCTGCTACGCTCGCACACACACACACACACACACACACACACACACACACACACACACACACACACACACACACACACACACACACACACACACACACACGTGACTCTGAAGGTGTATGTGGCCCTGTGTTACTACAAGCTGGACTTCTATACTGGTGGCTTCCTGTTTCTCTGTAGAGACTTCCTGGCCCTGAAGGTGTATGTGGCCCTGTGTTACTACAAGCTGGACTACTACGATGTGTCACAGGAAGTGCTGGCGGTCTATCTGCAGAGCATCCCTGACTCCACCATCGCCCTCAACCTGAAGGCCTGCAACCACTTCAGGCTGTATAACGGCAAAGCAGCCGAGGTGAAACAGAGCCACTAATGCTAGTAGCTAATGGATCCAATTATTACTCCATAATAACAAACGTCTATAACCATAGAAACAACCGCAGCCACAGCTGTAACTATTTAAATAAGCTATTTAACACTCTGTGGCCATTGTAAAGAACTAAATCAATATTGACCCTTTTTCTGTTTTAAGCATTCCATGCTTAATTGTCCCAATTACCTTTTTGGGGTATAGTGATGCGGTTCTGTGGGTAATATTTGCTCTCTCTCCCCCCTAGGCTGAGCTGAAGAACTTAATGGACATCTCTTCATGCTCCTTTGAGTTTGCTAAAGAGCTTATTCGACACAACCTGGTAAGCTCCTTACAGAGATGTGAGGCTTTGCACACGAGTGAGTGCTTGGTTGCATGTCCTATTATCCCTTTACCTTTGTGTGTCGCAGTTCCTACTTTGTTGTATGTGTGTGTCCTATGAATTTAAACTAACATTACCAAGTTTTTATTTAACCACTTAATTGACCTAATTCCTGACCGTGGTGTCATTGGAAATGTGACATCTTCTTGTTTATGTGGATGGTCTACTAAATCAACATGCTTGCACATTTTCAATTCTAAACAAAAATGTAACTCTGTACACGGGATGGTGGTATTTATTTAAGCGTGGAAAAATTTACTTCACACAATAAACAAATGAATAGTGGCTGAAATGGTGAGTTTGACCATGCCGTCTCTCACTGTCGTCTCTCACAACGGTAAAGGTCAAACTTAGGAAATAGTGGGAGAGATTGTGTGCTGATTGTATCGCCAAAGTAACTTTTCTTTAAACACAAAATTGATGGGGCTACTCAACCAATCTTACTACTTAGTAGGAGTTGCATCATCATTTCTGGTCATGTCGTTGAGCCTTAGTTCACATTTTAAGGTATGTGATTGTATTGTTTTTATATTTAGGTGTCACAAACCCGGCTCATCAATTGGACAACAAAGGGGGATTACCACAAAATATTTAAATTAAATTGACATTAAACGTCCCAGAAAGACAGCATCAGATGTGAGAGCCTGTAGTATCAGTGGTGTGTGGAGTGCATTGTTCCATGTAAAATGAGTGTGGGTAGATGTACAATGTACAACCGACCTAAATACTAGCAAACCAAAAAACAACCCAACAACCTATGTTGTCTATCTTTTGAGCAAGCAAGGTAGTGAAAACGAAAACTAGCAAGCATAATTACACAGCAATGGTGAGTCTTATTGGCCTATATAGGTCAAGAAGAAGAATAGCACTGCCTATACAATTTCTTTAGCAACACAGAGAGTATACAATAGGAGTGACTGAAAGGCATTTTCTATTTTCTGTTTGTATGTATATAAGAGGCAGAGGCAGCATTTTGACCGTTGCATCACTAAGATGGAGTGTGTGTGTGTGTGTGTGTGTGTGTGCGTGTGTGTGTGCGCGTGCATGCTCTGCAGGTTGTGTTCCGTGCCGGAGAAGGGGCCTTACAGGTGCTTCCTCCTCTGATCGATGTGATTCCAGAGGCGCGCCTCAACCTGGTCATCTACTACCTCAGACAAGGTGCTGCCGCCTCCCCTCCCATAACAAACCCTCCCGAGCATATAAGCATAGGAGGCAGTTTCACTCAATAGAGTTGGAGAGTAGCTATCTGATAGACATGATCTCATCGCCTAGGTAGATGATCAACCCGGTAACCGTTGAAGGGTCAGCGCCCCGTCATGTCTTATGTTCTTGGTAACGGGACCTCAGAAATATTAGGGTAGCTATTGGCTGGCTATTGGCTGAGGCTGAGGGCTGGAAAACAGCGGCCTCTAGAAAACGGAATCTACGATTTAAGTCTTGCACTAATTTCTAGGTACCCTTCCGATATTCCTTACTACACCAATGTCAACAAATCCAAAACAAAGTCATGGTCATGGCATGCCAAAAGCGACACCTTTGGGTTCCTACCAGCCAGGCGATTTCATGTTCCATTTTAAAAGTTGCTAACTTACCGGCCTTTTATCTGTGCTCTCCAGATGACATCCAAGAGGCGTATAACCTCATCAAGGACCTGGTGCCCACCACTCCACAGGTAATCATGCAGCCCCACAGCTATACTTTGCTCTAACAACCACAAAGAGGGCAATCTGATAAACATTGATAATGATGGTCTCCCAAAGTTTAGCTGGAGACACTCGGTGTAGAATGAGTAATGCAATGGAGCCTGCAAAGGATGAAGTTTGTGGACGGATTTGTCATGTTATGGGTTTCAATTGAATGTGTAGATCTGGGGTGTCAAACGTACGGCCCACGGGCCTAATCCGGGCCGCAGTGTAATTTAATCCGGCCCGCCAGATAATATCTAATGTCTATCAGAACTGGCCCGCTGGCATATCGCATTTCAGCGCCAACGCGTTGACGCGCGTCCCGGCGCGGTAACCCTGGCGCGGTAACCCTGGCGCATCAACTCCGGCAGCCCATAATCCTGTACCCCCCCGGTCAAGAATTCCGCCTGCGGACCCTGTTATAATGTAATGTCTCCAATTAATGGCCCGCAGGTTTATCGCATTCCAGCATTAACGCGTCTCGCCACGTCTCGCCGCGGTAACACTCCCCCCCCCCCCCCCCCCCCACTCAATTCAATTTTGGCCCGCTGTACACTTTGAGTTTGACACCCCTGGTGTAGATGAAGGCCTTTAAAGCTAGGGTAGGCTATTTGGAGAAGCCTGCCAACATTAGCTTGATTTTCGAAAAAATCCCTCCTCTCTAAGGCGTCCCTCCAAAGCGACTCCCCCAAAGAATGTGAAAGAGAAATTAGTGCAAGACTTCAGCAAATGACCTGATTGGACGGTCTTATTACGAGCCTGTGATATGTGGGACCAGAACCTCAGTGGTCCTGGGTTTAGGGAACCAAACCCTGGTTTAGAGACTCAATGTGAGACCAAGCCTGACTAACGCACCTTCATCTTCTCCTGTCGAGGAGTATATCCTGAAAGGAGTGGTCAACGCTGCCCTGGGACAGGAAATTGGTTCGGTAAGTCTGAGAATATATGATTTTAATTTCGAAATCATTAAATGAACCTTGAGAAACTACATCTGGAGAGTGCTGGAGACATTGGCTGGTGTTATGCTGTGTGTGTGTGTGTGTGTGTGTGTGTGTGTGTGTGTGTGTGTGTGTGTGTGTGTGTGTGTGTGTGTGTGTGTGTTTCAGAGGGACCACCTGAAGATTGCTCAACAATTCTTCCAATTGGTTGGGGGGTCGGCTAGTGAATGTGGTATGTTTTTAACTTTTTTTTTTTTTAATCAAATATCCGGAATGGTGTGTTTTGTGTACCTGTGCATTTGTATATGGGTGCTAAAGACCTCTCTGCTGATTCTCAGACACCATCCCCGGCAGGCAGTGCATGGCCTCCTGTTTCTTCCTCCTCAGACAGTTTGAGGACGTCCTCATTTATCTCAACTCTGTCAAGGTTAGGCCCACTGCAGAAAGAAAAGTGCTCCCACATTGTGTTGCATAAGCCAGGCGAGAAATGCGCTTCCATTGTGTTGACTTAAGGGAGACAGGGAGAAATAAAAGAGCATTCACACACCTGTTTAAAATAACCACTTCAGATCAGGTGTGTGTGTGTGTGTGTGTGTGTGTGTGTGTGTGTGTGTGTGTGTGTGTGTGTGTGTGTGTGTGTGTGTGTGTGTGTGTGTGTGTGTCTGTGTGTGTGTGTGTGTGTGTGTGTGTGTGTGTGTTCATTCCGCGTGATTCATGGCTCTCTTTTCTAAACGTTAAAGCTGACGCTTCTGTCTCCACGCTCTCCCCGTGCAGAGTTACTTCTACAACGATGACACCTTCAACTTTAACTACGCCCAGGCCAAAGCAGCCCTGGGAAACTACAGGGACGCAGAGGAGGTACGCTGCTCTTGAAGAACGTTTCAGAAATGTCTTCAAGCATTTGTAATCTCTTGACACGCAGCCAGGGGTGGATGACATGCCAGTGGTTTCTGACCTTGTTTTCCAGGTGTTTCTGCTCATTCAGAGTGAGAAGATCAAGAACGACTATGTGTACCTGAGCTGGCTGGCGCGCTCCTGTACGTTCTTCCAATCCCCCCTTTTCACACATGCTTCCTTACCTCAAGACCAAGGTGTTGAGATTACAATGGGACAATACCAGGAATGCTGAGTTGGCAAAAAGAATAATGAATAATAATAGTACTTAAAAAGTAAAAAATATATATATAGTGTGTGTGTATATATATATATATATATACACACATATATATATATATATATATATATATATTTAGTGTCCTGTGAAAGGTTCTGTGCTTTAAAAAAAAAGAAAAGAAAAACGCTCTAGGGTCTATATTTAGTTGATACTGTTGGATTTTTTCACATTGTGCTTACGTTTGTGCTTCTTGTCTCCCCCCCCCCCCAGACATCATGAACCAGAAGGGCCGGTTGGCCTGGGAGCTGTACCTCAACATGGGCACCTCATCGGACGCCTTCGCTCTGCTGCAGCTCATCGCAAACGACTGCTACAAGGTGATGTCATCCCCCTTGGCTTCTGCCGAGTCACCCATCAGATCACTCCCACACTTACCAACCTCCCACCCCCACCCCCCTTACCCCATCTCTCCCCCCCCCCCCCCCCCCCCACCCCACACACACACACACACACACTCTGAAACACGCCGTACTAGGCAGAATGTTCTCAATGCTGCAAATCACTGCTGCGGTCCAGTGTCAGCTCTGGCTTATTCAATACAGCCCCCCCCCCCCCCCCCATCACTAGAGCGGTCTCCAATGGCTTCCCAGGCGGGTTGGATCTGACAGACCTGGGGAGCCCTATGCACTCCAACAGCCCGGGTATACAAGCAGAGGAGAAACGCTCATTCAAGAATGCCCTTTAATGGCCGCTCTCCATCTGTCCCACTTAATCGTTAAAGTACCCTCAGGCTGTCCACCACTTAGTGAGAAGACAAGTAATGCATAGCTTTGGAACGAGGCCTATAGGTCTTTCTGATGCTTATGATATATTAAGTATTATTGTTCTTTTTGGTCACTCAGAGGCTAGTTTGTTGACTTAACATAATCCTATTTGGGAGGGCTTAAATACTGAATACATTTATTATATGCCATGGTTATTCCACACACAAATATAAGCATTAGCTGAGGATAAAACCAGCAACCCTCCCGACATTTTCCTTACAACCTGTTCTACCTCCTGAGCTGCTCTTGCTTTGCCCTCCCCCCCCCGCCCCCTTAGGGATTTGTCCCTCATTGCTAAGAGAACCGGGAGAGATGGGGGCAAAATTCATGAATATAAAATGAAATTGGCACTGCACAAAGTTTACTCAATACAGAAATGCAAAGATGGTCCTCGGGAAGAGCTTTTCAGATAATCACTTCCTCGAACCAGAATCGGTTGCTTTTCCTTGGGTTTAAATATTCTGAAATCAGGTTCTGTGAATGTTGGCGACACCTGAAGGGGTCTTGAGGCTGCTTGAGCTCATCGCTCCGCTCTCTTGGTGTTTCAGATGGGCCAGTTCTTCTACGCAGCCAAGGCCTTTGACGCTTTGGAGAAACTGGACCCCGACTCCAATTACTGGGAGGGCAAGAGGGGAGCGTGCGTGGGCATCTTCCAGCTCATCCTGGCTGGGAGAGAGTCCAGGTAGGCTGGAAAGAGCACTGGCTCACATGAAGCCGCTTCATGAAGGAATCAGTTTGTTTTTCTATGAGAATCAAATTATTCAAGTGAAGATGCATTGCTTTTCAGGTTTTAAATAAGGGTTGAATAGGGGATTACGATCAAGTGGTATTCTGCATAGTGTGGGTTGTCATTACTTTGGACACCACGTTTTGTTCACCATTTGTGATTAGCATTATTAGGATAGGGTTATTAAGCTAGCCGACTGTTGCCACAACAGTAAGCAAAGCAGGAGGGCTGCTGTACAAAAAACTTCTCACAACATACAATTTCCATGCAGAATAAAGTTATATGTGTGAATGGTCAAACAAAAGGTTAGACTATTTATTCTTCATTGTGCTTAGATTAGAACACCTGTGAAATGCAATGACTTCCTACTCCTGCTCCTTCCTATTCCTACTGCTACCCTACTCTTCAAAATAAAAGTTGAGCATCTTCAGTGTGAGCTCCACATGATGTCACCATCCCTTTTTACCGTCTGTTTCACTGTCCATCCCACAGGGAGATGCTGAAAGACGTGCTGCCCCTGCTACGCAGCTCAGGAAACCCCCAGGTGGAATACATCATCCGAACCCTGAGGAAGTGGGCCAAGGAAAACCGAGTGGCTCTCTCATAACACTTACACAATACAATACTAGGGTCTGGCGTCATTAAAGCACAGCTACATTATGCAACCTTCTGCAGTTACCAATGATTTACCGGGTTATATTTTTCTTGTATATGCTTTTGTTATTATTGTGCTCTTGTGTATAATATGTAATGATGCCATATCCTTTTATGCAGCAGGAATAAAGGAACATGGAGCTATTTATCTGTTATCGGTTATACAGTTTTACAAGTGTCAATTTTATATTGCAATTAAACTATATTTGTACTGAAAATGTGAATCTCAAGACTAAATAAACATTTTCATTTTGTATTACTTTTTGACACGTTGTAGATTTATTGTGCTTTGACTTTGATTATATTTGGATTATAAGCCATTCTTAAACCAAAACACAACCAACAGGTGGTCTTGGTGTTGGTTTAATTATAGTCTGCAGGCTTTGGGTGGGGAGCCGAAAGAGCCAATCATGGCTATCTGCTTCCGCTTGGGATTTGATTCTGCTATTGTGGCAAAACCCACAATTCAGCATTTTTCCTGAATAGAAAGTGGGAGAATGGCATTTCATAAAAGCGTAGCTTCTTTTTTTGCCACCGAAAGGGAATTGTTGTTATGTTCCTAAGTGAACGTCCTGTAGACGCTGCACTTCATAATTGTCCTTCCTCCAGCCATTTCTTTAATAAAGGTCATAATAATAGTACCATCTTATGATTGTCTTATTAACGCCTGTTGTGACAGAGGCGGGTTTAGGAATGGGGCAGACTGTGATTGGACATGCTGACCCCACTTTCTCACGCTGCTTCCGCTCGGGCCGTACGCGCAGGCCCAGTGACCTCCCTCTGATATTTTATTTACTCCCGAAATCCAAGATGGCTCCTGTGAATGCCTCGGTCCCATAGCAATTTGAGGATGCAAGTAGCTACTAAAAAACAACTTTTCCCAGGCCATCACACCTCCTTTAACTCAAATTGCATGGTGTGGGTGAGCTCCTTACGCCTGTACAGACTCTAAGCAGCTGCTGCAGCGTCGTGAAACATTCTTCAAGTCATCAATTTGGAGTAGTTTCGCGAAAAGCTCGCGCTGTCTGTCCGGAGCAAGGTTTAGGCAGGCAGCTCATCCAAATGGCCGAACCGAGAAAAGTACAATTTGTCACCCTCTCGACCTTCGCAGCTGGATTAGCAACGGATTCTAGGAAACGCCGCTTGGAGGATGCGGCCGACATCAACTTTGATGGAGACGGGGAGGTCGACGCGACAGCCACCGGGGCAGATGGTGGCAGTGGTCGTTTCGGCAAAACTGGCAACAGGGACGCGACAGAAGAGAAAAAGATTACAGTGCGATTGGATCTTTCTCTGTCGGAGCCCAATGACCAGTCGTCCGTAGAGTTTAATTACGGGGAACTCGTTAAAAATCTCCAGGTAAGGCTACTGGGGTATAAGACGGGGCGAAATGTGTGTGCGAGTTTATTTTATTGCCCTGTTAACTGCGAAGGACTTGTCATCGCTTACTAAGGGGAAGTCCACCTTGTCCTTCCATGAACTAGCGTGGTGCAAATGACCATTCATGGCATTTTACACAAAAGACCCACGGTTCAGTCATTCGTACGGTCCTACACTCTGCACACTGTTAAGTATCGTAACTTCAGCCCAAAGATTGTTCGCTCGTTAGTTGGGGACCAGCGCTCTCCCAAACGACAAGATAAAGATTATCTTGTGCTGGTACCTGTGTCTTATTCACCGACTTGCCCAGCAACAGCCTAGTCACACAGCCATTACAGCACTTGAAAATGCCACATGCAGTTTGGCCCTCTGGCTGCGGGTGATAGACTGGCGAGCTGGATGGAAATACCAGGATGTAACATGGGAATGAGGCAAATGTCATATCCATAGTATTGCATGATGTCAGATTATGGACTTGTTTTGATGTATATAATATACACATATTATACATAATATACACATATTATATATAATAAGTGTTTATTTACATTTAAGGTCAAGTTTAGAAACACAGAATATCTGCTAAAGTTTTTATTTATTTTTAAGCAGAATGTTTGAAATGTTAAAATAGGCTACTTTTAACATGATTTTAAGTTTTCTGTATTTTATTTGATTGGGGGGTGTGGATTTTTATGAGGCACATTTTTCTGGTGGCATTTGTCCACCCAATAATTGTATTTAAAATAATGTTTCCTAGGTTAAGAGCAAGACCCCCATCAAGGCCCCCACCCCTGTGATCGACCCCAATGACCCCTTCAACGATGACGAGACAGACCGGCTGAAGATGGAGGCAATGGCCCAAAAGTTTGAAAACAAATATGTAGGTATTATTTTTGTAAATGCCCTTTTAACGTTATTGTTTCATAACTTCAAGTGCTCCCCGTTGTTGTGTTTTAATTAACTTGGGCAAACTCATGGTTGGTGATGGTAAATTATTAAATCAACCCATTGTTATTGTTTCATTTGGGTTCTGCAGAAAAGTATGTTTGACAGTTGCAGTTCAGACAAATGTCTGAAATGCAAAAAATGAAGGCGTAAATAAAGAAATTTCCAGTGGCCCAGGTGGAAGGGCAAATAGTGTGGCAAGTAGTGTGGAAGGCCCTGATTATGTGACGCCCTCATCCAAAGGCTGTGTGTTCAGTGCTCATGTGAACCTCTCCTGGCTGATCTCCAGGGCAACACTGGGAAGAAGAGGAAGGATCGGATGCAGGACCTGATCGACATCGGCTTTGGCTACGACGAGACTGACCCCTTCATAGACAACTCGGAGGCTGTGAGTGTAGCTTAGGGCCTCCTTGGCAACATAAGGGTGTATACCCTGGGCACGCACCTACTATACACACATACAAGTGTGTTTATGTGTCTATAACGTGTAATTAAGGCTATTATCTTTGTTTCCCGTGGTATCATCAGCAGTGCATGGTTATGTTTATCCACACTTCCTACTATAGGTCCATATGCTGTTGTTGTTAGGGTTTGTTTTTATTGTTATTCTTATTCTTATGTCCGAGGGTACATGTGTCCGACAGTGTCTTTGGTTCACAGAAGGCTACACATTGTGGTCACCGTAACATGTCTTTTACGCTTGCATGGAACTGGGGGCCCGCTCTCAAAGTACTGACACACGTGGTCAGAGTCTCTCTGACCGTGTAAACATGTCCTACTGCGAGAACCAAAGGTTGGAATGTATCAAGTGAATGCTTGGGGCTGACGTGTTTCTGGAAAGCGTTCAACTGTCCAATGTCTTTCTCCTGTTTAATGTTGGCGTTTTATTTGCGTTCAAAGAATAACTGTAGTGAGCGACCCGCGTTGAGCCTTGTTGTGGTTGTGTGTTCCATGGTTCCAGTATGACGAGCTGGTGCCGGCTTCCCTGACCACCAAGCTGGGCGGGTTCTACATCAACACGGGAACCCTGCAGTTCAGAGCCGCCTCAGAGTCCGAAGGGGAGGAGGGGAACAAGGTGAGGGCCTCGAACACAACAGGGAGGCAGGGCTGGGCCCACAACAGGCTGATGGGCCCCGGGGGGGCCAAAGATGCGGGGGGAGTCGGAGGGATAAACAGGCTTAACCTGATCCCAATGCAAATCCCACTGTTAATGTTAGGTTTATGCTTGAGATGGTTGTCTACAGTGATTACCAACACCAGACAGAGCAAGGCTATAATTAACAATTATTCTCTGAAGTGGTGAATAATTGTTTTAGTATATACAACACATGAACACTCCAAAAATAAACAAGATAACCCTTTTGGCCGGGATTGATTTGTTTTTATCAGCAGTTTATTTGTTTTTATTAGCGTGACGAGGCAACCATCACGCGCAATGAAAACAATATCCCGAGTTTGAGATCTCAATCATGGGATATCGATACCGAGATAGCGAACCAATCAAATTGCGCCATCTTAGGAGGTTCACGTGTAGCATATACTAACAAGTGTTATTAAATGTATTGTGGCCAAGTAAGAAAAAGGTACATCTCAAGCATTAACCTCACATTAACAGTAGGATTAACATAACACAGTGAGCGAGTCACATGTTTTGGGGGAGTGGCTTTGGAGGGCAGCCTGGAGGGAGGGGGTGTGGTTTATATATTTTTTTAAAGAATGTATGCAAGGGCTGGCCAGCCTCCAGTGGCTGCCATGATACCAACACTGCATGGTTCTATATTGGCCCAGTAGTATTAGCCTGGGACCTGTCCTGTTCCACAAAGCAGGTTAGGAGGAGGATCCCAAAGTATACCTCAACCTCAGCTGTAGTTCAAGAAAAGGCGATTATCGCCTTTTGGATATTTTTGTGCTTTTATGTTATCTCAATCACGTGTGGCACTCGACACATACAGGCAGGTATCCAACAAAGGAATTCACGCACACACAATCGCCATGATTGTGTGTGTGTGTGTGTGTGTGTGTGTGTGTCTGCCTGCGTTGCACACCTGTTCTGTAACGTTAGCCGGTCTCTTAAGGCTGCCCCACACTACACGATTTTTTTTATCTTATGCGATTTTTGAGTCGGAGTACACCCCACACTTAACGAGAATCGCAGCCGATTTTTGCTCTCCGATCCGACATAAGATTAGAACACAAGACGGAACACCCCACACTACAGGATAATCTTATCCGATTCTCGGCCGTGTAGGCTACGTCATCCAGCACGAGACAAGAGATCGAGAGACAAGAGATGGTAGATCTAGAGCAGCGGTTCCCAAACTTTTTTTCCTGCGCACCCCCTTTACGTCCCAACCGGGTTGGCGCACCCCCGATCCCCACTTCAAAAAGAAGGAAAAAAAACGCAACAAAGCTTTGTTTTATCGCCATATAAAGACTCATGTTTAATCATGCGCAAATAACCAGAACACGCATGACAATAACAACATCAACAAATATACAACAAATAGGACAGCCAAGGGACACGACTGACGTTGTGTGCAAGATCTGCTCATGTGTGATACGCGCAATAGACGGGCAGACGACCGATCTACATGACCACTTTATGCGCCTCGCAGAAATTAATAGAAATGATGATAAACAAAATATCACAGAGCATAGAGCAGGATTGTGAACGTTTACAATGTATCATGTCAATTTACAATCTGCAAAATGTGTCTGTGTTAGGATATTGATGCTGCGCGCCTCCTATTTGCAACGGAATTTGTTTAAGATATAAAAACATTTAATTTAACACACACGCACTAAAACAGATATTTTCGTTTTTAAATAAATATTTGGAAACGAAAATTGAAAAGTGAGAATTGAATGCGCTTTGGCATTATGGAGCACCTTCGGGTCAGCGTGTGTGTGTGTTTTGCGTGTGTGTTTGTGTGTGCGTGCGTCGCTATTATGTTGACTACACACTCAACATGCCGAAAATATCTAACATGTTGGATAACCCCGATTTTGAGATCGGGAGGTCTTAAGTTTATGAGATTCTATCTTAGAACACTACGGCAGACAGGATAATCTTGGCCGATTTTCGTCCCGATTCGGCTGCCATGGGAACGCCACCCAGATTCTCGTAAGGGGCAAATCGGCCCCGATATCGGGACATTTATCTTGTAGTGTGGGGTCAGCTTTAGCAGACACGCAGGCACGGTGGCGTTTCTTGACGTTACAGCTGGTTTTGCTTCAGAAGGTGAACGATGGCACCGAGCAGGAGATCCAGCGGAGGAAGAAGAAGGCGGGAGACGTGGACGAGGAGAGTAAACCAAGGAAGAACAGGGTGCCCAAACAGGGGTGAGGAAGAGGCCTACTTACTATTTGCCTACGGCCCACAGTGTGTTATTGTTGTGAGCACAGACTGGGATTGCGGGTGGGATGAGCCTTGTTCTGTCGAAGGCACCACTGCGCCAACACTCTCTGCTTTGTTTAACGTTAAGAAAAGGGTGTGTGTGTGTGTGTGTGTGTGTGTGTGTGTGTGTGTGTGTGTGTGTGTGTGTGTGTGTGTGTGTGTGTGTGTGTGTGTGTGTGTGTGTGTGTGTGTGTGTGTGTGTGTGTGTGTGTGTGTGTGTGTGTGTAAACTTGAGCCGAGCTAAGGGTTCTTATAAAGGTTAAATGACATGGAGCTTGATAATGAACAGGATATTTTTATAATCCTCTCCATTCAGATAAGACTATAAGGAAACCCTTTTTCCATGGGGGTTCTGGTTGATACATTGCCTTTTCCCCCAGATAATGTGAAAAGGCATATCTGGCATCTATAATTTGCTCTGAGTTTAACCGGAGATTAGGGTGGGACAAAGCGTAGGAGGCATCTGCTTTGATCATTCATAATTTGATTGGCGGCAGTCGGAGGGAACACACCGTCTGCTGTATCAAAGCATGTGCCAAAGGTGGCTGCTGCCATTGGTTTGAATACCCAGCTCTCCTATTCTGCCCGGTTGACACAGAAAAAAACAACACTTTGAGGGCCTGCATGATCTCATGTGAAAGGTGTCCTCTCTGTATTATAGAGAGGCGCCTGCGTCGATGTGTTGTCACACTATGAGAGCCGACACTGTGTATGAGACAAGGACCCCCTTGGTTCTCTCGTTAGCGTCGGGACTGATGCACCACCTGGTGGTCCCTGGTAGGTCTGGGCCTGGTGGCAGAGGGCTCATATATCTGTCATCCAGGGCAGTCATAAAGACTCCATTAGCCGCGCTCCGATTGGCTGATCGCCCGCTTAATGCCGGTGTACATGCAGAGTTCCTAAAAGAAATGCCCTAAAATAGCATCGGCCCTCATCGTGTGTGTGTGTGTGTGTGTGTGTGTGTGTGTGTGTGTGTGTGTGTGTGTGTGTGTGTGTGTGTGTGTGTGTGTGTGTGTGTGTGTGTGTGTGTGTGTGTGTGTGTGTGTGTGTGTGTGTGTGTGTGTGTGTGTGATGTCAGTCTACTTCCATCAGAGGGGGCTGTCTATGTGTGCATCTTAACATGTCATATGTTAGTGAATGACATCTGTCAGTTGGATCTGCGCCATTTGTCCAGAAACACGGGAGGGCTTTTATTTTGAAGCTCAGGGTTCTCCGGTCACGGCCACGTGTTAAACTGACCTGAGCGTGGTTCTGGTTCTGTGTTGCGCAGGGTGATGACTCTGGGCCTCCACCGGCCCGAAAAGAAGAAGAGGAAGAAGCTGATGAAGGACTCCCTGTGCCTGGCGGCCATGATCCGCCGCTTCAACCGCGAGAAGGACGAGATGAGGAAGAGAAACCCCGCCGCGCACCACACCCCGTCCGCCGCCCACGCCCACCCGCACCTCGCCGCCAAGCCCAACCACTCGCTGGCCTCGGCCGCCGCCGCCGCCGCCTCGGTGAACGCAGCCCATCTCCACGGCAACACAGCCCCCGGCGACCTCTCGCTGGCTGACCTCACCGCCGACCCGGCTGTGATGTCCCTGCTGGGCTCGGCCAACGAGAAGGAGCTGCAGGACCTCCTGGGTGACCTGGACTTCGGCCTCCTGGACGCCGCGCCGCAGCACGCCGGGGCCAGGGAGAACGGCCTCCTGGGAGTGGGAGGCTCCAAGGCGCTGGCGGCGGCGGGGGGAGGGGGGCTGGGAGCAGGCCTGGGCCTGGGGCGGGGGCTGAGTGGCGGGGGGGGCATGTTCTCGCCGCCCCCGCTACCTGAAGGACTTCCGGCTCCGCTCATCAAACGCATTGAGGACCTAAGAGGGGTGAGTGGGCTGTGAGTGAATTGTGTAGGTGAGAATAGAGTGGATGTGAGAGAAGGGAGACAGCGTGTGTGTGTGTGTGTGTGTGTGTGTGTGTGTGTGTGTGTGTGTGTGTGTGTGTGTGTGTGTGTGTGTGTGTGTGTGTGTGTGTGTGTGTGTGTGTGTGTGTGTGTGTGTGTGTGTGTGTGTGTGTGTGTGAAGCATGCTGACTGTGTGTGCTCCGACTGCAGGCTTCTCGTCAGTTCGACCAGGAGGGCAGGAAGAAGTTCTTCACGCTGGACATGAACAACATCCTGCTGGAGTGAGTCAACACCTCAACCAGCTCCTCTTCTCTCCTCCTACTACCTCTGCTCTCCTACCTCCTCCGTCTCTTCGTCTCTCACACTCTCTCTGGCATTAGCTCTGCTGGCTGGCTAGCATTGGCTCCATCGTCTTTCCACAAATGACTTTCTATAGTTTAAATGGTTATTGTCTGTCTGTAGGTGAGTTTTAAGGGATATAATGTGAGTGTAATTTAGTTTGAATTAATGGCGTTGTCACCCGTCCGCTATGAGTGAATGAAAATGTCTGTTGTGGTTGACGGCGCCTGCCTCTGTATGAGACCCTTTAGATTCTAGCCCGCCCCTGGCACCTCTCTGACCCATCTCTTTCCCTGATGGTTCCAGGGAACCCATCCGGCCTGTCAATCATGTGCTCACACAGGGTTCTCATAGCTCAGCAACATTCCTCAGTGGCGGAGAAACTTAGTGAGGGAGCAGAAAAGGAAGGGTTATTGTCTCAAAACCCCTGCACCGTTTTCATTTTCCCCGTCTTCCACCTGATTGATAAGTAATACTTCCCCCCTCCCCTCCCTCTCTGCTCCTCCAGTATTGAGCTCCAGGTGCAGGAGCAGCCTCCAGAGGTGCGCTCCGCTATCTACTCCCACATGGAGGCCTTTGTGCCCTGCAACAAGGAGGCCCTGCTGAAGCGTCTGAAGAAGCTCACACTCAACATCCAGGTGGGTCCGCACACCTGGGGCACACAGGGCGCGGCAGCCTCTGCACGCTGGGAATAGGTTAGAGCAGGCGGTGTCGTGGTATACCCGGGGAGTCTGGAAACCCTGAAGGTCTGCTTCGATACCATGAAACACACAGATGCTCCTCTTTCTACTGAAGGACATCTTATGTATCTAGTTTTTATTATGTTGTGTATAATGTTTTTTTTTGCGAGTTTTGAAACAGGATATAATCCTGAATCCAGAATAGTATGAATTAAAGTATTTTCTGTTGCATTAAATTTGAGACTGAAATAGGTTTGTTCACCCATGTGTAATGGCTGGCAGGTAGGCGGAGTTAACCAGCATTAATCTTTTACAATTAACCAGGAATGCCCAGACGTAAAATGTACAGCAGCACAGCGCTACCCTGGGGCTACATTAAACTCATCCCACATCTCAACAGCAGTTAATGAAGTGTTTTCAAGTTGGAAAGATATGGGATATTGAACAGATTATCACGCTCTGAATAACACCGATGTGAAGCGGGGAACTAAAGACGTGATCACCGGTTTGTGTCCCGTGTGTCTGGCAGTGTATACCTGCCCAGGAGACGTGCAGGCAGCAGCACTCCTCTCTCGCTCTCAAGTTTCAATGTCCCCAATTCATATCACATTCAAATCGCTGTTTAGGAGTAAACCGGCTAGTTTTAGAAAGAGTGAAGACTATATATCACAGATTCAACTGACTTTCTGACGGTGTACATTGGCAGAACCTATCGCAGATAAAAATGAAATGGGTAAAAGAGTGTACTCCGACTGAATCCATGGAAGAAAAGCGCTTATTTCATATTTATTCATATTGATTTGTGCCATAGGTATTCAAACCCAGCAAGTCTCAGTACAAGTAGGCAAACTGTGTATTGTAAACTCAGCCTTATAGGCTAGACAATCTTATAAATGCTACAATCAACATTAGCTCAGCTTTATTTCTATGTTTTTTTAAACATCAATACAGTCATGTATCGTATAGCCATGTGAAATTTCAGGAAGTCTGAAAAAAAGGATACTGCCCAGATTAGGCCCAGACTACTCCTAGATTAGGGCTGTCACTGTGTTTTTTTAATCCTTAAACTGTACCAGACCACTGCTATCTAATTATTAATAAGGATGTTGTTGTTGTTGTCACAAGCCCTTGGAGCAGAGACCAGAGGGATGTTTTCAGATGAGGGAACGATTGATCTTTCTTTCTTTGTCGTTCTTTCATACTTTGTGTCATGCGCTCCTCCTTTCTCTCTTGCTCCATGTTTTTCTTTGTCACTAAATTCATAAGGGGTTTGTTGTTTTCCATGGAATACAAATACAGCCAATGCAAGTGAATGATGAAGCTCAACCTGTCAACTAGTGCCAAGACTGGCACCTTGCGGATAAGCCATAGGGGGTGTGTGTGTATGTGTGTGTCATGGCAGTTGAGTGGGTTCGACAGTGCTATTTCTGGTTCTGAGAGGCTGGTGGTATTGTTGTGTTTCTCCGGAGCTCGCTCCCAGAGGTGCTGCTGATTAATGTGTGTGTGTGTGTGTGTGTGGCTGTGGGTGGCTAACCCCCAGTGGCAAAGCTCCTCTCTATAGGCGCCGTGAGGAGAACACACCTGTGTGTGTGTGTGTGTGTGTGTGTGTGTGTGTGTGTGTGTGTGTGTGTGTGTGTGTGTGTGTGTGTGTGTGTGTGTGTGTGTGTGTGTGTGTGTGTGTGTGTGTGTGTGTGTGTGTGTGTGAGAGATATACTAATGACGAGCCTCGCCATCTCCTCACCCTCTTAGGACGACCGCCTGCGGACGCCTCTGCTAAAGCTGAAGCTGGCCGTGTGCAGCGTGATGCCGGAGCAGATCGCCAGATACAACATGGACTGCATGGCCAAGGTTGCCAAGTAAGACAGACTCACAGAAACAAACAAACAAATCCAGCTTGGTTACTTGCAAAAGACTCAAAACTCACCTGTTCAGAGTTCACCTAGACTCTGCATAGCCATTCAGTCCCCCTACCCACTATTATCTGTTGTATGTCCTGGCACTTAATGAACGCACTTAATGCACATTGTATTCATTCATTGTACTTAATTGTTTAGCATGTACTTAATTGTGTAGCATCTGCAGTAGCTAGCTGTCACTGCCGTATACGGGGAATGGGGTTAGCCTGACGATTGTCAGTACTGCACTTGGTTCTATGAACATCTTTACTGTACCGACAGCGATATATTGTTTCACTTCTTATGACAAATGTACTTATTGTAAGTTGCTTTTGATAAAAGCGTCTGCTAAATGCCCTAAATGTAATGTAAAATGTACTTTGTACCTTGACCGGTTCCTACAACAGGGTTGTAGTTTCTAGTTGTGTTTTTTTTAAGGCAATGATGTATTTCAGGATGTGTGTTTGGCGTGTGCGTTTAGTCATTCCATCGTGCATGTGTGTGTCCTCCAGGCAGCAGTCTGAGGGGGTGGAGAGGAACGGATCGGAGGACGAGGATGAGGAGAAGCCTGGCAAGAGGGTGATGGGACCCCGCAAGAAGTTCATCTGGGATGACAAGCTCAGGTACCAGCCCCATGGAGAATATATCCTCTCTTAAGCCGGTCAATAAACATTGCTTTTAGAAGGGGTCACAAACTCAAAAAGTAAGGTGTGTGTGTGTGTGTGTGTGTGTGTGTGTGTGTGTGTGTGTGTGTGTGTGTGTGTGTGTGTGTGTGTGTGTGTGTGTGTGTGTGTGTGTGTGTGTGTGTGTGTGTGTGTGTGTGTGTGTGCGTAGGAACCTCCTTTGCAGCCTGGTGCGTGTGAAGCTAAGCTGCTACGAGCTGGAGAAGCCCTCCCAGCTCTCTGTAGAGGACTACCTCAAGGCCTTCATGGAGAACGAGGTCAAACCACTGTGGCCTAAGGGCTGGATGCAGGCCAGGTCCGTCCCTCCATCTCACTCTATCTGCCGGGGCATGTCCCTCGTGGTCTTCCTCATTGTCTGTCTGCCGCGTCTCTGTCCCAAGTATGTGTGTGGGAGCAATGAACGCTTATTAGTAGAAGCGCCGTCATAGGACACACACAGGCCTTGCTCATAATGCTCATTAAGGGTCTGCTCCTGGGATGAACCCGGCTAGTAGACTAGTCTAGACGACTAGCCATGCCCTGCTGAGTGAAAGCAGCAAGGCCATCATCATTGTTGTGATGCCTCTGTGTAAAGGGCCTATTGTGCCCATCATAGGATGTAATTGAAAATAAAAATGTGGCCTAAACTGGACAGGAGTGCAGTCTAAACATTAGTCTTGAGACAAATGCTAACAAACATAACCTTTTAAAAGTTCAATTAAAATGTGGCGTATATATGATCGGTGATGATGACTCATCGTGTGGTTAAAAAGAGTTTCAGGGATCTGTCTCTTTCCGTCTCTTTGTAGGATTCTGTTGAAGGAGAGCCGTACAGTGCACAGTCATCTCACTGGAAACCTGTAAGTGTTTAGTAATGAACATAGTGGTAATGAATGCTGTAAATTATGAAGAGTAATCCTCCTTGCAGTCTTCAGGTGCTTGAATACATAATCAATAATAGTGTGTAATGTCTAACTGGCTGTCTTGTGACTGTTTGTCCTTGTAGAGTGAAGAAGAGAGTGCTGTCGGGGCCCAGGGCCAAAGCCAAGGTGAGCTCTCTCTGCTGGTGCTGCTGCTCTGAGCACAGCCGACACTACACTACACAGAGTCTTTGGATCTACAACAAGAACCGGGCCTTTGAGCAGCGCACATTTAAAGAGTAGCCCCTAGTAGTGTCTGTCCAAACCCACACATAGCAGCTGTAGTCTCTGGGTGTGAATCTTAAGATGAGAGAGCAGAGGGAGGGATGACTCACTGGTCCTAACCCACGGTCGCATGCTCCGTCCCGTTTACAGGAGGGCCTTTGGATCCAGAACCCCGCCTTCCCCATGACCTCCACCCCTGGGGCCTCCACCTCGCTGACCCCCCCCGCCGGCCGCCGCCCCCCCCTGCCCTCCTCGGCCGAGCCCATCTGCCTGTCGGACTCCCTGGACGAGGACCTGTCCGCCCCCACCCTGGACTCCATCTCGCACGCGCTGGCCCTGCTCGGCAGCACCTCCAAGGGCCTGGTGGTGTCTCCTCCGCCCCTGCAGCTCCCCACCTCCTCCTACCTCCCCTTCTCCTCCGCCCACGCCGCCGCCGCCGCGCCGCAACATTCCCTGGTCAAGATGGAGTCTGCCGTGCTGGTCAGCGGCCCCTCCGCCGCGGCCCACAACCCTTCCTCCTCCTCGTCTACCTCCTCCTCTTGCTCCTCCCCTTCCTCCTCCACCCTGAGCAGGCTGCAGGCGGTTGGGGCCTCGCTGCCCTCCAAGCCCGGCGACGGCTCCTACGGCACCATGAAGCTACCCTCGGGGGCCCCAGGCCAGAGCCAGCACCAGAGACTCGTCACCGTGGCAACCCCGGTGCACAGCAGGCCCAGTGTGATGATGGGCGGAGTCAACAAGCTCCAACCCCAGCCCTCCCCCTCGCCTCCGAAGCAGAGGCCCCCACCCACCGCATCCCCCCTCCTGCCCCCGCACCAGAAGGGCTTCTCGGGCTCCGTGGGGCCCCTTGGCGGGCCCCAGGGCGTGGCCAAGAGCAGCACTAAACCCCCCACCACCACCACCAGTGTCAGCAGCAGTAGCAACGGGGGCTCCATGGGTGGTGGCATGCTCCCCCCTTCCCGCGCCGGCCCCCTCTCCCTCCCACGGCCCACCCTGCAGTCGTACTGCCCCCCGGTGTCCTCCTCCGCCTCCTCCGCTCACACCCCCAGCCCCTCACTCTCCCCCCACTCTGCCACTCTCGCTAAGCCCCATCCCCAGCCCCAGCACCACCAGTCCAACTTCATCACCCCCATGCAGGCCACGCTCACCAAGTCCTCCCACAGCAGCACCTCCTCCTCCATCATCAAGCTCACCCCGCGGCCGCCAGGGCCCAACCCAGCTCCTCCCCCTTCCTCCTCCTCCTCCTCCTCCTCCTCCCTTTCCCAGCCGCAGATCCTCTCCGCCCAGCAGCACCAGTTCTCCCAGAAAGCTCAGGGATTCCGCCCCCCCTACTGCCTCCCAGTGGGGGTCCAGGCGAAGCTGGGCCAGGCTAGCTACAGCTTCGCTGGGGGCCAGAAGACCCAGGCTGTTAGCATTAGCAGCGGTAGCATCACCACCGCTAGCCCCAGCAACAAGATCAACAACAATAACAGCATGGCAGCTATGACGGCCGGTTCCATTCGCCCCGGCAACAGCCCATCCCCGTCGTCGTCTTCGTCGTCTTCTTCGGTTTCGGCCAATCACGGACAGAGGCAGAGGTCTGGGGGCGGGGCCGGCCAGGGCTCCAAGGCAGGAAATGGACGGGTGGTTTCTGGAACGCCCAGCCCCTCCCACATGGCCCAGGTGAGAACGCAGAGTTGAGACGTTCTCATATTGAGAACAGATTTGCCTGTGATTTAGGTTGACACTGGTAGTATTTTGTGGTATGATTTGATCATATTGGTTTTTTTCTGAACCCACAGATTGAGTCACAGTAAAAAAAAAAAAAGTGGAATGACTATTTAATATTCTTCCTTAGGAACAATCAGTTGATTGTTCAGTAAAATTGGAAATATATTGTCACGTTACGGATCTTGCGAGTTAACATTCTATTTATCGCAAAAGATTGGTCTGGCCAGGACCCATGTGAAAGCCTTTTGCCTTTTCCAAAAACAATGCCCTCGCCAGGGAAAGTGTAGCAATCAAAACGGTTTTATTCTGAAATAGACAAAAAAACTATCCACAAGATTAACAGAAAACATTAGCTTACAATGTTTGAGCTTTACTTCAAACCAGATTCGGCAATTGGCTGAAGATTTTTGAACAACCTAAGGCTGCGTCCATATTGAGAAGTCAATTGCTGCCCCGCAAAGGCCAGATTGATGATCATAGGGAAACAATGTTTCCATATGGATGTGATTATCATTTTGATATTATCATATGCATGTAGTTATTGGTCTGCATGTTTATTCAGGGTTTTTTGTACTGCAAGTAGACTGGCCTTTTTAACACAAAGTATTTCACATTTATACTCTCCAGTATGTCTCAATCCCATTGCCTTCCCTTAACCTGCATCTCAAGTCACCATCTCTGTTTCTCCCCCTCTCCCCCTCCCCCCAGGTGTCGTCGGTGGCTGGTGGCGGCCTGGTGGGCAGCCCCCCCACTCTGCCCCTGGGGTTCGGAATGCTGGGAGGACTGGTCCCAGTGTCGCTGCCCTTCCAGTTCCCCTCTCTGCTCAACTTCAGCGCCCCACCCGGTGTGCCCGGGGGCCTGGGCGGGGCCCCCAACTCAGGATTCTCCCTCACACAGAACGAGCTGCTGGGTAAATAGCTTTCAGGTTGATGTGGCTATTTAAACCTGCACTGTGTAAGCAGCCTCTAGTGGCTAGAGTTGTAGCTACAGGGGGCAGAAGGTAGAGGAAAGTTCAGAGGAAAGGGCAGAGGAAAATTCCCTGGATGGATTGACTCGTGGCGTGGAGCGTTTTTGTCCTTGAGAAATGTTGAAGGTCTGATTTGAAAAAAAATAACAATAATTATGGAGTACTTGGCTGCAGTAAAAAAGGAACATATTGCAGGTTCAACGCTAATGTTGAATTGTTAATGTAGTAGGTTCAGTTATTGTAAACATTAAGTCCTACCAATAGGTTCTGCTGCCATGAAGCGATCCCAGCTTCTTGGTAGAAATAGGGGTTCACGATGGCAATGTAAGATGAGGAATGCACTTAATGATAAACGACCAGTCTAGATCCTCGTCTGTTCATTGTTCTCTAAGGGGCAATGTCGCCTCAGAAAATTGTGAATATGTTCAGGCTAGCAGCACACTCTGTCATTTAACACAGTACCACTGTGAAATGAGGCTATTTTTTGTGTGTTTTTAAATGTAGAGACCATTCACCCCCATCAAATCACAGAGTTGGAATAGGTGTTGAAGGTGTACTCAATTTCTGGTTATTTCATACCCCCCCCCCCACCCTTTTAATGCCGTTTCTCCATTTAAACCTACATCTCAATTCTCTCTCCCTCCCTCTTCTCAGAACTGTATAAGTCTCTCCAGTCGGGCTCACAGGCTGCTCTCCCTCCACACTTGCAACTTGCTTTCTCAGGTAACTTTACTTTGACTTTACTCTGTCTGTCTCTGTCGGTCTTACTGCTGTAGCAGTGTGTGTGTGTTTTAATGTGCCTCAGTAGCAGTCCGTCGCTACATTGTGTCTGTCCGGTGTGCCTGGCCGTATCATGAGAAGGGTTCACGTCCCCTCCAGCGGGTTGCGCTACTCGGCTGAACGGCCCAAAGGAGACAAGGGACATCTGGACACCGTGTTCCACCACTACCTACAAATGTATTAGCATTATGATATTTTCTTCCAACAGATGCAAACCAAAACCAGGGTAGCGACATGAAGAGGAAGTCCCACTGACCACTAGTTCACACAGGATCCAGCCCCCTGCCTGGTGACATCACAGATGTCCACCAATGGGAGCCGGCCATTCGCTGGGATGGACTGATTCATCTAGTTGTACACTGACCCTTCATCTTGGACCTAGGAGCAAGCATCGGTATAATCTCACTATCAAGGACAATGATGGACACAACCTAATTTAAGCCTTTTTTTTATTTTGTTATTATTATCAAGTAGAGCGGCAAGCAAGAAACTAATAATTTGAAAAGAAAAAAAAAGGTCTTGTTCAGCCTTTTTTTTTTTTTTTTCAATTTTATTTTTGTCGACATGTTTACATATGACCGACCTTGATCACTGTGGCATAAGATTGTGAGCTAGGCGGCAGACTAGTCGTACGCTACGTAATATAACTTGTATTTAAGCTTCTGTGGAATTACGGGATTCTTTATGTTCTTGCAGTAAAAGAGAAAAAAAAAAAGAAATGGAGAAAAAATAGACAGATGTTTTTTTTCCCCCCTCATGTCCCTGATGTGGAGCAAACTGTCGAGTTTGTAGAAATGTACTGTTGGATGTCACTTCTGCTCCTACAAATGACTGTTAAGTTGTTATATGATCTTATATATTAATATTATTGATAAATTATTTGTAATTTACACAGGGACATAATATGTGTGTAGCGTGTGTGTGTGAGCGAGATCGTATGAGGTGTGTGTGTACGTGAGATAGATTTGTGTGTGTTTGTGTACATATAGGCAATATGATGTATTTTCTTTCCATTGGAATGGGTGAGAAAGTGTATCCCCTCTCGCTATGGGCGAGTCTGGCCTGGGCCTGAGTCCCGTGCGCCCCCGGTGCTGTTAGTCACACTGGACCCTTCCTGGACACAACCAAGACTTGAATAGAAATGTAGAACCCTGATTTGGACAGATGGGCTCGAGTATTAGGCTGGTATTTTTAGTGTACTTGAATTTATTTTTTTTGGGGGGGGGGGGGTGGGGGTGCGTAATGTTTGATCTTTTCGTTCTCTGCTAATCAAGTTAATCTACTCAAATGTCAATGTAACACGACGCCTTAGTTTGTTCAAATGTTAAACCGTTCAAATACTATGCAGGACTGTAAAACGCTCCTCAATGCAAAAGTGCAAGTTGTTGCTTGGCTCTCAACCTCTCTACTCAACTGTCAGTGTGTTTCTGGGAGTCGTCTGTTCACACCAGACTCCTCACGCCACCGCTAAATACCTCTGTTAACTAAACTGTTCTTCCTGCGTCCATTTCTTACCACACCTGCGTTTTTTTTGCTTACTTTTTTTATTCTTTCAACGAAAATTTTGAAATATCGAGTTCAGAAAGTAAAACAGTCCGGTGTTTGTCCGTTCTCATGAACTTGACAGTTTGTGTGTTTGTTGTACTAATGATCTAATAAGAAAGTCTGTATAGTGGACTGTAAACACCAGGAGGACTTTTACTTTGTGAACCCGAACACTCCACATTAAAAGTGTGTGGTTGACTGACTAACTACTAAGAATGGCGCCAAAGATTGTTCCCTTGCTAGTTTGAATGAAGGGTGTGTCATGGTCAGCTGTGTGTATGTGTGTGTGTACTTAATTTAATGTTGTCAAAATGTAGCCAATGAGTGTTATTGTCTGGTCGGGTCAGGATGTCATGAACAGTTTTATTGGAGTAGCGGGTGATGTCCTTTGTTTTGGGGGGAGGGGGGGATTTCACAGTAACTTAATTTGTTTTTTTGTAGATTATTTTTTTGTGTCAATTATTAAATTAAAAGAAAAACGGGTGTTTTTTAATTGGAAAGAATTTACTATGTGATATTTGCATAATTTGCGTTGTTTCTTGTTTCTGTCAAGGCGCGTTTGTTAGCCACACGTCAAACTGAACAGAGGTTACCAAAGAAACATGAGGTAACGTTAGTTTAATACCATCCTAAGGTCGAATACTCGATCACCTCTCGTAATGATGATCTCTGTAATGATGATACATGTAATGATGAGAGAGCTGAAGAGGGTATTTATTATGGGTGTGCATCTCTCCTTTATAGGACGATCCGATTTATAGGACAAAGTATCTAGATACATGCGGGACGATACGATTCAGGGACGATACATTTTAATATGGAAAGATTAAATGTTTTAACGATCGGGTGTGATTTCATGATTCGTCAAATGTTTACAAAATACTTATTTTTCAACCTATCAAATCGCTCGTAAAATTAATATATTTCGACCACTCAGATCACTCCCAAAAAATAATATTTTGACCAATTAGATCGTTCTAATAGTATATATTTTTCGACCAATCAGATCGCTCAAAATAAAAATGAAAAATTTTGACCAATGAGATTGGTCCAAAAAAAACAAATAAATTGTTTTTTTTCCGACCAATCAGATCGCTTGCAAAATATATATGTGCCACATTTTTTTTCATTTACAAATAGCAAGGCTTTTGTCAATATTCCCCTCCTTATAAAACCCAAAGGACATGTTTGATTTCAGATTCACTGGTGCACTGAAAATCAGTTTTATGTTGTATTCTATTTGTAATATGGCTGTTTTTCGCACGCTCACAACTCTGGACGGTTGTTCCCTGCTCCCGGACACACACACGGAACCCACTTCCTTAAATCAGGCATGCAAACTGGTTTGGGGTGAAAAAGGTGAGAATGATGCGTGAGCCAAGGAAAACACAGACCCACTAGGGCAGGGCTATTCAATTAATTCGAGACTGGGGCCAGTTCATCAAACTAAGGGCCGGAGAATATGGCTAATCACGGTAACAAATAAAGAAATGAACAGGAGGAGTCGTTATATTCAATGTTTTATGCAGAACAACATGCACATTATGATGCATTAAGACACATGGGCCCAAGGCATTGTTACATTCAAATTCAAATGTCACATTCAAACGGTCCCCTTTCTAAAACAGAAATGCAGCTAATTGGTAACTGAATACAACTCATACTTTTTTCCTTCTAAAAAATAAAACAGACTGCCTCATAAATTCACACAACTACTGCTGTTCTCACTTTTGTCTATTTAGAACATAAATCAGACACCAGCAATATCACAGACATTTAAGATTGCACTCATTTGAGTGACAGGAAACAACAAAAACTAAAACCAAAGTGCATGGTGCAAATTACATCACTCAGTTTAGGTGAGCAATATATATATATAATATTTTTTTTGAGGAGAACAACTTGGATTTGGCGCGCGTCAACATGTTGGTGACGGACGCTGCGTGATATAACGAAGCAAGGCACAAGTAACGTCTTTGCATAATACACAGTAGGCCTACAACGACAATGCATCACACAGAACATTATTTATAGGCGTCACCTACTGGCGCATGTAGGCGGCGGGGGGGGGGCAATTACGGGCCGGCGGAATTGTTGACATTCATGTCAGTTTGAATGTGACATTTGAATTTGAATGTAACAATGCCTTGGGCCCATGTGTCTTAATGCATCATAATGTGCATGTTGTTCTGCATAAAAAATTGAACATATCGACTCCTATATGCTGTGTTCATTTCTTTATTTGTTACCGCGATTAGTCATATTCAGGGCAGTTGCTAGGAATTCTGAGCCCCCTGAAAGAATATCGGTGTGGGCCCCTCTAAAAGAGTTGTTCAAAAGTTTCAACCATGCAACCAACTATATCATTCATTTGTTCACTTAATTTGTTATTATCGTTGTGCAACCAGGACTCTCGTATCGCAAGTTGTTTAATGAGAACACAATTCGGTGTTTAGCTAGGCTAGTTGCACACGTCTTTTTAATGTAGACTAGCCTAGTCAAGGCCTGCGGTTCGATGAATACTTTTCTATTAGATGTAGGCACCCAATGTGTTCGCGTTATCCATACAGCATGGCCTTTTCATGCATTGTAATTGCCCATAGATAGGCTACACCAGCGGTCCCCAACCACCGGGCCATTCAGATCTTAGCAGATCTTAGCTAGATTCCTGACCGGGCCTATGGCCGGCGGCGGAACCACCCCCGGCGGCGGAGCTAAGATCTGAATATTAGCCCCAGCTTGATGATTCGGATCTTAGATTATGGTAGGTGAAAATTTTGGACCCCTGGGCTACACTATCCATTGGAAATTGACACAGTTTCTCGTCGGTGAGTTCGCCTTAGCACTACAGGCATCATGCACTTGGCGCGTGATCAGACCACCAGCTCGGTCCTTGGAGTTGTTGGTCGACCGCCTATTTATTTTTGTTCTCCAAACGGCTCACTGTAAGTTCACCTCCGCACAAGTCTGTGCGCTGTGCGCGCCCTGCTGGTTAATCTGCTATCCTCTTTCTTCCCCCCACCGCCTTCACTGCTTTGATATGAAAAATGGCTGAGGCAGGTGAGTGCTCCGAATCAAGTCGAGTATTTCAGGCCAACTGGTAAAGGAGTGTCACGGCTTTCAAACACACAAACCATAAAGCCTATGGACGCCTCAGGACGGACTAGTCAACGCGCTGCGGCATCACTCGGGCAGGTTGCAGCGTGTGCGTGCGTGTGTGTGTGTGTGTGTGTGCGCGATTTCAAAGTAACAAACTCAAAGCCGATGCATGCGTCCAAAACTATTCGTTCAAAACCAAATAAACAACAAAAACAGCGTCCCTTATTCGCTTTAAATACTTTACCGCGCCGTATTAATTCCCAAGTTTTGGAAAAAAAAAAAAAAAAAAAGTATTTGAAGCGAATAAGCGACGCTGTTTTTGATTTTTTTTTTTTTTTGATTTGGTTTTGAATTAATAGTTTTGGATGCATGCATCGGCTTTGAGTTTTTGTTTGTCACTTTGAAATCGCATATGCTCGCAATACACACAAGCACGAACACACGTGCACGCACGTTCATTCACGCAAGCAGGCACCCACTACAACCTGGAGAGGCTGTAAATGCTTTTAAAAATTATAATGGCTATAGATCATTTTTGACCGGTTACAAATTCTCCCAATTTACTTACTATTCCTCTGTACATATTTGCTTTTTCCTGCATTTTACAGATTTGTGAGGAGTTTTTCTGTATTACAAACAAAGATCTACTCGGAACATTCAGAGCTGCTGTAGAAAAATATGCGCCCCTACTGCTGAGTTTGTACCGCGCCCGAAAAACAGAGTTTGGCAAGGACCTGAAGGAGATACTGAGAAAGCTTGATGATGAGGTGTGTGCACAGTACAGTACCAAACAATACTTTTGCCCAGATGAAATTCAATCTGTTGAATTACAATTAGTCTTGCTATTATTAGAGCTATCTTTCTATTTTTTCTTTTTTTCTTTGAGACCACCAACATCGTCAGACACGGCAAGGAAGCAGCCATGAAAGGACTTCCTGTGTTCCTACGTGAAGATCCTATTCTACTTTTCAAGCAGTGTCTTGTAAGTATTAATGGTCATTAATATAAATTTTACAAGCATAGAGATACAATTGTAAAATGAAGATACTGTAATTGAAAATACTACACAAGTAGAAAATCTGAAAGTTTATTTCTGTTTCGCCCTTGGACTGCTTGAGAGAGGGAAGGGAAGTTAATTGCCTGTCTTATATAAAAGCTTATTGGTTGTGAAGTGAGTCCCTCTAGTGCATTTGACAGGGGTTTCAGATTATACCATGAGGAAGATGCTGCTTTGATATACAGGTTGTTGTCGGCAGATGTTAGACCGAGGCTACCTGCTTTGGCTAGAACTAGGGGGCTAGATCACAGCCATATCACTCACCACCTGTCAGGTCATTCTTTTGATACTAGTGATTAGGTCTAGGCCTCTACAGGCTACAAGCTATTATTTTTCTTACAGTCCGAGTCAAATGTTCTGGGCCACATAACTACAAGGGTGATATACTCATCTACATTGGGTTGGAACCATTTGCTTGGTTTTGTGGACATTGCAGGTTATGCTGGTGAGCTGGCACGCATCTCACAGGGGTGAATTATACCATAGATTATAGATAGATAGATTATACCATGAGGGAAGATGCTTTTATTGAGCTGGCTCCTCTCTGCTCTTTTATCTGTTTAAATGTGCGCTATGCATGATGGTGGAAGTTCAGTTTGTATTATTTGTTTAAATTTCTTGGTTGATGCTTTTGCCCAACAGAACGTAGAGTAGGTTTAAAGTTTAGGATCACTTTGAATTTTCTTGTTTTCAATGGAAACACACATGAGTTATCCTGCATAGGAAATATAGGAGACCAAATCCTGTCTTTATTAATTTTTTCCAGATTCATATGGCGGTCTTATCATGGTAAACTAGCTCATTGTCAGGTGTTTAACAGCGACACACACTCAGAGACAGTAAAGAAAGACGGGTCCTAGCTGCTACGCGCGTTTGATGTGCTCTCACCGTTCTCATGCACACAATTGTTTTTTTAATACATAAATTAAAGGCTTGCGGTTTGTCCACGATGCGGCCTATATGTGGGAAATTACGGTAGTGTAGTTTACATAGTTTTCATAGTTATCAGCCTACGTGCTGCTGAGAAGACCAGAGTTTTTTTTACAACACCCTCAGGGGTCGCATAGCTATTGGATCATGAGGAGATATTAGCTGAATGCTAGGAAATGTTATTTGTTTAAAGGTCCCATGGCATGCTATTTTATGGATGCTTTAATAAAGGTGTTAGTGGGCCCCTAATACAGTATTTGAAGACGTTCAAGAAACTCAGCCTTAGTGCAGAGAGTTACAGCCACTACGAGCCAGTCCCACAATGAGCTCTCCACAAACGTGCCGTTTTTAGAGGCGGGTCAAGGTGGAGGGTGGGAGTGTGGCCCTGAGCAGCTTGTGGCCACGGTACCATGCGCTAGTGTTTACAGTGGAACACTGAACACTCCTGGTGCTCCGGCGGGAGTCCTGGAGCTCTATATCTAAATAATATCATATTATATTTAGATATCTATATAATATATATTATCATGGTCAAAAGCTGTTTGCGCCTCCGTATGATATTATGAATCTCAAACGACTGCGACGGGTTCTCAGACGCCTCTGGTTCTTCCACTTCCACGTCAATATTAAGTAGGCTACAGACTCAACGGAGAAATGAAATGGAGAGAAGGGGATTGTTGCCCGCGATTGTTGCCCGGGGTTGTCTGCGTCGGGTTGGTTGAGAAGGAATTGGGAACCGCGACATGGAGGAGAAAAGGATTGTTGCCCAGGATTGTCCGTCAAAGCCCCGCAGAACGCTGGCCGCCCCCGGGGCTGCCCGCCCAGCCCCGCTGCCACGGCAGCGGTCCGTCGGAACCCCACTGCCCGCTGGCCACCCCCGGGGCTACCTGCTGAACGCTGGCAAAGTCCTTCTAGGCAAGTCCTCTCACTCGCGGCCATCTTGGCCACGCCTTTCGGGCAGCTATTTGGTCTTAACAAGACCAGGGCCCTATCTAATGAATAGGGAGAGAGCTGTATCTCCATTTTCCGAGATCTAAGGGGCATAAAAAACACATGTTTGAAATCACGATGAAAAACAGACTAAAATCGCTGAAAGGGTTTGGTGGTTTTGTATTAAATTAACGTTTTAAAAGCCCTTTTTCTTACAGGTAATCTTGGACTGCGCATGTGCAATGCTTCACGACACAGTTTTCATTTACGGCATAACAACACCGGCACTGCACTGACAGCAAGTTAGCTTTAAAAGTTAGCTTTTGCTGCCGAGCCAACAAGATAACAGGTAGTCGAAGTTTTCCAGTCGATGCTGCTTGTGCCGCTCCAGCTGCTGGTTCTTCCCTCCTGATTGAAAATAATAAGTGTCGCAAAAAGCGTGACCGCGTATGACCTGCAAAATGATTGGAGCAACGGCACCGGAAGAGGCGGGACATGTGCAAACAACTGCCATCTTGGCGTTACGAAGTTTCCCCATGCATTTCAATGGGTGATTTTTTCAGTGATGTGTCTCCTCCTTCTATTGTGTCTCCTCCTTCTATAGTGTCTCTGACGCTGGCCAACCCCGGGGCTACCCGCCCAGCCCCGCTGCCCGCTACAGCGGGGCTCCGACAGACAATCCTAGGCAACAATCCTTTTTTTCTCCACGTCGTGGTTCCCAATTCCTTCTCAACCAACCCGACGCAGTCTAGTCTTTTCACCAAATGGGAGCTTTATGCAAGCTTGCGTTATTGTGTTGCATGTTATGCGCCATGAAGGCCGCCTCATACCTCCGGATCCGGACGAAATTCGTCCGTCCGTACTAAACGTTGTCTCCGGGACTACCCTTCATACCTCCGTCCGGTTTCAGTGTTATGGATGTTACGCAAAACAACCTCTAGAGGGCAGTGACTGTCGTGTATAAAATGACCGGCATCGACAATCGCAAACATAGTATCTGTAGAGGAGATGATTTTGCTCTGTGTCATCCGGCACAAAGTGTACGTGGCGGTGGCATGTGGCACCCCTCACCAACCTGCATATTCTCTGCTCAAAATTTAAATTCAAAACAGTTTTATTGGCATAAAAAATATACATTTGCATTGCCAAAGCAGGTGAACAATAAAATTATAAGGTGAAGTACATAGTATAATATAAGTATAAAACGTTAAATACAAAATATATATACATATCAGTTATTATAGGCCTACTACTCTCGTGGTTGGGACTTTTGCCTCTACTGCCGCCTCGATCTCCGGTGGTAGTGCTCCGGTTTGTCCGGAGCACTCCGGATTCGTAAGCTCAGAGGCGACGGACCCACTGACGGACTACCTCCGGGACCAGACAAAAGCGTCCGTATCCGTATTTACCGCAGGGTGTGAATGGGCCTTTACACCAACAGAGGAACGGTTATCCAAATAACAAAGAACACTTGCGTTACAGTGTGTGTATTCACACACACACATGTGGCGCTCGCACGGCCCTAGCTCATTGTCTCATTGGCGGGCCAAATTCTCTGGGCGGGCCAAGCAGAGAAAGGGGAGGTAACATGGCCCCATATGATGTCATATGGGGCCGGAAGCCAAATTGAAGCGTTTCAGCGATCCTTTTTTCAAAGACGCCGCAAGATAGCTACTTCTCGGTTTACACCTAACGCAATTTTTAGCTACTGGGGGACCATAGGGAGGCTAGGGGAACTCAACTTAATGTTAGAAAGTGTAAATTGAAAATTGAAAAGTGAAAATTTCATGCTATGGGACCTTTTAAATGGCTTATTAATTCATAGGGCTCCTTTTAGGTATAGGCCCATTTGATTGTTGTTTCTGCTGATCAGGTGCACCAACCCATTGCAGCAGCAAATTTGATGATGGAGGTGTGATTGCTGCTCTGGGTGCATCACATAGCCCTGGGCAGAGCCGTATATAGAGAGAGTTCTGCCAACTGAAATCATGGGTGCCATCTTGTAGACCCAAGTCAGCTCACTGTACAACGTCTGCCAATGGAACGAAGATGGGATGTTGCAACAAATCGCTCATTATCATCATAAACTGTTTGTCAATGTTAAAAGGTTTCTCATACTTTGCTAAAATATAAACGCTTTTACAAATATATCACGTTGAACGTCTCGAGAAGACAGACAATTATGCCTACATCGCCTACAGAGCTCCAGACTAACCTTTTCACAGGTAGCACTGGTGCCACCTAGCTTTTCATTTAGTAGCACCAAAACAAATTAGGTAGCACCATATTTTTCTTTGTATAGCGTGTTATTAATACATGACCTTATGTTTATGAAAGATTGACAAATAAATAGATAAAGAATAAAAATAAAGATAGATAAACGCCTTAAATTAAGCACATAACATGGAATATTTATATTTACACACACACACACGTTATTCTGTGTGTTTTTATAAGATACCTGGGCATGATGGCATTAAATAATAATTTAATTCTAAAGGAAATTATAATTAACCTATAGAGCATTTTTCCATATAGTTATTATCATTTGGCTATATGAAACAGAAATGAGACACACTCCTTACCTTCTGCATGGGCATGTTCAACCACAATATGGCCAATAAGAATATTGCACGGTTTTCCATCTTCAACGATACGGGCATATAATCTCGCACTCTTTGATGAATTTGTCAGTGGAACCGTCAAGCATGAACGAGAGGTAGGGGGCGGATGCGACTTTG
This sequence comes from Micromesistius poutassou, assembly GCF_964030765.1. Taxonomy (NCBI): domain Eukaryota; kingdom Metazoa; phylum Chordata; class Actinopteri; order Gadiformes; family Gadidae; genus Micromesistius; species Micromesistius poutassou. The sequence continues at coordinate 9,461,235 of NC_140273.1, read as the reverse complement.
TCAGCGGTCTTTCCCTTGAGTGTGTCTGCTATAACTCCCACAAATTGTGCACACGCAGTGTCGTTGGAATATGTGGGGTTGACGTTCAGTCCGTTCTTCATCATTTTGTGAACGCGAGTTCCTCTTTAGCGATGTTGTAGGCGGTGTTAAATTTGATGATCATTTGTTCATTCTCCGCCGACCGATTGGTCTCATCTATCCGATTAAATGAGGTGGGGAGAGACTGTGATGCAGCGGTCCCTGCACGTCTTGTGCTTTTGGCTTTCATTGTGTAATTTTAATGACTGAACTTTGAATTGTGTAGACCCGTTTACAAAATGTGTTTTGCCTGCAACGGACGGGTCACATGTCCTGCAGTACACACACCATGGTTTGTCCTTCATAACGCAACCACGGGAACTGCGCCAGCCATTTTTGTTGAAAACAATACTTTACTTTATAAAACAATTTTTTCTCCCCACTGCCCCCCGCCTCTTTCGCCAACCTGTCACTGTCCTCTTCAGAAGAAGAATCTGAGATTCTTTTTGCTTCCTCTGCTAACCCTTCTCCAGCACCAACAGGCTCATTTGTTTCCTCCTCCGACACATTTTTCTTCTTAAAATAATATACTATCGACCGCTTCATATCTGCTCGTCCTCCTGCAAGTAGCACCGGAGCGACCTCATTAAATTTTAACTCACACTTTAAGAAATTAGGTCGCATATGCGACCTAATAGGTCGCACTCTGGAGCCCTGATCGCCTATCAGTGGAGCCGCTTTCACCTTACCTTCTCCGATAGCCGTCGCCGTGTAGCCTACGATTACTTATTGAGACATTGGCTAAAAATTACAACTTCTTGGTTATTTATTTTAATCTAGACTATAAATATTTCCCCTAAACATCAAATTAACCCTTCTCGTAGCCTACTTTGTCATGATCAGACTGTGTCTATTGTTAAAAGTCTGACTGATGACTAATGCCCAAGGCAGGGATGCAAACAGACCTATGGTCAAAAAATAGAGAGATTTTCGAAGCCCGCGCCCCCGCAGCAAATATCAAATAATGACATTTCCACCAACCTCTGCCATCCCCGGCCCACCCTATACACAGACAAAGTGCAAACTGAAATTCTTAAAATGAAAATCCACAAAACGTTAATTTTGTTTAACTTGTCTTCAATACACACACACACACACACACACACACACACACACACACACACACACACACACACACACACACACACACACACACACACACACACACACACCTCTCCATTGGCAATCCGATTGCACATTGGAATCGGGAGTACTACACTTTCCCTGATCTTTTCGGCTGCTGAGGCCTGATTCTGGCTGGTAGCTGGTAAAGGATTGTCCTTACAGAGGAGCTGGGCCACACTTTGGGTAGATACGATGGAGGCCACTCTCTGTGTGTGTATTGTGCTCTGGCAGTGTTCCAACAGGGCATGCAGCCCTCTGGAACCATAATTGATCTCTTTAACGCAGAGAGTGCATTTAGCACATCCCTTTTTTTTCAATTTTAAAAAAAAAGTCTGATAGTTTGAAATTGCGTTGACTGCCTTGACCTCAATTGCAGTTTCAACCTTTAGCCAAGGCCACTTCCAACTGGTTTTACATCCTTTATCCACTTGTTGCACAGTAAGTGCCGCACTCTCATCAAATTCTCTCATTCTGCAAATGAAGAGTTGAATATTTTAGCCATACTGTAGCATAACGCGACCAGACGTCTGAAACCAGGACGTCTGATCACCCTAGACTTTCTGTATCATAACGGAGAGCAAAGTAGTTCACTCAGCCCCCTTTCCTCAATGTGCCCTGCGCCACCTTCAGCAATCTATTTGACTCAATTAAAATGTATTAAATGATTTTAGTATCCTTAAAAAAGCAGTGCCGCCTGTTGATAAGATAAGCCCACTCCAGTGTTTCCCACACATAGGCCAATATTGAACAACGAGCGCCACAAATTGATTCCGCTTTTCTTATTATTTTTACTTGAACGCGATTTTTAAATGTAACTCCGCCAGCCCGTAATCGCGCCCCCGGCCGTAATGCTGCCAGTCCGACATGTTCCCATTCCGACAGTCCTGTGCGCGTATGCAAATTAGCCATGTGCGCCAAACAGAAGAAGGGCCCTATCTTGCGCCCGGCGCAATTGACTTTCTACACCGACGCATGTGTCATTGCTAGTTTGCACCCGGCGCAAAGCTGATTTTCCCCCGCAGCAACCAGGCACCACTACACCACTTGCATGTTAAATATTATGATGTCAAAGATTATTCATACGTGTGAAACTGCATAGAAATAGCGTGTGGATTGTGGAAACATTTTTTTCCCTGCATGAATGAACATGAATGAAGTATAGTAGGCTATGCCATCCGTTAAAATAATAATAACAATAATACATTCGAGCAAAGTATATTCCAGGCTTCCAAAACAAAATCTAGTTTTAGGGTAAATGATTGGTTAAGTTATTTGGGAAAGAACAGCTGATACAGCGGTAAGTTGTACTTTTAAATCAATGCATCTGCAAACACCGTACAGCAAACACATATGTTCTTGACCCAGACATCGTGTACAAGCCCATTACTTTTAGGATTGATGAGTATTTGATCGTGGGAAAAAACAGTTTTACCGCGAGTGAGTATTTAATAGAATGAATGAATGCGGGTGATGCTTGGTGCGCGTGTGTGTGCGCGCCCATCTGTCTAAACACACGCAAATTAAACACGTAAGTGTAGAAGGAAATCGAGTCAGTCGACCTGCGATAAGCAGCTGATTCTGAACGGACTCTTCTCTCTTCGAGATGGACGTGTTCTAACGCATTTTTAATCAATGAAATGTTAACACAACAGTATATATCTGACCATTTAATTTTCGAAATTTTAGGTGAAGCCGAGCTTCCCTTGCAGTAGAGAAGTCGCCACTAGGAAAGAATGCAATGTATCCAACTAGCGGGATCTAAACAAACTAAGCTCCAGCGAATTACTACAATGCAGAAGTAGTGGAGAATGGCGAAACACAGCAACTATAGCCTACTCTCAACCAAAATAAAAATAATCGCCGCCCGGTGCAGCAGTGTGAACTGCCCCGTTTTTAGAAAGTCTCAGCCCGTCTCGTCGCAAGGAGTCGCGAGTTGCAAGCAGTTGCGTCGCGAATCTTTGGTCTGAACTGGGCTTTAGCATTATAAGCAGTGGCGGTTTTAGGCACGGGCGAAAAACGAGACACACGAGAAAGAAAATGATCCGCATTTTCTATTATCGATAATAACCCCCCCCCCCCCCCCCGTGATTGGTAGATCATCTACCAAATAAGTAAATGCATAGATACAGTCTATGAGAAAACAGTAAATCAACGCTGCGCACGCGAAGCCAGTTGTTTCGGCAGGGCGCGCGCACCTGTATCTCGCGCTGCAAGGATTTTCACATAGTCTGACCCTGGAGTTTGGCGCCGCGTCTGATTATAATTTCATCAACAGTAATTCTGTATTGCATCTACCGTTGATGCAATACAGAATTACTGTTGATGAAATTATAATCAGACCCTCAGACCCTCCCAGACCCCCCCCCCCCCCAAAAAAAAAAACCTCATCGGATCTACACGATTCACACAAGTCAACCAAACAGCCCTGCAAGGGAAAAAAGACCATACATGTATGATTTTGTTTATCAATTAAAGAGTTTTCTCTTTCATAAAAAATGAATCAGACATTAGCAATATAAAAATAACTTTGGTTACTTCTTAGACTATAACTTATAATACATTCTGAATGTTTGCATTCAAATCCTAGCAGTACGCAATAATTTGTACAACATTTAAACAACAGACTCTCAGGCAGATCCTCCAACAGGAAAATTCATATTCAATATTCATATTAAAATATCAACAGTGAAATCAGGGAAGAGCCATTAAAACATCTCAAATATTACGGTAAAAGTATACATTTTGTATTAGACAATCTTTAATATCTTTACTTCTTACACTATATAGCGTATAATACATTCTGAATACATTCTGAATGTTTGCATTCAGAGATGGTTCATCTTCAGTCCGTTTTCGTTTGGTGGGTCTGCTGGGCGGTGTCGGTGGGGTGAAGACGAACAGTGTTGGGATGGAATTCGGCTTGAGCTTCCTAACACCATCAGCTCTGTGACTCTAACTGTGTCTCATCGAAGTGGTCCTACAAACGGAGTCAGACATTTTAATGCAATTTCAGAGAGAAAGTAAATGATGGTAATGGATTTTCACAGAATGGCATCTAACCAATGCATAGTTATTGCATGGATTACATAAGCGCTTTGGCACCATGCTGTTTGCACTACTCTAGACAAGAGTAACATAAATCTCTCCAGCAAACATGAACTGACCATGTATTATCTGTAACTCGAGAAATAGCTGACCAAGCAATGCTGCAAAAGGGCATTTGTTTGCAATATATCCACATGATTTCCGTGCAAAGTTAATCACAATCTTTCTGACATGCATGAACAGAAACAAAGACAATGCAGCCGGTGTTTTGAAAGAATGCAGGGTAAAATGCGGCGGTGCAGAAAGATAGCACGTCAAGTAGGCTAGCCTTGCAATGATGTAGTATTAATAGTTGTCATTATTCTAAACATTGCATAGATTTTCACAGAATGGCATCTAACCAGTGCATACTTATGCATACTTATGCATAAAAGAGCCTGGTGGAAAAATACAGACGGCAGATGCAGGTTGTTTGTCCCGGAGTTCAGTGCTAGCATTAGCATAAAAAAGGCGCAAAGAGCTAGCGAGCATCGTGTAGCTTAACACTACTAGGCTAAATTCAAATCAAATTCACTTTGGTTATGTAGCCGGTCAAAGTTATACCCTTTGGGGCCACCGTAGGGAATGTGGGCGGTCCCGAATTTCAATGTAGTTTCCGGGGTAGCAGTGGGGTTGCGGCTATTTAGGAGTCCGTGCACCTACCGAGCACTAAACTGCTTTCAGTGCTGGGGAGACCAGGTCAGTAGTTTCCGGATGCATAATACCATCTTTGCTTTGGTTGCGATTCATTTCTTGTTTTTATTGTTTCCTCTTGAAATAACCGACAGTGTTATTATTTAGGGTGACGTGTGGCGAGAGGAGCGGTAAGGGGTATGGCGGTGGGGACTCAAGGTAGGCGTAATATCGCCATGTTTTAAGTGTTGCCTGTGCCTACTTATGAGGCTAAGCATTTGTTTGATACCCCTTCCCCTAGATCTCGCCACTGCTGCTTTGTTTGGGTCGTTTTCATTTGATGTCCCTGTCTTGTACGTATTTTGTCTTGTTTTCTTTATTTCCCTCAAAACACTAACCTGTGTTTTTGTTGTTTGTTGTTAACAACTTGTGGTGCCTCCGGAGTCTGGGAGGGCTGAGTGGGGCATCCAGCCCGCTACAAGGGGGCTAAGTTCAAGGGGTCATCATACCACCCGTTTCTGAGCCGTTCTTATTGTTGCTGTGTTTGTGTGTGTGTGTGTGTGTTTTATAGGCCGGGGTGCACACTTGGTGAGTAGCCTAACGGACTAGCTCCCTACCTGTCAGCGGTTTGTCGCCGCTTGCCATCCATCTCCGTGGAGAACACCCGTTTTATATTGTTTATACCGCCTGCATTGTTAAATAAATATTATTGTTTTGAGGGAAACTCACGTCTCTGTCTCATTGGCGAACCTATGCATTTGGGGAACCCGGTTGTTCATTTATTGCTAAGAATACACTTAGTGGTCCTTGATTAAGAACATCATCAAGGTGGCGTTGTCGACAATTCAGTTAAACTCCTTGCCATGCCTCGGTTACATTTTGGCGTCGTCGGCAGGATTCAATGAGACTTAGAGACGTATAGTTTTGTACATATTTGTGTTGTTTTTGTGGTTGAAGCGACCCAAGTAAAAAAACAAAAAAAACACAAACAAAGCAGCAGTTGGCGCTCCGTGGGATCTACGAAAGTCAGTTGGTGCTCCGTGGGATCTACGAACCTCGTGGCTGACATCTTTCCACCAACTACGGTGGATCACAACACAAGTGCCTGGACTGACTTTCCTTTGTGTTGCCATGGCCAGTGAGCTCCAGGAACTGAGGGACTTGGTGCAGCAACTGTTGGCTGACAAGGAGCAGCTACTGAGGGAACAGGCAGAGGCCCGTTCCTCCCAGTCGGCACCTGGTCCCAGCAGCGCAGTTCCTCTGTGTAATGTCGGCAACATTGACTGTTTACCCACTGAACGTTTGCTTTTTTTTTCCTAGGGAAAGGAAATGGCCACTGTTTAGGGGAACCACAGGGATTCTGGTAGAGGATTGGGTTGAGGAGGTAAGAGCGACAATAAGAGCTAGACATCTGAGGCCCCTTGATCAGGCATATTTGATTTACGATCATTTGGATGGGGAGGCCAAAGACGAAATCAGGTATAGGCCCAGGGCAGATAGGGAAGACCCAGAACGTATCCTAACTATTCTCCAGGACTTGTATGGCTGTGCTAAACCGTATGTCTCTCTTCAACAAAGTTTCTTTTCTAGGAAGCAGCTGGAGGGGGAATCATTACAAGAGTTTTCCCATGCGTTGTACTGTCTAATGGAAAAGGTTGAACGTTGTGCCCCAAATGGGATCCCTAATTCTGCCACCCTGTTGCGTGACCAGTTTGTTGAGCATGTGTGTGCTTCAGACCTTCGCAGGGAGTTGAAGCGTGTTTTCCGCCAACATCCTGACTATTCACTCCTAGAAATAAGGGCTGAAGCTCTGCGCTGGGAACGGGAGGGACGGCCAGAGGAGTACAGAGGTAGGAGCCATTCTCTCCCTGCGTTATGTGCCATGCAGCATGTTGATAAGGTGCTCCCTAGTAGCCCTGCTAGAGCAGAGATGGCAGAGCTTAAAAACATGTTGCAGAAACAACAAGAGCAGCTTAACCAACTTACGCAGGGTCTCCTAGCCCTTCAGACAGCTCCTAGACCTCCCCAATCTAACCATCCAGGCTCAGTCATATGCAGGCGTTGCAAAAGACCAGGGCACTATGCCAGAGAGTGTGATAACAGTAGAGTTGCCTCACCGGGCCAGCGGCCTAGAGTTTACCAGCCCAGGGCAACAGCGGCCTCTGCTTCCCATGAGGCGGAAAACTACCCCCCGCTGCTGTGAAGAGTCATACAGCAGAAGGGGGCTGCATTGGCTCGGATGACCCGGTTGCTATCAACCACCCTGAAGCATCTAATATGTTGGGTTCGTGTCCTAGGGTAGCTATAAGCATGGGAGGTGTAATGGTCAACTGCTTACTAGACACAGGGTCAATGGTAACCACCATCAGGGAAAGTTTCTTTCTCCAGCACTTTAAAGTGGCCCCTCGCTCTTGTCGCTGGCTGCAACTTCGGGCTGCAAATGGTCTGGAGATACCGTATGTAGGCTACGTAGAGCTAGATGTTGAGGTGTTGGGAAAAGTGATACCACAGCGAGCCGTGTTGGTTGTAAAGGACCTCCCAGGCCAGGTATCCTCCCCCGAAGTTCCAGGAGTGTTGGGCATGAACATTATCAGGGAGTGTTACCATCAATTATTTAGCCAATATGGGTTGGCCCTTTTTAATCTCCCTGTTGTCAAGCACCCCTCCTCATTGTGGTTACAGGCTATGCAGCATTGTCATCAAGCCCAGATATGCCCAGAACAAGCCAGGTTAGGGATGGCCAGGGTGCGAGGTAGGAGAACCGTTAGCATACCTGGGGGTACCATGAAGTGGGTAGCCGCGACATGCACTTCACATGTCAGTGGACACTTTGGGGAAGCATTGTTGGAGCCCCTTGATAGTGCCAGTTCCCTCCCTGAAGGAGTGCTGGTATCACCAGCCATGGTAACAGTCAGCCATAACACTGTTTATGTCCCAGTGGTCAACGTAGCAGAGACTAGTGTCACATTGCAACCCCGTCAACCGTTTTAATGCAGGTCCAGATCGTCAGTCTGCCAGCAGGTGTCTCTACGGAGTTAAAAGACCCAGTGGCAGTATCGGCCACAGCCTTCTCACAAGTCTGCCAGGGTAACCCCATTCTCGAACAGATAGAGGGAATGGACCTGTCGGGGCTCCCGGACACAGAGCAAGAGAGGGTAAGGTCACTTTTGATCGAACACAAATCTGTATTTGCAAGTTCTGTAAATGATCTGGGTTGTACAAACCAAATTAGTCATGACATACCATTATTGGATGAAGCACCAATCCGGCAGAGATATCGGCGAATACCCCCTTCAGATTACGATGAGGTTAAAGCCCATATTAATCAGCTGTTAGATGGCCAGGTCATCCGGGAGAGTTGTAGTCCCTATGCTTCCCCTATCGTCCTGATTAGGAAGAAGGATGGGAGCCTTCGCCTCTGTGTGGACTACAGGCTGCTTAATGGGAAGACCCGGAAGGATGCCTTCCCAATTCCCCGGATCGAGGAGTCCCTAGATGCACTATCCGGGGCAAAGTGGTTTTCCACCATGGATCTGGCAAGTGGCTACCATCAAGTCCCGGTTACGGATCAGGACAAAAAGAAGACTGCCTTTTGTACCCCATTTGGCCTCTTTGAATTTAACAGAATGCCCTTTGGATTGTGCAATGCCCCCAGTACGTTCCAACGACTGATGGAGAGGATGTTTGGGGACCAACATTGTCGCTCACTGCTGCTCTATTTGGATGACATTGTTGTTTTCTCCTCTACAGTAGACGAGCACATTAGCCGGTTGGGACTGGTGTTGTGTCGCCTGCAAAGGGAGGGACTCAAAGCCAAACTGGAGAAGTGTCAATTCTTTAAAGAGGAGGTACAGTACCTGGGGCATGTCATCTCTTCCACAGGGGTCTCCACAGATCCAAAGAAAATTGCGGCAGTTGCTGACTGGCCGACCCCATCCAACGTCCTTGAGCTGAGGTCTTTTCTGGGCTTTGCCAGCTATTATAGGCGGTTCGTAGAAGGATTTGCGAAGCTGGCATCACCACTCCATCGGCTGGTAGCAGACCTAACAGGGACCAAAAAGCGGCGGGGCCGTGGGGTTGCCTTGCAAGGGGCATGGACGGAGCAGTGCAAGCAGAGTTTTGAGGGCCTTAAAGCAAAGCTTGTGTCCTCGCCTGTGCTAGCCTATGCTAACTTTCTCCTCCCTTTCATTTTAGAGGTGGATGCCAGTCACGGGGGGTTGGGGGCCATTCTCTCTCAGGAGCAAGAGGGAAAAGTCAGACCAATTGCGTACGCTAGCCGCAGTCTGCCCCTGGCTGAAAAGAACTACAGTTCTATGAAGCTGGAGTTCTTGGGGATGAAATGGGTCATGACCGAAAAATTCCGTGAATACCTGCTAGGCCAGAAGTGCGTCGTCTGGACAGACAACAACCCGTTAAGCCACCTACAAACCGCCAAGCTGGTTGTCACTGAACAACGCTGGGTGTCCCAGTTGGCTGCGTTTGACTACACCATGCGTTACCGCCCGGGACGAACCAACCAGAATGCTGCAGTGGATCTACCTGCACACGCAGGAACCCTGCTTCCTTTGGCTGTACAGCAAGCTGCACGAGAGATGCCAGCTCTCACTGCAACCCAGGCAGCCATTTCTGCCCTTCCAGAACGCTGACAAATGCTGACTTGATGGCCTTACAGGCTGCTGATCCCTCCATTGGTGCTCTCCTTCCTTTCTGGCAGGAACAACGAATGCCAGGACGCATTGAGAAGCATGGCCTTCCCCCTGAAACCCTGGGTCTATTGAGACAATGGGATCGTCTCACCCTGGAGGATGGATTGCTGTACCGGGTATACAGAAGGCCGGATGGAGGGAGTGAAGTCCACCAGCTGCTACTTCCCGGGTCTTAGGGAGGAGTCTTCCACCAACTACACCACAACCATGGCCATCAAGGAACGGAGCGCACCACTGAGCTGATCCGGCAGAGGTGCTACTGGCCGGGTATGGGGCAGACTATCAAACAATGGTGCAAACTGTGTGAGAGATGCAGTCTCTCCAAAGATACCCAGCCACGGGTGAGGGCCCCTATGGGTCATTTATTGGCATCCAAGCCCAACCAGGTCCTGGCCATTGACTTCACCCTCTTAGAACCTGCTAGAGATGGTAAGGAACAAGTGCTTGTTTTAACCGATGTATTCTCAAAGTTTACACAGGCCATCCCCACCCGTGACCAGAGAGCATCAACGGTGGCAGAAATACTTGTCCGGGAATGGTTTTACAAGTATGGAGTTCCAGCCAGAGTCCATTCCGACCAGGGCCGAAACTTTGAGAGTAACCTCATCCAGCAGCTGTGTGCCATGTATGGCATAAAAAAATCCCGTACAACTCCCTACCATCCACAAGGTAATGGACAATGTGAGCGTTTTAACTGGACATTACATAATTTACTCCGTACCTTGCCTGTTGAGCAGAAACCCCGCTGGCCAGATCATCTCCCACAGCTGTTGTTCAGCTACAACACCACTCCCCATCAATCTACTGGTGAGTCCCCCTTCCTTTTGATATTCGGTCGAGAACCTCAGCTCCCTGTAGATTTCCTGCTAGGCCGCGTGGTGGAACCTGCTGCCGGGGAGGTCTGCGAGTGGGTCCGAGAACATCAGCGGCGGCTCCAGGTGGAGGTGGCCCATGAACGGGTTAGGGCAGCAGCAGCTCAGCGGAAATGTAGAGCAGACCAACGATCCCAGGGGGAGGTGTTGCCAGCTGGCCAGCTTGTCTACCTACGGGACCACTCCGTCCGGGGGAGGAACAAAATCCAAGATGCCTGGGCCCCTACAATCCACCAGGTGGTTGGGCCACCCCAGCCAGGAGGCTGTGTTTACGCGGTTGCACCGCAACAGGACTGGCCCAGGTACGCCATGTACATCGTGCTATACTTAAGCCAGTACCTTGTGATCGTTCTGTTTCCCCACCCAGAGGAATTCGAACCCGCCATGGCCCAAGGAATACGGAGGAAGAAGACGGTGAACTCTGCATCGTGGTTGGTCCAACTGGCTCCATGAGGCCATCTACTGGGCGTCCAGATGTCGTACTGGTAACAATCCCAGTTGTGAATGCCCCCTCTGACCTGCCGGCGGGCACAGACATTCCAATTGCTCCCGTCAATCCATCAGCCCTTCCGTTCGAAGGGATTGTACGAAGGTCTACCCGTGAGACAGTTGGTAGACATTCCAATCCCCATTATCTACCAGTGACGATAGGGGGTGTGGCTACGAACTCCCAGGTGCCTGGTTCAAGCTGCTCAGCGTCAGCCATGTTTAGGCCTTGGTGTTAGCTAAGTCAGTTGTCGGGACGACAACTAAAAGAAAACGGGGACGAATTGTAGCCGGTCAAAGTTATACCCTTTGGGGCCACCGTAGGGAATGTGGGTGGTCCCGAATTTCAATGTTGTTTCCGGGGTAGCAGTGGGGTTGCGGCTATTTAGGAGTCTGTGCACCTACCGAGCACTAAGCTGGGTAGCCGTGCCGGATTGGGGCTCGTTTCAGTGCTGGGGAGACCAGGTCAGTAGTTTCCGGATGCATAATACCATCTTTGCTTTGGTTGCGATTCATTTCTTGTTTTTATTATTTCCTCTTGAAATAACCGACAGTGTTATTATTTAGGGTGACGTGTGGTGAGAGGAGCGGTAAGGGGTACGGCGGTGGGGACTCAAGGTAGGCGTAATATCGCCAGGTTTTAAGTGTTGCCTGTGCCTACTTATGAGGCTAAGCATTTGTTTGATACCCCTTCCCCTAGATCTTGCCACTGCTACTTTGTTTGGGTCGTTTTCATTTGATTTCCCTTTCTTGTATGTATGTTCATTTAGTTTTGTTTTCTTTATTTCCCTCAAAACACTAACCTGTGTTATTTTTGTTGTTAACAACTTGTGGTGCCTCCGGAGTCTGGGAGGGCTGAGTGGGGCATCCAGCCCGCTACAAGGGGGCTAAGTTCAAGGGGCCATCATACCACCCGTTTCTGAGCCGTTTGTGTTGTGTGTGTTTTATAGGCCGGGGTGCACACTTGGTGAGTAGCCTAACGGACTAGCTCCCTACCTGTCAGCGGTTTGTCGCCGCTTGCCATCCATCTCCGTGGAGAACACCCGTTTTATATTGTTTATCCCGCCTGCATTGTTAAATAAATATTATTGTTTTGAGGGAAACTCACGTCTCCGTCTCATTGGCGAACCTATGCATTTGGGGAACCCGGTTGTTCATTTATTGCTAAGAATACACTTAGTGGTCCTTGATTAAGAACATCATCAAGGTGGCGTTGTCGACAATTCAGTTAAACTCCTTGCCACGCCTCGGTTACATTTAGTACTTTTTTCAAAGCATGCCATGAATTGATGGGGTACAATAATATTTTCCAAATGTGTTTTCTTTAAAAAGTCCATGATAGAAATGTTCTTACCTCACACAACAAGGAAAAATTATTCGGCTTCCAGTTCATCCTTCTGACCCTCTGCTCCCACAATTTCCTCCTAGTAGGGTCCTGAGGGAAATGATGCAGACGTTTACCACGTCCGGGCCTTAGAGAGCAACCATAGGCTACACAACACAACATTTTCTTTCGAAAAGTAATGATATTACAGATATATATTCCTCTCTTGTAAGTTGTCACACTTGCCTTGATAGCATGGTAATGACGATTGATTAATGTTTGGTCTGTAAGATGGAGTACACAAAACACGTGACTACCTTTGAACCAATCCACGACAGAATTGTCCTGAACGTTCTAAACAGATTTGGCGGAACTCTCTCTATATACGGCTCTGGCCCTGGGAAGCACTTGTGCTGAGGGATAGTGGATGTCACATTTCCTACTCTGGCCACCTGTGATCGGTTCTTTTAAGAAATCTTACACAAGATGGTGTTCTTGAATGTCATTGGTACGCAAAGCACAGCCGTAGGAACGAGGCGCTTGCGCCGAGTTCCGAAGTCCTGTGCTTCAAGTACCAATAATGACATTCAAGAACACCATCGAGTGTAAGATTGCAAATCAATAACACAAACCATCTTCATTATCAACAATATTGTAAAATGTTTTCATATTGTGGGTTAATTTGCCCTCAAATTCAAGCTTTCTGCCCGAGTTCATCTCCATCAGAAAATAGTTCCTATAGTAAAAGCGCCTCGTTCCTACTGCGCAAGTGAAACAATGTAACAGTTGAACGTTGTTATGGAAACTAGGCTCATGAAAGTAGTTTCGGCTAGTTAGTGTAGCGATACTTTCTGTAATTAGGCACATTATTTTTGTCCGTTCTTTCACCAGGCATTTAAACACACTCTAGAATGGGAATTGACCAATCGGAGTGCTTGCTTAAACTTGTGTGTTATTGAATACCACATTAAGTCAGCTTTACAAATTTTCTCATTTTTCCCATGGACAGCACCAGATAGGCTTGAATGACGGGGATATGGATCAGTATACACCGGAATGGTCCTTCAACAACAAAGCTAAAATGACTGACAACTTCATATTGGATATGACAATCCAATTTGAGATGCCTGGCTCCCTACAAGACATGTAGTATGTGATGTGAGTTTGAATTGAAAATCATATTTCTTAATGTCCTAAAACAGGAAACTGATCCAGATGACGTGGCTGCCAAGGGAGTCACTGTGGGAATTCTGTATGTCCTGTGTGGCTGAAGCCTCATCCCCCAAGATCCAAAACATCGCACTCATCTTAGAGGAATCCATAGTAGTAAAGGACCTTCCGGATACTCCCATGGCCTACCTTCTCGGCCTCCTTTATGCACTCAATATTTCCTATCTGGAGGACCTTAAGTACACCTTTGAAACACGTGTTCCTGGATAATGGCCCAAAATGCTCTGTGTGCGATCTCTAAAGAAAAAGCTTTGTCTTGTCTAAACGTTGCAAAAAGGAAAGTGAAATAAAGAAACAGGTTTTCCCTCTTGGAGTCAGCTCTGATTAGCAGCTGTGAAATTTGACAAGTTCACATAATTGTTTTGTGTTGTGTTCTCAGACTAATTGCTGGTTAATAACTCAAAAGTTTGTAAAATGTGTGTTACACCCATCTGTAAGTTATGTAGTTATTGCTAATAAGGCAACGTGAAATTTGACATTGCTTTATTTTATTTATATTTTTCTACATTGTTACATTGCTACATTGATTGTTCTAGCAAAATGTTAATGCAGAATGTATTTTCAAGTTAGACCTGTGAAGCCATACGTGTCAAGACAGCTGTGAATTACATGTTATGTGAATTTTAACAGAACTTTTTCATGTTAATTCTCTTGATGCCCATAGTCATCTCTGACCAGCAGCTGGCAAACTAATGTTTTAAGTGTTTATCACACATTTTATTGTCTTAAATTGTATTTTAGATGCATCTGAGCAGGGATTATTGTTCTAGCATAAGTGTAACTGCAGAATGTTTTTCAAGTTATACCTGAATATTTGGCCATATTGTTGAATTTGAAATTCACACTTTGATCACTGACTAGCAGCTGTGAATGACATGTGACATGTGTCATGTGAAATTTAACACTGAACTTTTTCATGTTAATTCTCTCATGTTAGTCATCTCTGACCAGCAGCTGGCAAACTAATGTTTTAAGTTGTTATCACACATTTTATTGTCTTAAATTGTATTTTAGATGCATCTGAGCAGGGATTATTGTTCTAGCATAAGTGTAACTGCAGAATGTTTTTCAAGTTATACCTGAATATTTGGCCATATTGTTGAATTTGAAATTCACACTTTGATCACTGACTAGCAGCTGTGAATGACATGTGACATGTGTCATGTGAAATTTAACACTGAACTTTTTCATGTTAATTCTCTCATGTTAGTCATCTCTGACCAGCAGCTGGCAAACTAATGTTTTAAGTTGTTATCACACATTTTATTGTCTTAAATTGTATTTTAGATGCATCTGAGCAGGGATTATTGTTCTAGCATAAGTGTAACTGCAGAATGTTTTTCAAGTTATACCTGAATATTTGGCCATATTGTTGAATTTGAAATTCACACTTTGATCACTGACTAGCAGCTGTGAATGACATGTGACATGTGTCATGTGAAATTTAACACTGAACTTTTTCATGTTAATTCTCTCATGTTAGTCATCTCTGACCAGCAGCTGGCAAACTAATGTTTTAAGTGTTTATCAAGTGAAGAATGGGGAGATGGCACACCAGGGCTGAGAAGTTCCAAAAGTATTTTAAAAGCCGAAACAACAATTACAGGACACATAAACAAGGGGAAACGTTTCGGGTCTAGCCCTTCATCCGTGTTCCTTGTACGTGATGCGTCACAGGGCGCAGCGGCCTTTTATAGGCTCGCCTGCCAATCACCCAATCACCCCAAGACACATGAGTGTGTTTGGGGTCACAGTGTATCCAAATCACCAAAGTTACACCACAGGTACTATAATATCATAATTATATACAAACATGTACAGGAGATATAACATTTGTATACAGAAACATATAGTCACATTTTAATAGTGATACCATATTTAAATTTAAAAAAAATATATATATATATATATATATATAAAACATAACAATATTTAGAAAAAGGTACACATCACCCTTATCAAAAGCAATATCATCATAGCACTAGGTTATCTTGCGTCCATGTTGGCCTAGTCCATTATTCAACCAACTATTCTAATTACAACAGTTACAGCGAACATGTTAAGGTAAATTCATCATTGATACCACATAGACGGTCTCCTAAGACCAGTTCAGACCAAAGATTCGCGACGCAACGAGACTCTTTTGGGACGTCGCAGGGGAAAAGTTGCAGCAGTGTGAACTGGTCGTCGCAAGGCGGCTGATGCCGTTGCAAGGAGTCCCCAAAGATTGAACATGTCAAATCGCCAGGTCCAGTTTTAGAACGCAACGATGTGGCTATTTCTCTTCAGCTAATCAGGACACAGCACAACACTTTAGGCTTATTAAATACAAGTTGTAGATGCTAACGGTATTATCTTTGGTTTTACACCGCACTTATTTAACATGCCCAGCAAATGTATAAATCAGTGTTCGAATTACGTGGGAGCCAGAGGGAACCGAGCTTCCAAAAGGACAAAGTCAAAAAACTGAGGGGTCTCATATCTGAAGGTGTCTGCCATATTTGGCATTGTAATTTCATCTTAAACAACACTCATCCATCCCCGTGCAGTCTCTTACCATTAAAGATGTTAGATTAAAATATAGGCTAGCCTACTATACGTCACGTAGACTGACTCATTTCACGGATTCCTGTGAGACCGGGTTGCCTTAATTACATCGGTCGCATTTGTCAGGTGAAAACTAAATGTCAAGGGAAAGAGGCGGTGGTTGAAAAAAGTATTTCGATCGCTTATTAAGTTCACTCGTGGCGTGTAATGATTTATTCGTTTCCCTGTATCATTTCCAGAATTTAGAAGACAGTTAAAAAATAATAATAAAAAAATAATAATTATTTAAAAAAATGATATAAAAAAATGTATATTAAAAAAAATTCTGAAAAGAAAATTATATAAAAAAAAATTTGTATAAAAAAAATTATATAAAAAAAATTATTAAAAAAAAAAATTATTTTAAAAAAATTATTTTAAAAAAATTATAAATTAAAAATAAAAAAAAATAAAAAAATAGGACCTGCGCACAAATGAAGAAGAATTTTTATTTTTTTAATTTATAATTTTATTTAAAATAATTTTTTTATATAATTTTTTTAAAATATTTTTTTTTATATAATTTTTTTTTCATAATTTTTTGATATAATTTTTTTTGATATAATTTTTTTTTCATAATTTTTTTTTTATATAATCTTTTTTAAATAATTTTTTATATATATATTTTTTTTTTATATAATTTTTTTTTTTCAGAATTTTTTTAATATATTTTTTTAAATCTGTTATATATATTTATATATATTTTTATAATTATTATTTTTTTTATTATTTAATAATAGGTAAGACCGCACGGGGATGGATAATGAGCGTTGTTTAAGATAAAATTACAATGCCAAATATGGCAGACACCTTCAGATATATGAGAGACCCCCTCAGTTTTTTGACTTTGTTGCCTTTTTAGGAGCTTGGTTCCCTCTGGCTCCCACGTAATTCGATTTATACATTTCAGAGCTGCCAACTTGCACGGTTTCACCGTGTGACACACGTTTTTGCCTGCTTACACACGCCACACATCCAATTTCTCACGGCCAAAAAAAACAAAAAAACAAAACAAAAAAGAAACATTCGGGAACCATGCCTATGTGACCGGCACTAGGATTACTTGTGTATGACAACGCCACTCTCTTTAAAGGGGAGAGACCCTGGACTACACGCAGTGTGACTAATTTACAGCAACCACTCCCCACTCAGGTTAATACCTATTAGGGCAAGGACAAGCAGAGGCTCTTGAAGTTGTACAAAAATAAAGTTTATTTTAACAATATCCCCTCAACAATAAAATCAATACCTTTGTATTTGATAAGGCTGGTACCTAGAGTTGGACACCCACATAACCAGGTGAATACTGTTATGTATTTAAAGGTTCGAAGGCACTGCACACTTCAAAGACACTGCACACTTAAAGGTTCAAAGGCACTGCACACTTAAACAGCTCAAAACACTGTATACTTAAAGGTTCGAAGGCACTGCACACTTCCAGAGCAAACATTAAATTCTACGACACCATGGAAAGGTGGATGGTCACAACTATCAAGGTAAGCGCAATAAAACAAAAATGGAGACACTAATTATAAGGATTTCTGGGAGGAGAGAACAGTGGCTGCCCTGCCGACGTGTGTCGCCAGTTCAGCCTACAAGACAGAATAAATACATTACAAGAAATTCAACAGTATTATTAAAACTGACCCAGATGATACCCATGCCCAGTCTCTCGTACCTGCTTTGAGCTAAGCTGTAGCGCATCCAGGTAATACAGTAGATTGACTGGGACAGCTAATGCTGCTTGTCATAAAGTGCTGATGATTAATATCTACAAATATAACAGGAAATACAAAGTTAAATAAACCACCGAATGTACAGCAGCCGACGGGTGGCAACATCATATTAGGTGGACATTATTAGTAGCTCCCACCTTAAACTGCTACGAGGTAAGGCCTACAGGTACGAGGTACAATGCAGTTTAACCCTCATGGCACCAACCGACACACTAAGAATGCAAGGAGAGGTAAATAATCTAAACTCAACATTAAACACAAGCATATAGACCCAGAAAAGTGTTTGTACCTCTTTTCTTCTCAGACCTGCGACGCCGGCAACAGGAGCATGGACGAGGGTGAGCTACGAGAACAAACGTGGACTTGCAAAGTCCCGCGAGATCCTAGTCTCATGTACTGTGAGGCTGCTGTTGCTAGGTTCCCCACCTGGTGACCTGGGTCCTAGCGTCCCATATGTTACATACACCCCCACTTTAAAAGGTCGCCGTCCCGGTGACATAACTCACTTTACTTAGCAGGAACATTAGTCTCGTGGCCTGTGTGCTAAAGGGTCTGGGGGCCGTTGGGCTAGGGGTTGGGGTAGACGGAATGGGTTTGAATGCTGCCCAGCTGTGGTTCGGTGGGAGCGTCGTATCATCTCTGGTCCCAACAAGAACTGGAGGGCTGTTTCTGGCCCTTCAGGAGAGGGTGGATTGCTCTCTGGGAGACCTGCAGGTTCTTCCATGGACACAAGGCCAGTCTCTGGGGGCTGGGGGTCTGGGGCTGGCTCCTGTTCGGCAATAGAGCTACCGTTACAGGGGGAGCTGATGAAACCTGACAGAAGGCTGCTGTTGCTGTCCTCATCCTCGCTAGCGTTTCCTAAGGGGGGGGTTTCATCCCTCTGTCTGGGGGGAGGGGGGGCCACTAGTGGTTCTGAGACCAGCACGCCTCTCTCAGTGATTGGTCTTAGTTCAGAGCGATGAACAGTTTTCTGCTGTTCTGAGTTGGATCGGGACTGGATCTTGTATACTGTACCGACATTATCCAGGCATTTCACCACTTGGTAGACTGTTGATTCCCAGACATCTTGGATTTTTCTACGTCCTAGTACATGGTTCTTCCGATAGACCAGAGTGCCAACTGGAAGGATGGCTGTGGTTGTTGGAGGTTGGCGCTGCTCTCTGGCTGTGGCAGCTGCCTCCAAATGCTTTTTAGCTGCCACATACACAGAAGCCAAGTGATCTTGATGCTTGGTGACCCAGTCATCTGGTGTGATTGAAGCTGGCTCCTCATCCGCTTGCCCCAGTAGTAGGTCAACAGGTAGCTGGGGTTTCTGACCAAACATCAGTTCGTATGGTGAATGACCTGTTGACTGGTGGACTGTTGTATTGTAAGCAAACACCAACTGGGGGAGCAATTGAGGCCATTTTCGCTTTTTCTCTCCTGGGAGGCAGCGCAAAAGATCAAAAAGGGTTCGATTAAACCTCTCGCATTGTCCATTTCCCTCTGGGTGGTAAGGGGTCGTCCTGCTTTTTGCAATCCCATACAGCTGGCAAAGGCGTTTGAGTAGTTCACCTTCAAAGTTGCGGCCTTGGTCCGAATGAATTCTTTTAGGCACTCCATAGGTGTAAAACCATTTTTCCGTGAGGATTTTAACAACAGTATGGGCCTTCTGGTCCGATGTTGGATATGCTTGAGTGAATTTGGAGAAAACGTCGGTCACGACCAAGACATGCTCTCTCCCATCACTGGCTCTTTCCAAGGTGGTAAAGTCAATGGCAACAACCTCTAAAGGTTTGGAGGCCGTCAGATGTCCCATGAATGTCCGGACTGAGGGCCGCACTGCTTTGGCAATGATGCAACGTTCACACTCTTTGCACCACTGGTCAATGTCTGAACGCATATTTGGCCAGTAGCATCTTTCTCTGACCAAGGCTGTCGTCCTTTCTGCCCCCTGGTGGCCGTGATTGTCATGTAAACTGGTCAGTACTTCTGCTTGTAGTGCTTTTGGTAATAGCAGCTGGTGAACTGTCTGTCGGCTTGGGGGCATCTGTACCTCTCTGTAAAGCATATTGCCCTTTTCCTTGATTCTCCTCCATTGTCGGACAAGCTCCAAAACCTGGTTGGGTTCTCTAGACCGTTCTGCTCTGTCTGGGGGGCGTCCTCTCCTCCAGTAGGGGAGAAATGCTTTGACCACTGGGTCTGTGGCTTGCAGGGCCTGCAGATCAGCCTTCTCCCGCACCGGAGCTGCGTCCACTGCCATGACGTTACCAGTGAGCTGTGGTTGTGTGGGAGAGTACTTTTTGGAGCCAGTCGTTTGTGATGGAATGTTAAAACCAGGCACGATGTCAGAAATGGAATGTACGGCTGGGGTGTTCGGTTGACGGGAAAGGGCATCAGCATTACGGTTGGCTGCTCCGGGGCGGTATTTAATGTCAAAGTTGAAACTGGCCAATTCGGATGCCCACCGTTGCTCTACAGCTGCTAGCTTGGCCGTCTGGAGGTAGCTCAGGGGGTTGTTGTCTGTGTACACGGTGAAAGCCGTCCCCAGAAGGTATTCCCTGAACTTTTCTGTGATGGCCCACTTCAAAGCAAGGAATTCTAATTTCATGGAGCTGTAGTTTGACATGTTTCGTTCACTTGGTCTAAGCCCCCGGCTGGCAAATGCGATTGGCCGACGGGCTCCATCCTGTTCTTGAGCAAGTACTGCACCCAGGCCCTGGTGGCTGGCATCCACTTCTAGGATAAAGGGCTTCTTGAAGTCCGCGTAGCCAAGGACAGGAGTAGTGACAAGCTTGTTTTTAAGTGTCTGAAATGCTTTTTCACATGACTCACTCCACTGTCCTTCCAACTTGGCACTGACCTTTGACCTTGGTTTTTTCTTGCTTCCTTCTAGCTCTCCAACCAGTCGATGAAGCGGGGCTGCATGCTTTGCGAACCCTTCTACAAAACGCCTGTAGAAGGAGGCAAAACCCAAGAAGCCGCGTAATTCAGTGACGGTGGATGGGCGCTTCCACTCTGCCACTGTCCTGGTCTTCTCTGGGTCGGTTGCCACACCGGCAGGGGAGATGATATGACCAAGGTATCGCACCTCCCGCTGAAAAAAATGGCATTTAGACATCTTCAGTTTCAGGTTATGCTGCTGGAGCCGACTCAGGACCATCTCCAACCGCTGCAGGTGTTGACTGAAGGATGTGGAGAAAATTATGATATCGTCCAAATACAGCAGCAATGACTGAAAACTCTGATCCCCGAAGATACGTTCCATTAGGCGCTGGAAAGTTCCTGGCGCATTACAAAGTCCAAATGGCATTCTGTTGAACTCGAAGAGGCCAAACGGGGTGCAGAATGCCGTCTTCTCTTTGTCTCTCTCTGACATTGGCACCTGGTTGTATCCACTTGCCAAGTCGAGCGTTGAGAACCATTTGGCACCAGTAAGAGCATCCAAAGATTCTTCAATGCGCGGCAGCGGATATGCGTCTTTCCTCGTCTTGGCGTTGAGTTGTCGATAATCGACGCACAGCCGGATGTCACCACACTTTTTCTGGACAACTACGATGGGGGAGGAGTAAGGGCTGGAGCTCACTCTCACAATCCCTCGCTGTAACAGTTCTTGTATGTGGGACTTGACCAGTGAAAATTGAGATGGGGGGAGACGGCGGTACCGCTGGCGAACAGGGACGTCATCCATCAGTGGGATCTCGTGGTAGATCAGGTCAGTACAGCCCAAATCCCCATCATCCAGGCTGAATGCGTCTCGGTACTTTGTCAGCAAACTCTTGGCTGCTTGTGCATCATTAACAGGGAGATCGGGCCAATTCAGTTCACTCAGGCCAGGGAGGGGGTGGGGGGAAGAGGCCTCTACTGCCGTAGACTGGATGAATACCACCTGTCGGCCTTCGTCCTGTGTCTGCTCCTCCACCTGTACAGCCTGGGAAGAGGAATGTAGATCGGCCAAATGTAACGTCCCCAACACTGTTTTTGACCTCAGCCACTGGTCTTCCTCACCAACATTAACGACAGGGATGTTGACAGTTCCTCTGGAAACTGTGAGGAGGGCGCTAGATATGAGCAGGTTCATGGGTAACCGTCCTTTTCCATAGGGCAGAGGCTCCAGCAATACAGTACCAAGGGCTGGGCCTGGGCCTTGGTTGCAGGTGGCCTGGACGAACTGTAGGGAGCCCGCTGGTATCCGGATTGCCGGTCCCGGTGGTGTCACAGCCTCCCCTACATGGCCGGTCTGCAAGAGGCGGTCCATCTGTTGGTACTCTGATAATGCACGCCCCCATTCCCTCTCAGCTTGTTTTACTAGAGGAGAAGAAAAGAGATTGTCACCATGTTCCCTGAATAATACAGAGTAACAGCCACTGATAATGTTCATTCCCAACAGACCAGGTACTACAGTTTTCCTTTGTTGGGAAGCTGGATCAGGAGGGTCTTTTACCACCAGGATGCCCATCTGTGGAAGGGTTGTGCCGAGGACTTCAACATCTAACTCCACATACCCCAAATATGGAATATCTAATCCATTGGCTGCTGTTAATTTGAGCCAGGTACAAGATTTCAGTTGCTCATTTGTTTGTGGCATCAGATACTGTTCAAAGAAAGCCTGTGTTACAGTAGTTACCATTGATCCAGTATCAAGTAAGGACGGCACCTCCACCCCCCCTACTCTGATCTTTACTACTGGGCAGCGTCCAATTAGCCGGGATGCCAGACTTGCCTGTTTAGAACCCACAAATCCCCCTTCTGGTATCGGGTTCCCAACACCAGAGGGCGCTAGTTTTCCTGCTGCTCCACTGCATTCACTCTTGCTCCCACCCATTGGCCCCGTCCCCGTGATCCCACCCCCCCAGGGAGACCACCCATTTCAACCCGACAAAATCTAGCAATATGACCTGCCTTGTGACACCGCATGCATATTGGTTTTCCATCTGGCTGGAACTGGTATTGTTTTGGCCTGCTGCTGCTGGGGGGATCCTGGGGGCTTGTATAATTAGGGGCAGTGGACGAAGAGCCTAAGTGTTTAAGAATGGCATCTAGCTGTACTTGCTGTTTACGTAAACACTCCTTCAATTCTGCCAGCTCATCACTGGGCCTAGCAGCAATAGCGTTGGTGTCGACATCACCTTGACCCAATCCTGAAGCATTTGAATCACAGGAGTATGCTCGTGCTCTTTGTCCACAAGCAGGGGGCCCTCGCTTTTCCCATTTGATAGCTGCATTACGTACATCTTTGAAGGAATAGTTAGGATGTTGCCGAACCAAGTGGGCCAATTCACGCTGTAATTTGGTGTCACGTACGTTTTCAATGAATGTGTCACGAATCACCAAATCTGAATTTGAAACCCCCCTTGGATCTTTACTTTCAAGTAGTTCCATCAAATGCAACAAAGCATGGGAAAACTCACGTATGGACTCATTATCCTGTTGCCGGCGTTGAAAAAATTGTCTCTGTAAGCTCACATATGTTTGATCACACCCAAAATTATCAAACAGTATTGTGAAAATAGCCTCTGGTGTGGCTCTATCAGTTGGAGAGCTAAATTTTACCTCCCGCTTAGCTTCCCCATCTAGCAGATCACAAAGAAATGTTGCTTGTTCAACCTGTGTGTGCTGCACAGACAGTGACTTTTTTGCTTCTTCTACCCAGTCTTCTACAGTTAACCCATCCTGAGCTATATCTCCTGAAAACCGTGGACATTTCCTCTCTCTTGGTGCATACATGTACACCCGCCCCGTTGAATCACTACTGACATTAGTTACTACACGGCTAGATGGCCCAGGGGCCTCTACATTTACTGTTCCGTTTCCCCCATCTTTGAGTCTATTATTGTCTGCTTTTAGTTGCTGAACAAGTTCAGTCAAGGCTCTGATTTGTTCCTCTGATTCAGACATTTTAATTGACTTTCTCAAAAAAACAAAAAAAAACACACCCAACAATCAATTCTTGGACATGGGTAAGCGAACCCCCCCCAAGAATAATGTCTTTGTCCACTGTGTTTGTAAAACGCTGGTGGTTCGGCGTTGCAGCTAGAGGGCGGTGTTGCAGCTAGAGTGCGGTGGATGTCCTCTTGGGCAACCACTGTCCTCCTCCTCCACCCCCAACCTTTGCTACCTTAGTGCCTCCAAATAAATAAAATAAAAAAAAAAAAACACACACAAAAACAAAAGCCTCCGCTATCCTGCCGACAACGCCAAATGTGACCGGCACTAGGATTACTTGTGTATGACAACGCCACTCTCTTTAAAGGGGAGAGACCCTGGACTACACGCAGTGTGACTAATTTACAGCAACCACTCCCCACTCAGGTTAATACCTATTAGGGCAAGGACAAGCAGAGGCTCTTGAAGTTGTACAAAAATAAAGTTTATTTTAACAATATCCCCTCAACAATAAAATCAATACCTTTGTATTTGATAAGGCTGGTACCTAGAGTTGGACACCCACATAACCAGGTGAATACTGTTATGTATTTAAAGGTTCGAAGGCACTGCACACTTCAAAGACACTGCACACTTAAAGGTTCAAAGGCACTGCACACTTAAACAGCTCAAAACACTGTATACTTAAAGGTTCGAAGGCACTGCACACTTCCAGAGCAAACATTAAATTCTACGACACCATGGAAAGGTGGATGGTCACAACTATCAAGGTAAGCGCAATAAAACAAAAATGGAGACACTAATTATAAGGATTTCTGGGAGGAGAGAACAGTGGCTGCCCTGCCGACGTGTGTCGCCAGTTCAGCCTACAAGACAGAATAAATACATTACAAGAAATTCAACAGTATTATTAAAACTGACCCAGATGATACCCATGCCCAGTCTCTCGTACCTGCTTTGAGCTAAGCTGTAGCGCATCCAGGTAATACAGTAGATTGACTGGGACAGCTAATGCTGCTTGTCATAAAGTGCTGATGATTAATATCTACAAATATAACAGGAAATACAAAGTTAAATAAACCACCGAATGTACAGCAGCCGACGGGTGGCAACATCATATTAGGTGGACATTATTAGTAGCTCCCACCTTAAACTGCTACGAGGTAAGGCCTACAGGTACGAGGTACAATGCAGTTTAACCCTCATGGCACCAACCGACACACTAAGAATGCAAGGAGAGGTAAATAATCTAAACTCAACATTAAACACAAGCATATAGACCCAGAAAAGTGTTTGTACCTCTTTTCTTCTCAGACCTGCGACGCCGGCAACAGGAGCATGGACGAGGGTGAGCTACGAGAACAAACGTGGACTTGCAAAGTCCCGCGAGATCCTAGTCTCATGTACTGTGAGGCTGCTGTTGCTAGGTTCCCCACCTGGTGACCTGGGTCCTAGCGTCCCATATGTTACACCTATGTAGGTAAACAAATGATATGTCTAAACGTAGGAGTCTTTGTAGCGCGTTAAGACTGGACGTTATCGGGAAACCGGGCCCAAAGCTCTTCTGACTGCGCAGATTCCACAAGATGGATCATATCTGAAGCTGACTGGTTCCACGTTGCTTAGCAAAGTAAACATTCGTTGAAAAACACACATGGCAAATGTAAGTAACATAATTAATATACCTTTCCCATATCTGACCCAACTCTGTCTCTGGGACTTGCTGGTGGTTGACTGGTGTGCATTTACAGTTATGGTCAACATTATGACAGCCTCTAAACTCGCTTCAGTAAAGATATAAGACTATACAAGCTATAGTTATAGTAGGCACACAAAATATTACATATGCGTGTCCAGAAAAACGTGAGATTTCAAGACAGTTGACAGATAAACATAACAAATTTAAAAGCTACTGAATAGTAAAAAATAAATAATAAGCATGGAGTTTAGTGAGTTGAAGAGATTACTTCCAACATGAATGATTCCTCTGCTTGGTCCTCCATTCGAGAACTTGATTAGCAGAATATAACCACAAGGTGTTGCAGTAGACTGTTTTATAGGCCTATTACAAGAATAAGCAGACTGTAAAGCACTGAAAACTACCAGCTTATATCAGAGGCACAATGGTAGTCTCCTATACTATATTCAATCTCCAAGTTGGAACTTGCAAACGCACAGCATGAAAGTAAATGAGAGACCAACGTCTATAGGCTTGACAGATTTACAAGCCAAAAACCTTTTTATTTGAACAGAGGTTGAGCAGACTCATAAGGAAATTAAGGTAAAACATTAACAATCGGTTCCTTTGACAGCCACTTATCAATATCAATTTTGGTTAACTCGCCTTCACTTGACTTAACATCATGGAAGTAAATAAACCAACCCACTTAGAAGACCATGAAGAAACATCTCCACATTTATTCTGAACCTGCCTTCCATTCATCTTTGAGGTTTCTGCTACTGCAGTGTTTCAACCAGTTGTGTGTTGTGTTGTGTGTGTTCATATAAACCAACAGAATTCAGGCTGACAAGACCAACAGCTCAGCTCTGTAGCGGTAACCGTGTCGCTCTACTGCTTGCGTTTCCCTTTCCTCTGTTTGATGGTGAAGAGGTTTTCGTCGGCAGGGTACATGTCTGCGCCGCCGCCTTTAGATGACCTCTTCTTCTTCCCGCCGGCCCTCTTCCCCTTCTCCTTCCCCGCCCCACGGCCGCCGTACAGCTGCTGCGGGGTGTAGGACTCTCGCTTGAAGGGCGACGTGCGCGGCTCCGTCGCCGCCGCTACCCAGTTCAGCCTGTTGGGGTTCTTCTTGTTCCTGCTCTTCTTCGCCGCCTTCTCTTCCCCGCCCCGGAAGCACTCCTCCTCGTAGAACGTGCGTTTCTGTGGTGTGGCGGCGCCGGCGGTGGTGGAGGAGGAGGAGGAGGGCGGAGCCTTGGTGGCGGGGACGTCACGCTTGGGCTTCCACTGGTTGGCGGCGCTGCTGACGGGCGTCGGCTTCAGCTTGGCGGACATCTTGGTCTTGAAGACCACGGCCGGCCAGCAGGGCGTGGGTGTGGGTGGGGGTGGAGCTGGAGCCGGGCGTGGGGACCCTGGCGGAGGAGGGGCGGGTGTTGGCGTTCTCCTGCTGCCGGTGGTGGTTCTTGTAGTAGTAGGCGGGCGTCCTGCCCTGGTCCAGGGGAGAGAGACAGAGAGCAGGGGAGAGAGACAGAGAGCAGGGGAGAGAGAAGACGCACATGAATAATCACAAAAAAAAGGAAAGCCTATCAGAACGACACCACACTGCCTGTCAGAACACCCCTCCAGCGTCAGCGTGTTTAAAAGTGACATGTTATACCACTAGGTGTGAATGCGATTAGCCGTTGCAAGCAGTTTGAACAAGTGGGCGTGTCCACCTAGATGTGCGCTGGATAGATCAGTCTACCATCGTACATCTAGGTGCACACGCCCACTTGTGATTTTTAAAAAACGGCTCGTAAGGGCTAATCCCACTCCCACCTGGTGGTATAATATGTCACCTTTAAGAGCAGGATGCTGGGAGTCCCACAGCAGGTTAGCCCTCTGCCGCTGTCACCCGATAGCCTCCATTAATATTTCACATCAATGACATCGTGTGACGAACATCTGCTTTCTGAATAAAAGGCCTACTAGTAAACTAGGCCTAGGCTATTCACATGAAATAAAACAAAACATTGAGACCATTCCACAAAGCACACTGGGTAATAACAAATTCAACCCAATGGACTTGTGGTAAAACCACTCGTGGTGTCCACAAGTAACTGTAAACTGTTGTAAATTGCAACTTACGTAACTTAGGGACTGTTGGTTATTTATCCCGGAGGGATTTGGACCTCTGATCACTTTATGCATAACCCCCCCCCCCGGCGATATAATTTTATTTTGACATGACCCTGCAATTGACCCTGCATGACCCCCCCCCCCCCCCCCTCCCCGCGGACAATTCATCATCAACTCAATAAGTCACATCAGAAATATTGAGTGACATATATGAAAGGATAAATCTAGTGATATATTTTGTCAACAAATTCCATGAGAAGACAAAAACCAATAGATAATTGATCCTACTAACAAGTATTAGTTGTGTATCCAAATCCCGATGTGGCATAAACATGGACACAAAGCATTTTCATATATATTTTGGAGTTGCCCCTCTGTAGATCCTATTTCGACCAACATTCACAGCATCCTGGAAACTTTTCAACCAAATAAAATCATAAATAAAAATGAATGAATGTTCACCCACCAACCCATGGCCCATTTATTGTGTGTGAGAGCAGAAGCCAGCGTGCGAGTTCTCGGAGTAGATGCCCTGCAGCCCCCCTCTTTTCCCCTTTCCTGTAGCCTGTCGCTAAATAAAAACAGTCCTTGTTAGAGGGCCCCCCTTTATTTTCTATGGATTATCACATTGAAGAAACCCTTGGTGTCTAGAAGTCCTCTGGTCAGTATTCTACCCATAGAGATACCCACTGTAAGGTTCTATTTTTGTGGCTCTTGGGTTTTATTACTTATAATTGCAATGTTTACTTGTGTCAGTTTTAAACGGCTACAATTATTAGTTATTAAATTATTTATATCCATATTTATTATTCTTTTACTACTGCATGAGACCATCATTACTGCCTTATGGATGCCCATGGAATAGGAATAAATTTGTCTTCAAGTACTTGGTCAACACACTACAGTCTTTGCAACAACTTCTACAAAAGTTTTAAAAACAAGTTTTCACTGCCATCTTTAGGTAGCAATAACTGAAAGAAGTACTCATTACATTTCCATGCATAATTTTCATACCTGGTATGCAGTTTTTGAAAGTCACCCTGCACTCTCCACACATATCCAGAGTGTACATTTTGTAAAAGTCTGCCCTGTATTGTGCCGAGAACATGGTCCAGTTTGCAACACCTGTTGCAACACCTGTTGTTACAACAATTTTGAGAATAAGATGATTTCTCAAATTGATTTAACATGGAAAACATGCAGTATGCAACCAGTATAGCTACAACCGTCTTTGTAATCTTACTGTCAAGCCACAGAAAATGCACTTTTCTCTTGAAGTATTCCCTCTCCACCACTCTGAAGCAGGAAGGCACCAGGGACAGGGTCGTTAGAGCTCTGTCTCCATCATGAAGAACGACCTCAGCAAAGATGATCTCCAACAGGCAAGATGGCAACTGAAACAAATAAGATTCTTCTATTGAATACATCATCTCCAGTTAGTATTAAGCCAAACAGCATTAATAGAAATACTGAAAGCATGAGCACTGAATGTATTCAATAAATATTATATTCCCCCAAAAAAGAAACACATGCAAACAAACAAAATCAAAAATAAATTATTAATAAATAAAAGACCTGCTCAATATATGTTGCCAACTCCTGCTCCTGCTCCTGCTCTCTTCCATGTGTCATGGGCTCTAGCCGTCTTCTCTTCCTACGTAGAAATGTCAAAGGGGTGACATTAGCAAGATGCTTTTCATGTAGGGGGGTTTGACGGTACACATGGTTTGGTTCATATTTCGGTTTAAGAGTCCATTTGGTACAAAGCAAACAAAGTGTTATTATTGTTGACAAAATCCTCTTGCTGGGGACTAATTCAACCCCCCCCCCCCCCCCACAGAAACACATCGTAGTTATCAAGTAAGAAGTTGTTCATACCTTTGGTGTTCAATGTTGTCTAACAGAAGCTGGCACCACCATCTCCTTATATGTGGCATATCATGCTAGTAGATGAAGAAAGATGTCATTGTAGTTTCAATCCTAAAATCTGTACATTAACAATTTCAGATTTAAATTGCTGACCTGAGTGAAGTCGAAGGTCCAGTCCAGTGCCATGTACAGTGCGTACTGTAATCCATATTATAAACAACGGTTAACATTCTTTTCATATGATAGAACAGTTGATACACAGTTGTTACTGTACATATAAACCATGTCAATGA
Organism: Micromesistius poutassou; assembly: GCF_964030765.1. Lineage (NCBI taxonomy): Eukaryota > Metazoa > Chordata > Actinopteri > Gadiformes > Gadidae > Micromesistius > Micromesistius poutassou. Next base: position 9,431,555 of record NC_140273.1, on the reverse strand, counting down.
TCCTTTTCTCTTGGCACCTGCTTATGTTATTATGTTTGATGCCGAGGTGCACAATCCCATCACTTACCATTAGCATGAACACGCCACAGTCTGTGCTGCCTGCTTGTTTTGGAATATTCTGATAAAAAAGCCAGAAGTTATTGACAACTCAATTATATTTAAATATATTTAATACAATTACATTTCTTAATACTATTCCAATGCATAGCACAATATAAATCCGAAATTTCCATCACCTTGTTTGAAACAAATGCCCAGTATCCTGGCACTATCTTTGCTGCAATGGTGCTATAAAAGACAAAAGGATAGCATGGTGAAATACACTATTAAAGACCTCACATGATTTTGATGTGACGTGACATTTGTGGTCAACATTTTAAGCCATTTAAGCTTGCTTAATTAATTGGCTTCCATTATTGGTTTAAGCAACAGTGGAGCAGGTGTGCATAGTTTGACTCCAGATTGTGCTACCTTGATCACCACAAATGTAATGAACACATCACCAAAAGGCTTTTTTTAACACAGCAGAACCAACATTGAACGGTTGATAACATTCTTAACTCTACAGGCTTCTTTAGAACACAGCAAAAGCAACATTGAACGGTTGCCAACATTCTTAACTCTACTAGGAACATTGAACGGTTCCTAAACATAACAATATGAATAATAACAATATAACACCATGCAAAACACAAAAACGAACCAAACATTAATTTACGGGAACATTGAACGGTTCCTCAATATTAGACTGAAACATGAACATGGATTTGAATAATGCCAGTCTCCATAGCAACTAAGCTTGGAGGAATCAAGAAGACGTATCCTCTTAAATTTAGGATTCAGGACCTGTAAAATATACCATTTTCAAGTAAAGTTTGAATCTGCATTGTACTACTGTAAATGTACATTACAGCTTCACTGTAATGCCTTTTTCATAACTTTTAAGTGAACATATATGTGACAAAGCAGATTATTTTACATGACATAGATTACACTTCTCATGACAATGTGTGGCTGGAATTTAAAATCTAAAAGTAGATGCAATATTTGAAAAGTATGTCATGTGACCAAATAATAATAAAATGGTGACATTCTTATAAAAAACTCTGACATGATGCCTGTTAAACTTACACCTAGTATCCAGTGTCCTGGTTTCCATACAGGAAAAAGGATGCAGTCTCTAGATGCTGCATCTACCTGCATCATTCGAATGACAACAATAAGAGCATGTAGTTTCAACATGAAGATATTTTTAGATACGCAACCATAGTACGAGATACTGTCACTATGTACAGGGTTAACAAACTTAAGCCATACACAACACATGCATAGAACTTACTGGCAGCGAGAGAAACGGGTCGACATTGAGAGGTCTCCAAGTGGGGATAACATCCACAGCATGAACATCCTTTCCCTGTAAATCACAGAACACCAGTTTAAATTATTTGGGTTTACACAAAATAAATAAGCACTATCAATGATAGAAAGTTGTACCTTGAAATGATACAAAAAATATACATACACACCTTTTGCCTGGCAATCTTGATAACCAGTGATAAACAGTTGACGATCTGTAATAAAACAGAATGTTTTATGGATTGCAAAGACATTTTACTAAACAATTTTCAAATATTTGTGTGATTAAAAGTGTACTTACTGTTGCCTCCACTTCTCTGTCCAATCCCAGGGACAGGAAGTCCAGCCTTTTTAAAACTGTGGTGCCCACTTGAAATCGCCTCATCCAACACATCATCGAGCTTTAAAATGACAGTCAGGTAAGTACTTACTACTATATCATACTTGACAGCAAAAAACAAACGACAATAGAAAACCTCTTTAGAACTAAATTATATGAAGAAAATACTTCACTTTGTTTAATGTGGGCCATATTAGGCCTATTAGAACTAAATCAAGAAAAATAAAAAAATACATTTACCCATGTCAATTGTCCTTCGTCCATCTCATGCTCCGTTACTTCCCTTCCTGCACATATGTGGTATATGTGCTTCATTCCACAAGTGTTCATTGCAAACCTCAAAACCTCCTACAATATGGTCAGAGAAGCCCAATTTCAGAAATGACAGAAACAATTATAGCTGCTGCGCAGCAATGGGTCGGGTCCGGGCTAATTTTGGCAAATTCTGAGCAACAAACAGGAGAATAGGAAGACAGGACAGTTGACCTTATAATGTTCAATTTGCACCAGTTGAGGATTGAACCCACAACCTCTGGAACCAAAGACCATTGTCTATCGCACTGAGCTAATTGGCAAGTGGCATTTCAACAGTGGCTTCACAAATTGAGTAAGCCATTCACTGTCGTGCAGGCAGATTTGAAACCACAGTAAAAAGAAAAATCAGTTTTTGAGGTAAAATTCTGATATGTATTTGTCAAACATCTACTATGAGTCTAAGATGTTAGGAGCCTTCGCACATGGTCCAGTCCAAGCTATTTGGATTTTTAAATTTAGAGGCTTGCTGTGATGCCACCATCAGGACAACTGTCATGTGTTTCATGTTGAGGACATCTGACATTTTGATCTGTCATCATCATCATCATCATCACCACCCTTGCTGGGTCTCGAACTCACAATTCAGAACATTTTGTTGTTTTGTTTCGGAGTGCCAGCCCATAATGATTTTTTGAAAAAGGGGTGCCATTCCGAACCTGAAAAAAAGTCCGCCTTTGAAGGGATTACGGTAGTGGGACCTCTGTGAATTAACATAAAATACATTTGTTGTGGTAGTATAGTGGTTAGCGTGTCTGCCTCTGGCGCAGGGGAGCAGGGTTTGATCCCCGGAGGGGACGACTTCTTTCATTTAGTTTTTTAGCCTCTACCTGCCTCTTTTTACTAAACTTAACCAACTCCTTTCTACATTGCCTAAACCCAAGCAAAGCGGAAATTCGGAATGACGGACCTTCAGAAATCTTCGGATTGGCGGACCGTCGGAATGGCAGCCCTTCGGAATGGGGATCGCTCCCCATACAAGAATGGGACATGAGTTATTCAGTTATGGAGCAAATCAATCATTTTTAATAACAAATCCCCAACATCTCCATGCTGTCTAGATGCAATATGTGTATTTTCAGATTTTTGTCTTGATAACTGCTTTTTTTTTTTTAAACAGTGGTTTCAAATCTGCCTGCATGACAGTGAATGGCTTACTCAATTTGTGAAGTTACTGTTGAGTTGCCACTTGGCAATTAGCTAACAGAGTAATGTATTCTTAAAAAGGGGAATCTGGTTCTTGTAGCAAATGGACACCACTACACAATAATTACAATTACAACTTGTCATTTTGAATTTTGCATTATAGTCTTTATTTCCAAAGTAATGAATCAAACAAACAAAAAAACAAACGAAGTGTACTTCAAATGCACTCAGACGATCAGATCAGCTAATTTGTCAGCTGAACTGAATCTTTCATCACTGCATATGGGATTCAAGATTCAGGGTCCACCACAAATCTAGCTAAATCTGGCTAGATAGTAGAGTGGGAGTGAGTGTGGGATAATCCAATCCACACCAGTTTAGTTTTCTTTTCAGTTTGGTTTTAGCATGATTTGGCAGTTTGGCACCATTTGTAATGGTTTGGTTTGGTTTTGTTCAGCATGGATTGGCTTGTTTTCAACAGGTTTCAACATGATGTAGCATGGATTTGGCACCATGTAGCATGGTTTGGAAAGTCAAGTGTTAGCCTAGTAGGATAGTGAGAAAAAGTCAGCAGGTTTTGACACCATTTAGCATGGTTTGGAAAGTCAGGGGTTAGTCTGTTAGGATTTTAAGAGAAAGTCAGGGGTTAGCCTGGTAGAAGGGTAACTTCAGAAGAAGTACTGAAAACTGCATCCAGTCAATGAGGTACCTGTTGGCGATAGCATGAAAAACAGTTCAATTAAGGTCTATGTGTAAGAAAAGTTCAGATCTATACACTTAGAAAAATGAAATTGAAATTGCATTGTGAAAACTGTAATATGTTGGCAGTACGGCCAAATGAACATTTTGCACAGCTTTTATATAAATATGATCAATGAGAGTGCCATCCTCAGTGGTAACATTCTTAACATGTTGTCTGTAACCATATTTGCTCATCATATTCAGAATTGATGATGAAGTTAGAATATTATCATTGAAGTCTCCCATTATGATTTTACCACCTTCTTCCTTCTCCAAATCATTGATAAGACATGTTAAGTTCCTCTTGAACATTCTTATTGGGTATGTGCTTGGTCTGTATAAAAGAACAACATTCAATTCATTATCAGGGAACTTGATATATAAACATTCAATGTTGCAAACTGGATAACTGGCCTGTGCTTTCACATTTGCTCTGCAGTATGCACCTACACCACCGCTGGATTGTTGTTTTAATTGAGAAAGCACATTGTTACTGTTGTCATAACTGCTGAACCTTGGTCTATGATGTAATACAAACCCAGGGATTTGTAGTGGATCAGTGTTTTCATCTGCGTGCAACCATGTTTCTGAAAGAAAAACACAATTAGCATCAATTAACCGATCATCTGCAATCAAGTCTTTTATATGTGCTTTCAAACTTTGAATGTTATGGAGAACCAATTTGAAAGACTGACGTAAATGTGCAGGATTATCTTCCACTTCAATGAACTGTGGCATGTTGCTCATGGCATTTTGAATTTTATCATTGCAATAAATGGCAGATTCTTTAAAATCTTCAATGATAAGTCCTTCGATGGAACTGACTCTGCTTAAAGCAACATAAGCTTGCCCGGGTGCAAATATCTTCTTTAGAGAAACAACTGCATTGTCCACTGTTAAACCTTGCATTTTATGCACAGTACAACTGTAGGCCAAACGAAGGGGAAACTGTCTTCTTTTGCCTCCACGGTTATTGACTTGATCTTCCTCTGGCTTTATAGGGGTTGCATTTTGTGGTATACATGGCCTGCGAAACACCTTAGACCTTTGGTTCTGTCCAATTTTTGGATTATCAAAGACAATGTAAATTGCATTTGGAAAGCATTCATCATCACTGTCAATGTAAGCAACAGTTCCAAAGGCTCCATTTGTCAAACCATCTGACACACAGATATTTTTAACCAACATGACACAAGCACCTACACCCAGAGAAAGAGATTTCTTCAGGCAGGTGTTGAATACATTTGAGTGGTGGCTAATTTTCTCTTCCAATCTTCCAGTTTTAGCATTTCTTTCAAAATCTTGAGCTTCAATCTCCATTATGTCATTACAGGTTTTACTCAGCATTTCTGCATTGTAAATGTCAACTTCCTTATTTGTTGCAAAGATGTGGATAACATTTTTCTTTTCTCCTGTTTCACATTGTTTCAACATGTGGATATCAGCTTCCAGCAATGGGTCACCCTTCTTCAGCTTCCTTATTTCCTTATTCTGTTTAATAATTCAGCAAATGATAGATCTTTTTTCCTGATAATTTCTTGAAGTTTGATAACGGCAAAATTATCTGCCCATAAATTAACCAGATGCGATTCATCGTAAAGTGGCCGATTTCTGCAAGGTGGAAGTTGATAGAAGTCACCAACAGCAATGATGCATACTTTACCAAATGGTGAATAATCTCCTGTTTGTTTTATTTGTCTGAGACGTCCATGAATGTAAGACAGAAGTGTCTGGTCCACCATTGAAATTTCATCAATGATCAGTATTTGTACGTTACTTAGTTTTGCTCTCAGTGTGTTTATTTGTTCTTCACCAAGTGGTTGATAAGGTAGCTTACTATGAGCATTGATACGAAATGTGTTGTGGATTGTTGTAGCTCCAATGTTATAAGCTGCTACACCAGTTGGGGCAGTCAGAAGAACAGTGACATCGTCCGGATTTGTTGTTGTCTGTTGCAATATCTGTGAGCATTCATATTGAATTGCCTTTATCAAATGACTTTTTCCATCAGGAATCATATCAACATTGCCCTATTTATTCAAGTCTTGCTTTTGGATTTGTAGGATCTCTTGGCATTCCAAACGCTCAACTTCAGATTCAGGGCATATCTGTCCCCAGACATCTTCCAACACCCCAAGTTTTTCGATCATTTCTTTAGACTCGTCAATTTTCTCCGATTCTTTTTCAAACAGACATCTATTTCCATCAACAATAGACTGCACTGAATGATAATTTCCATCAATATCTATTGTTCCAAGTTCATAGTAGTCCTCATATGACTGAAAAAGTGGTGGTTTCAGATCGGAATCATTTCAATGTGGTAAGAAAAGCTGTAAAATACTTTGATGATACTTTTCCGGATCTTTAGTTGGAGACAGTCTGGCATATCTGACAACAGCTGCTGGAGTTCTAGTTCTTCTTCTCATATAGCCAAAGTTCTCCTTCAATTTCACAATGTTGTCGTCATTTTCCGCTTTGGATGGATTTACTTCAGATTTTGACAACTCCCTGTATTCTGAAGCAAAACTTGCAAGACACATGTTTTCCAGGTTTTCAGTATCTGGTCTATTTCGATATCTGTCTGACAAGCTGACCATCCACAATTCTTTGTCACTAATGCTTCCCTCTTGGGCCTGTTGTTGCAATACATGTAGTGGTTTACTCATTTTCACAGGATTTTCTCCTGTTGGGATGAACCGTACTTTTCGTGAGCATTTTCTAAGCGGCATGCCAGTCAATCTGTACACAGCTTCTTGAGCACATACTTCTCTGTTATGGAGGTAAATTGTACCAAGTTCTTTCAAGGCTTGTTTTGCATCATGGTTTTGATTTCTTGCCTCCTTTTGTGTTCGTTCCAGGAGTAATCCCATTTCTCTCTCAGCCTTTGAAATGTATGATATGATATATACAATACAAGAATAAGCATCAACCACATACTGGATATCCATGTTTGCATTCCAGGCCCGTAGAAGATTTTCATTGTATTGGTTTATCCACAAAGCATCTGGGTTTCTTTTGTGAACAACACTGGTTTTGCCACTGAGTCTGGTGTGAGCATTTTCGAAATCACTTTGAGATATTCCAATTTTTTCAAATAATTCTTCAGTTTTGAGGGATTCAACATCATCGTTGCTCAAAGGCTTTTTGAGATTTGTCAATATAGCCATAGCTTGGTCTTCTGACATTCTGGGTCTTCTGACATCTGACATTCTGACAACTGTATCTGTATTTGAAGTATTCTGGTTCTTTTTTGGGTCTTTTTGGTCTTCATTTGCCTTATTTCTGCAGATAAATGTTTGACAAGAGGGCTCACGTGGGAAATTAAATCTACATGTTGTACCTTTTTTCCTACATGTTTTTGAATGCCTTTTACTGTGTTTTTGAACACTTGCAACTTTTTCCTCCAAGTCTAAATCATTTGATGGCTTTTTGCAGGTGATGTATTGATCTACAAACTGTACAACATCCTTGTCTTCTGCCTTGTCAATCTGTGGAGCGTTATCTACCCAAAACAGGCAATGAGCATGAGGAGATCCTCTGTGTTGAAACTCGATATGATAGAAATAGTCCTTTATCTTACCAATCGGGTTTGCATCAGAAAAGATAACTTTGTTTAAAAATGTTTGAAAACGATGATCAAACATTCTAGCTGCAGTTACTGGATTTCTTTTCAATAAATTATTATTTTCCAGCCAGTCCATTTCATCAATATTCTTATTGATGCCTTGTGTCATAACTGTCTGCAGGATTTCCTTCCATCTCATTTCAGCACAAGAAAAAGAGCAGAACCAAGTTGGTATGCCCAGTTGTCTCAGCATTGCAAATAAATCTTTTTGTACCGATTGCCAGAAAGGAGGCGTTCCACGGACAGGTCGCAAAAATTTGTATCCCTCATCAAATTTTAATATCTCTTGAAGAGATTCTTTATTTGTCAGTGTGCTTGCAGTGACATCCCTAAAGCTATTAGAGAACCCTTTCCTCAAAGCAATTGAAACATTTGATAATATTTGTTGAAGTTCAGAAATGTATTGAGAATAGAATACATAGTCTATATTTTGCGCAAACCTTCCATCAGCATTTAAAATTCTGTGTTTCAAATAATTTGCAAGTGTAATTCTTATTGGCCTTTCATCACAGAAAGTCGGACCTCCAGTTGGAAATAAGAATGGAAAACATTTAGCTTCATTTGATAGATCTTTCAACAACTGGACAGGATTATTTCCTTCAGCTGGTGCAAGACAAAAGATGTTGTCAAAATGATGATCCAAAACTTCTTGGCCGATGTCAACAGGTTGCAAACATGTATCCAGAAAGATTCCATGTTGTTGCTCAGTGTAAGTCAGATCCTCCTCAACTTCATTGTCTTCATGCACACCGGAGTCATCTCTTTCATCCATATCATTGTCTTCCAATCCATCATTTTCAGTTGGCTCGTCTTCAACTTCAAATTCATCTTCCACTTCTTCAATTTTCTCAAGAGGGTTAATCCATTGATCATTGACTTCTATATCTGCATACCACTTGTTGTTTTTAAATCAAATACTCCAATGCAGTTTTAACACGTTCTGTTCTAACAAACTGATATTGATAATGGCCTTTGTATGATAATCTTCTTTTAAGCTTTACCTTAATAATCAAATTACTTTTTTCTTCTCTTGGTAGAATACTTGTCACATCATTGATGTTAGAAGGTACACAAACAACTGGGCCACAAACTCCACTCTGTCCTCCACGAGGCAAAGGGACAAGCTTCATAAAGGGGATATGCAAAGCTATTAAATGTTCCTCAAGAGAATTCAAGCACTTTAACTCCAATGGAATTGGTTGTAAATGAAGGCCGTTGACAGTGCTTCCTTCAGGCATTTTACCTCTCTGTAGCTTTCCATGGCATGAATGACAAATCCACAGTTTGTCTCTTTCGCTTGTGCAAAGATAGCACTCAAGACCGCATTCCTCATTTGGTGTATGCAAGTATGTAGTTGTAATACATTTGGAGGATAATGCAGCATTTTCACTTGTCTTTCCATACGATTCCACTTGGCACTGAATAACTTGGTTTCGGAACAAGAGTCTGTGACAAACACAGCAAATGTAGGTAAAAGTAATCCTGACAATTCAAATTGGACAAATGGAAAAGAGGTTTAATTTGCCATCATATGTTTTAAAGGACATTGTGAAAGACGTGTCAACTCAAACAACAGAAGAACTTGAAGTTCAGCTTCTAAAACTGGATCAAGTCACCATTACAACTGAAAAAGGTCAAGTCACGAAAGTTGTTCCTGCAGTGCCTGCTAGCACTCTTGCTACACTCCCTGACTTCGACGACCACCTGTGTCTATCTCCTCCCAAAATGTCAAAAATGTAACTGTGGGGTGTTTTTGTTTTTTGTGTCTGATTTGTGTGTTTTGAAGAGCACTGTGAACACTTTGTGCTTCTGTGTGTTTTTGAAAGAGCGCTGTGAGCGCTTTGTGTTTACTTTCTTGTTTGAATAAACACCCCTTGTTATATCCACACCTGTCCTGGAGTCATGCATTTGCCAGTAGTCCTCATGGTGTTATTGCAGCAGGAATCTTAAGTTCAAAACAGAAAGCATTACAAAGGACACTTTTTTTTTTTTTAACAGTTTTTCTCAATTGGTTTAGCTCGGTTCTCAAAACTATCATTTAGCAGAACAGTCTTGCAGTTCAGCATATAGCTCACTTGCAAAAGCACATGCCAGTATCTCTCCCAACAGTTCACTCAGAAATTAAATTTCTTTCTCAAATGGGTTGGAAGTCGCAACGTTCTATTTTTAGATAATCAGCTGATGACATGAAAACCCATGGTTGTTTTTTTTAAACCTACATTCAAAAACAAGTTTCATAGTGCGGATAATTGAGAAAAGGCACATGACGCTTAAAGTTGACATGGCAGGTTAACCCTCTAAAGATGAGTGTTGCTTCGGTGGAAAACATGAAATGGGAACCGTTCATAATAGACACGAGCTGGAGACGCATCTGGATCGCTAGATTTTCCGCTTTCCGACGGACATTGAATGGGGCCTCCATGTCAAGAGGGGGCGGCTACAGAAACAGATGCTAAACCGAACCTAGCAACGGACGCGATGCTTGCACATGTTTTACAAAATATGAACGAAACATCAGAACTTACCGTTTGTGACAGAGACAAGCTGTAAACAGTGAGATTCCATTCCTTCTGACGTAATTGAATGGGCCATATGACAACAAGGGACCGGATGCAAAGTCCCGCCTTTTTCGTCTCTGATTGGCTAGAAGAGCTCTCTGATTCGTTATGATTTGATAGCGAAATGTCATATCAACAGTGCTGCAAGTAAACTAAAAGAGATACAAATCTGACAAGTGGGTGTGTGAAATTCTTAACGTAATGGATTGCATCTCTGCCTATAGTGTAGGCAGGGGGTCATGTGTTCAATTCCTGATCCAGAACAATTAAATTTATTATTTTATAAATTATTATTATTATTTATTTTATTATATTTATATTCCAAGTTCACATTTGAGTTTGATTGAGAGGTGTAATTGTGCCATTGGTTAGGTTTAGTCAATGAAGAGAGTTAGTTAAGTTTAGTAAAAAAGACCAGGTAGAGTGTAGACTGGTCTAGCTAACAGAAGGGCCGCCATTCCATTTACTTGTTAGTAGTTTTTGAAAAAGGGGTACCATTCCGAACCTGAAAAAAGTCCGCCAAGAGACATTATAAAATGCCTTCGAAGGGATTACAGTAGTGCCTAGCCTACTCTGTGAACTATGTAGGTGTATGACTACCATGGTAGTGTAATGGTTAGAGTGCCTGCCATTAGTGCGGGGGATCAGGGCTCGATTCTCAGAAATGACGACACCTTTCATAGACTTTTTTTTTAGTCTCTACTTGATCTTAAACTTTTTACTTTTTACCAACTCCTTTCTACATTGCGTAAAGGTCTTCAGAAATTTCGGATTAGCGGACCGTCGGAATGGCAGTCCTTCAGAATGGGGATCGCCCCCCCAGAAGACAATTGTGTAAACATAGACTAGCCTATCCAATTCCTGCTAAATACATTTTCAATCTTCCTAAGAAAAATTGAGAATATTTTGGAGTCTCCCATGAAGCAAAACACTTAGGCTATGGTTAAAACCAAATCACCAACATTTCCATGCTGTCAAGATACAATTTATGTCAGACTTTTGTTTGATAACAGAATTGCTGATATTTTGACTTGCTGTATACAGCAACCTGGACAGCGACTCCTTGAGTCTATTCAAGAAGCTACACACAAATTATCTTTACCAGCCAGTTAGCACAGTGGTTTAGAAGCTGGTTCTTGGTGCCACAGGTTGTTCAAAACCCAGTTAGAATGAAGTTGATACCTCATCAAAATACCAGATGGCCTCATTTAGAAATATAAATTCTTCTTGATGGAGACAGCACACCTCTGAATAAAAAAAAAAGAGAATCCAGGACACAATTGTATTCCTAGGTTGTTTTCTTTTTCTGAGAAAATCATCATGAATGAAAACTCACCAAACTCTGCACACAAAAGACAATAGTCCTGATGGTGGCGCTACAGCAAATGTCTAAATTTTAAAACTTTGAAAATTCATACGAAATCAACCATATGCGACAGCTTCACAACTTCCATTTAACTGTAGCCCCAACATTGGAGAAAGTTATGTACATTTTTTTTCCTTCACTCTGTTTTTTCAAAGACCAATTATGCTTTTCCAGCTTTTCAGACTCATAATGATTATTACTATCCTGTCTTCCTATTCCCGTTTGTTGCTCAATTGCCAAATTTTGCCCGGAACCGACCCATCGCTGCGCAGCACCTATAATTGTATTTTTTATTTGGAGGCTTGCTGTGATGTCACTATGAGGACTTCTGGCATTTTTATGTGTCATTATCATCATCACCCTTGCTGGGTCTTGAACCCACATCCCCTCGCACCACAAACCAGCGCTTAACTCAGTGAGTTATCTGGAAGTGAGACATGGTGTGTGTCTTCTCAAATAGACTCAAGGAGTCAGTGTCCGGACAGCTGTTGTAAAGGAAAATTTAAAAAATGATCAAAATTTCAGAAATTCAGTCATCTAAACAAAAAACTGATAATACATAAATTGCATCTTGACAGCATGGAAATGTTGGTGATTTGTTTTTAATGATAAGTGTTTTGCTTCATAAGAGAAAATATGATGTTTAAAAATTCCACTCTCACATTGGCTGCAGTTGTTCCCATGAGAGCAGAATTCAAAATGTTCTCAAAAATTCAGTTTTTGAGATAAAATTCTGATATTTGCCAAACTTCATCAACCATGACTCCAGAATATTCTCAATTTTTTTCAGGAAGATTGAAAATGTATTTATCAAGAATTTGATGGTATACGTTTACAGTACTGTTTACAGTCATATGTTTTCATGCACTGTAGGATCAATTTTTGCTTAATCAAAAATCCGAGAAACAAGTTTTGTTGAGGACGGTCTGGAGATGCTCTGTACCAAGTTTGGTGACAATTGAGCAAAAATTGTGGGAGGAGATACATTTTAAAAGTTTTACAGTTATTGAAAAAAACAGAGTGATGGACTTCATAATTTGTAATGAGTTTAAGTGGACAAAAGTTTCAGCAGTATTGAGGCTACATTGTGGTGAAGTTTCAACACTGTAGCATCTACCGTTGGTTTGGTAGGAATTTTTTAAGTTTTTAAATTTAAACGCTTATTGTGCCCCCCCTAGGAGGGGGGGGCACATGTCCTTGGAGTTGAGTGAATCTGGCATGGGACTGGACCTTTGTGCAAAGTTTGGTGAGTTTTCACCCATGGGAAGTATGACTTCCTTGGAAGAAGAAAGAAGAAGAAGAAGAAGAAGAAAGAATTCCTAGGAATACAATAGGTTCCCGGCAGCTTAGCTGCCCGGACCCTAATAACAATAATACAATAATAAGCAATGTGTGGAATTTGTACCATAGCATGTCTTTCTAGCAACTGACTTAGTAAATAATGTTACAAGTTGTACAACATTATATTTTAGTGCATTAGATAGTGTAGTATTAGGTGCTACATTTTTGTACTGTGATGATCTCTGGAATACCTGTTGTGGTTGTAGCTGGAGCTTCCACTGCTATTGTCGCACTCATGCCAGAAGCTTCTACATTAATTGTAGGGGCTACGTTGACAGCAGGGGTCGGTGGTGGGATGATGGCAGCGGCCTGGTTCGTGTCGGTGGTGGGATGATGGCAGCGGCCTGGTTCATACCGGTGGTCAGTGGTGGGATGATGGCAGTGGCCTGGTTCGCAGGGGGTGCCACGGATTGTGTCACAACAGAGGCTGCTGCAGTGTTTACAGACTGGGCAGCTGTGCAAGATGCAGCAGTGGCTGCTGATGCTGTCAGCAGGCAAGGGAAACAATTAAAATTATGACCTTTGACATTCTAAACAGTGTGTTAACCAAAACAAACAATTACTGCTAGGAATTTCCACACATTGGATTAATAAAGCCTTTTTATTGCAGGAGATGGCTTTACAAAGACAATACCAGTTTGACATCTGAATGTCACAACTATACTGTGCACGTAGATACCCAAAACCGCCTGCCCACTGGAGTTCAACTGGATTTGCAGTGGACTCCCCAATGTTTTCTTCATGTTCTCTATTGTTTTGGCATTGCGTCCATTGTTGTAGTGGTGCAAAATGTTCCTCATTAAAAAAAATATGGGACGATGGACTCATCATGCCTAAGAAGTGGTTGTTCTTCCTCAATCCACTGAAGAGCTGCTCGGCACACTGGCTATTGGCCCAGCCACGTAACTCAGGCACAAGCTCTACCTTGCGCAGAACATCCTTTGGGTCTTTGGTGTTCCTCATGAAAGCGGTCACAAAGAGCATAATGCTCTGATGACCCTGTAATAGGGTGGCCATTTTCATCAGGTACTGGCTTCTTTGTAGTTAGCCAAGGCAAGCTGACTTTCACTTTCTTTGCAGAGGCCAATCTGATGTTGTCATCAGTAGGATCCAGCAGTCTCCCCTCATGAGGGCTTAAGGGCGAGGACTATGGCTCTCTTATGTTTGTATGTATGTGTTGCCAGTCCCCTTGCAAAATCATACAAGGTCACATTGGGGAAATGCTTCATTGATAGCAGCAGATCAGCACAATCTCTTGGGCTCTCAGCCCTTAGGTTGAGTTTAACTCCATAAACAACAGCACAAGGGCATGTGACCACAGCACATCCACCTGGTAAAATAAAGTTATCGTACCCGCTATGAGTAACCATTACAGTGAAATGTAGTGAAGTCTGAAAGTTATTACTGATGCAAACACTTTTGAATATAAATCAACTCACCAGAAGCCCCCCAGACCTTTGCAAACACTTTGTCATATGCTGACCGGTTCTGCATTTCTTTGCGGAGCCTCATAATAAGGTCCATCCTGGAGCCCTTGGAGTCTATGCCACACCCCTTGCAGAGACTTAGCACAGCTTCCATCTATGATGTTAAATAGCAAATATTACAGCCCTGATAGATTTAACAATGAGAAAAACCATACAAATACTCCACAGTGTGCAAATACCTTCAGTTTCAGAATCTCGTCAGTGAGCCGGTCCTCTGTAATTAAGAGGTCGGATTCTTCATCTGGGTTCCTTGGTGTGTGGATTTTGCAGTGTTCTGTGTTTGACACCATACTGGAGCCTCTTGTGTGGGGACCAATCCATGGTGCCCAGTTATGGTAACTGGGCCGTACTAGGGATGTCACGATACCAAATATTTAGAAGTCAGTACCAATACCAGTGAAAATCCACGATTCTCGATACCATTTCGATACCACGGCAAAAAACAAAAATAAAACAATAAATCCCATGTACTTAAACTAGGGATGTCACGATACCAGAAATTTAGTAGTCGATACCAATACCAGTGAAATTCCACGATTCTCGATACCCAATTCAATACCACGGTCAAAAACAAAACAATAAATCCCATGTACTTTATTTATTAAAAACATTTAAACATTCCAAAAAACAGTGGCACTGGCATGTAGCCTTCAAGTAATGAATAAAAATAAACCACTATTAACATTACAAAAAAAGAACAGTGGCATGTAGCGTTCAAGTAATAATAATTTAAAAAATAATAATACGCGCTGAAAGCAGGCAGTCATGCAGCTATGCGGCTGGCGTTTACACTTGCGTGCATGGCGGGGTTTAAAACATAACTTCCAACCTAATATTAAGTAATATAACACAGGTGCGCAAGGCAGCCACAGGAGACGCCAACATTGCCAACACAACTGCTCGGTACCGCGCCGTATTAATTAACCAAGTTTTGAAAAGAAAAAGTATTTGAAGCGAATAAGCAACGCTGTTTTTGATTTGTTTATTTAGTTTTGAACGAATAATTTTGGATGCATGCATCGGCTTTGAGTTGGTTTGTTTACTTTGAAATTGCATACGCTCGCAACACACACGCACACATTCACCGCCGCACCTACTACAACCTGCCGATCTTCAATCAAAACAACATCATGTAAGTGATGCCGAACGCAGTCGTACCATGCGTGTTTAGAAGCGCAACATTGAAACGGGTCCCGTCTGAAACAGTCGCGCGGCGCAGCGTTCCAAACGCAAAGTACTTCCAGACGCGACTCTTGTTATTCTTTTTATCGAGTCGAGACGGAGCCGTCGCACTCGCTGCAGCTGCCGTCTTCCATGTTCCCGTGTAGGTGTATATGCTGCCCACGTGACGTCCAGAGGAATTGCGTCCTCGGTACCTACGGTACCTACGGTACTAAGAAAAACGAGTACCGTCACGTTTTCTGAATTTTGGCATCGACTTGGTACCGAAGTATCGGTTCTCGTGACATCCCTAGGCCGTACCACAAACGGATTCTGCTTGTAACCTGCAGGAACATTTCAGAAGAAGAGTACAGAATATGTTACTCTCATTGCAGCACCTGTAGGATTTTCATTCATGTCACTCAAAACATATTTTGGATGTTGACAAATTCTGGTTCTGGATGTAGTTCACACCAGTGGCGGCTGGTGGTTTTTTAAGTGAGGAAGGAAGGACTGCGCGCTTGGTTGCCATTGGCCTGCTTGCACTGTTTGTGGCGTATGGTGGCATAAGAATGTGTGACTCAAATTGTTTCAGGGTGTTTTGGTGAACTACAAAATAGCAGGGAGGGATAATTATGTGAATAAAATTGATACAAAGCCACTAGTGGCAGCATTGTAATTTGAAAGCTGGTGGGCAGCATGTCTTGGACTACAAGGGCAGAAGGAAAGGATGCAAAGCCAATTAGTCAAATCAGGCCTACTCTTGATTTGTAAAACTAAATAAAAAAAATCTGCCCTCAATGACTGAAGCTATTGGTTGTAATTTGGTTCATCAAATGTTTATTTTCAGTTACAATTGTTGCACGAACATCCTTTCTACTAGGGCTGAACGATTAATTGCATTTGCGATAATATCACAATATGACAAAACGAGATTTTCTAACCGCAAAGGCTGCGATTTGATTGGTCACGTGACTTGCGAGTGAGCAGAGCGGAGCAAAGCAGTGCAGGCAGGGAGAGACGCTGCGGCGCTTTAACCTGCTGCACAATGGCCTCAGGCTCGTCAGAAGAGCGCACAGCTGAAAGTTTGGTACCAAAGAGGGGCGGCACATCAGTTGTGTGGAATTATTTTGGCTATAAAAAAAGACGATGCTGCGCAACTGTCCCGCATTTCGATCACAGCCTCGTCGGAATGAAAAAAAACCCACCTCAGCGCACCAAATCAGCCGGCCAAGACCTCGCTAAAGAGGTGGTCTCAGTTCGCTTGAGATGTGAAAGCGAACGCACCTTGGTCCGATCCAGTTCCAAAAAGCATACGCCTCTTTGGACGTAACAGGCACCCGCTCAGCCGCACGCATTATGGGAATTATTGTTTGATTAGCGGTAACAGCCAGGGACGTGCACAGGAGTTTTGAGGGGCAGGTGCCGAATTGTTGACGGGGGGGGGGGGGGGAATCGCGGACGAGCGCTATTGTTGACGTGGGGGTTGGATCGCGGACGAGCGCTGTTGCGGGCGCGATTGTTAACGGGGGGGGGGGGGGGGGGGTTGGATCGCGGACGAGCGCGATTGTTGAAGAACACTCAGAGGGCACTTTTTAATATCAGGCAAAAAGGGCTGGGGCTCAAGCACCCCTAGGGCCCTATGTATGCACGTGCCTGGTAACAGCACATTGTCGGACCGTCGGGTGAAAGAGTCGTGGCTCAACATGGAGCAAAGCGGAGACGGAATGTCTATTGGATATTTGGGCAGACGCCCACATAGAACGTATGCTGGCAAACACACATAAAAATGCCGATGCATTTAACACATTGAGCACCAGGATGAGGGAGAAGGAGTTCGAAAATAAATCTGATATTGTTTATTATGAAACAGATTTATTGCTTGTGTTCGTTGAAAAATACATGATATGAGGACCTTGAAAAAATAATCGCATATTAAATCGCAATCGCAATATTGAGGGGAAAAAAATCGCAATTAGATTATTTTCCAAAATCGTTCAGCCCTACTTTCTACAATATCACACAAAACGGTCAGAGTAACAAACTAGTAAAAGAACAACAATAACATTATTTAACAACTATTTACATGGGCTGTAAGCCTAACATTGTTTGAGGTAAATGTGGATGTTGGTCATGGTTGAGGGACTTAATTTGTATATCAAGTCAATCCTCCTTGAGGTTTGTGTTGCGAAGATATCAGTGACCTGGTCATACCAAACTGGATCTTTTGTTTAGTGATTTCAGCATTTTCTTTTCAATCAAAATAATGGACAAATTTGTTAACCTCTCCTGCCCCTGAACAGTCCACGTTGGAGATTTGACATTATTCATGAGCAAACAGGGCCAGCAATACAGTCGATTGTTAGTAATGCTACCAGTGAGCCATGAGTACTTAGCAAACCATGTAGCACTCACACTGTTAGCAGAGTTGTTTCAATTCCTACATAATTCAGCAGACCAGGGAGACGGAGAAGAAAGCGACCACACAGGTAAGTTGCGTTTGCCAATCCCAAGATTCAGGACACCTGGGTTTATTAAATACATCCGCTTCAACAAACAACAATAGTGACTTCCGGTGTCCTTCAAAATAAGAGCGCTACTCAATTAGAGAGCATAGACCAACACCCCCACTTGCTCTCAAATAGAAGAAATAGAATCTTTACAGTATTACAGATCTTCATGAAACATAAACATTTCTTTTCATGCTGCTAAACAGAATTTTTTTTTTTTTTTCCTTCATGTTGCCCTTTGCATACATTACATAAACATAAACATCCATAAACATATTACTCTCCAAACATAAAAGTCATAAACTTCTTTAACTGTTGGTGGTTTTGTCAGGATGTCTGCCACCATTTGCTCTGTTGGGCAATAGTCAAGCATGACTTTACCATTACTTACAGTTGACCTTACAAAATGATATTTTATGTCAACATGTTTGCATCTTTGCCTTTGTACAGGATTTTTAGCTAGGGCTATGGCACCTTGATTGTCCTCATAGACCCTTGGCTGCCTGTACTGAGAGTTGTCAATACCTTGTAGCAGTTGAAGCAAATACATACATTCTTGTATAGTTGCAGCTAACGCCATGTATTCCGCTTCACAAGTTGAAAGAGCTACAGTAGCTTGTCTTTTGGTTTTCCATGAAATCAAAGGACCAAATTGGCTCAAGCTGATACAATAACCTGTGGTACTACGTCTGTCAGTTTCATGTTCAGCCCAATTTGCATCACTGAATGCTTCCAACCCAAGTAACACACTGTCACTCCTTTTATAACACAACAATTTTTCCTTTGTGCCCTTTAAGTATCTGAGTACATGTTTCACAGTAACCCATTGCTGTACAGTTGGCTTAGAAAGGTACTGTGAAAGTTTACTTACTACATAGCTCAGATCTGGTCTGGTACATGTTGACAAGTAGATCAAGCTGCCCACAGCCTCTCTGTACTTTCTGACATCACTCATTACCTCTGCATTGTCAGTATAGTTAAGCTTTGGCTCACAAGGTGTTGCTCGTGTCTTACAATCTTGCATATCAAATCTGTCAAGTATTTTCTCCACATATCTTTTCTGTGACATTTTTACACAGTGATCACTTTGCTGAAAATCAATACCCAGAAAGTTGTTTAATTTACCCAAGTCTTTCATTTTAAACTTAGCAGTAAGCATTTCTTTGATATTCATCATCACATTATCATCACTGGCTGCAATAACCAGGTCATCAACCCATATCACAATGATCACTTTCTGATCTTCTGCTTCTTTGGTGTATACACAGTGATCAGCAGGATTCTGAGTAAAGAGATTGTCACTCAAGTAATCATGCAACATTTTGTTCCAGTTTCTACCTGATTGTTTTAAACCATACAGTGACTTTTCCAGTTTACACATCAACATTTCACCTTTGTCAGATGTTACTTCATAACCTTCTGGTTGTGTCATATATATCTCAAAATCTATTGGAGCATGTAGATAAGCGGTTTTGACATCCATCTGATGTAAAATCAGGTTCTCTTGTGCCGCTTTTTGCATTAACACTCGTACACTTGTCAGGTTAGCAGTGGGTGAAAAAGTCTCATCATAATCCACTCCCTGCTTCTGACTGTATCCTTTGGCTACATAACGTGCCTTGTATTTGGTGGACCCATCAGCATTGGTTTTGAGAGCATATACCCATCTACCCCCCACTACTTTCTTACCCTCTGGGAGTGTGGTCAAGGTAAATGTGTTGTTGTCATTAAGTGATTCCATCTCCTCATCCATTGCACTGGACCATTCTTTTGAGTTAGGTGAGGTCACAGCTTCACTAAATGAGAGGGGTACATTAGACACCAACCTGTAACAGTAATCTATGGTCATCTGTACCTGGTCATCACTTGCCTCAGTTACATTATCACCATAGTAATCTGGTCTCCTCCTCACTCTAGAGGGGTAACGCCCGGTCTCCTGTTTGATTGGTTGTACCTGGCTCTCCTGAGGCCCAATTGTAGGGACCAGCTTCTGCTCCTGTGTCTGTCCCGTTGGTAGGAGAGGGAGAGTTCGTCTGGCCCTATCAACCCGCCTCAGTACCTCAAAATCATCATCGGCAGGCATTTCTGTCTGTGTCTGGTGCTCTGCAACGGTTGGGGTCACACACTTCACTAGCCTGTGTTTTTGAACTTTACCACTGCTAGGATAGTATACTAAATAGGCTGGGCTATTCCTGTCATACCCAACAAAAATCCCCTTGTCACATCTCGGGTCAAGTTTTCGTTTGTCTTGTCTGTAGGCGTAACACACCGACCCAAACTTCTGCATCTTCGCCAGGTTTGGTTGCTTTCCTGTTAGCATGAAATAAGGTGTCTGCTTTGTGCGGTTGTTAAAGCACCTGTTTCTCACCATAAATGCAGTCTGCACGGCATAGGTCCACAGCTCTTTTGGTAAGTGGCTTTCTATTATCATGCATCTCGCCATGTCAAATAAAGTGCGCCAGTTACGCCCTGCGGTGCCGTTCTGATGTGGTGAGTATGGAGCAGACCTTTCATGTTTGATGCTATTTTTGCTGAGCAATGCCTGATAGTTTTTACCCATGAACTCTAAGGCATTGTCAGATCTAATTCGTTTAACCTTCCCATAATGGGATGTATCTGCAAGGAATTTCTCAGTAGCTTGTACAACATCACTCTTGTATTTTAGAAAATACACAAAAACAGCACTGGTATAATCATCAGTGAAAGATACAGCATACTTATGACCATTTATGGACTCTGGGTCTATTGGCCCTGCTAGATCTGTATGAATCAATTCTAAGGCTGATCTGGCTCTAGTATCTGGCTCCCTGTTCCTGGTTTGAACAAATTTACCTTCAGTACATACATCACAGTGCATCACAGATCTGTCAGTTTTCCCTTTGATTTTCATTCCTTCAACCACATTTGGTAATCTCAGAATATCATCATAATTGCAGTGGCCAAGGATTTCATGCCATGTTTTTATATCGTAACACACATTGCACTGGTCATCCACACAATCATCTACAGTGTTCAAGTAATAAAGTCTGTTGTACACATATATGTTAAAGTTTGTACCGTCTTTGCACTTGAGAAGGTTTTTACCTCTCCTGAAGATGACCGTGGCTCCTCCGGTGGTCGCAGCCTGCACGGAAAAGATGTCCTGTGGGTAGGTGGGAATGTACAACGCCTGTGTCAAGGTAGTTTTGTGGCGTTGCCCCCTGCTGTCAATCAGCACCACCTCCGCATCTCCCCTGCGGTCTGCAACCCCGCTGCATTTCGTCCCATCAGCCAGCTCCATGAAGTGAGTCTCTGGCCGGAATCCCTCGTCGAACCTCTTGAAACTCGTGATGTCCGTGATGATGTGAGAAGTCGCGCCTGTGTCGACCATCAGGCCCGTCTGCCTGACGTGGGGTCTTTGCTGGGCCTCCGAGTCGCAGTCACTCACCCCGAACGTGAACTCGTTGCTGCAATGCGCCTCCGACGCTCTCCTCACGTCGTCCCGCCGCTGCGGTCTCCTTCTGCAGTTTGTAAAACGATGTGAAGAACTTTGGCAGTGATTGCACCACTGCTTGTGGTGGCACATTCTGGCTACGTGCCCCCTCACACCGCATCTGTAACACACCACATCCGCGTTGCTCCCATTCCCCCGTCGGTCACCGGCACCTGCTGGAGCGCGCCTCACTGTCGGCCGCACTTGTGCCCGCATGACGTTGTCCTCCGAGGCCGTTGCCCCGCGCATCCTCTCGGTGTCCTCGAAACTCCTGAGCTTGGTTTTAAAGTCTGCAAAAGTCACTTGATCCTCTCTCTGTGAGATATGAATTGCGAATGGTCTGAATGTTTCTGGTAGTCCTTTTAAAACCATCGCCACTAACAGGCCATCACTCAGTGTCTCTCCAGCATTTCTCAAAGCTGTAATTGCAGTTGCTGCACGTATGACGTATTCTGTCACACTTTCTCCGCTGGCCTTCTGTAATGATGTCAGCTCAGTGTACAGGCAAATGATACGAGGCTTACCTTTGCCTGCATAATAGTCCCGCAAAATCTGCAGCGCCCGGCGGCCATCATCAGCCGCTTCCCGCATAACGAGGGACAAACTTTTGTCATCCAGGAACTGGATCAGCTCCGCATAAGCCTGGGCGTTTTTAGTCTCATCGTCTTTTTCCCCCTCATCGTGGAGGATAGTTTCTTTCAATCCCTGCAGCAACAGGTGTCCCAAGAATTTCGCCTCCCACAGTTCATATTTTTTCTCGTCGCCGTCGAAAACCAGCCGGGACCAGCTGCGGCTCGACTCAGCTCGCGTGGTCATGCTCGCACGCCAACACTCGCTCTCACACACATTGCCTCGCCACAATGTCTTTCGCTCTGCAGGCGGTCACCTCATAGACTGGGCCCATAACCTGTTAGCAGAGTTGTTTCAATTCCTACATAATTCAGCAGACCAGGGAGACGGAGAAGAAAGCGACCACACAGGTAAGTTGCGTTTGCCAATCCCAAGATTCAGGACACCTGGGTTTATTAAATACATCCGCTTCAACAAACAACAATAGTGACTTCCGGTGTCCTTCAAAATAAGAGCGCTACTCAATTAGAGAGCATAGACCAACACACACCATTGACTCTGCCATTGCTTTTGGTGATCTCGATTTTGGGAATTGGTCTACCTTTCACTTGCTTTGTGTCTTTTAGACTGAGCTGCACTGCAGCACGGGTTTGATCTCGTAACCGAGACAGCGTTGCCACATTGGGCACATTTTCCGCCCAATGATTATTTTTCCAATCTAACGTGGTTAAAAGTAGACCTGTAAATCTGACCAATCTGGCAACACTGAGCCTAGCCAGGGCTCCTGCTTATTGGTTCATAGCGCAGTGCGTATGAACCAACCACCGCGTAGTTGGCGCGATTCGATCCCTTAGCTAGTCCCACCCATATATATAGTGGGTGGGACCATAGATATATAGAACATAATATATGTTCTATATATCTATGGTCCCACCCACTCGGAGGAGGACTTTCCTCCTCTCGCCCATTGACTCCCATGTAACTCACCGGCCGCCAGTACTATGAAGGTATTATTGTAGCAAAAGTCTTGAGCATGTGTACACTAAAGTCACAAATGTGTAACAGTAAAGTTGAAGTCGTAAATATTTATGTTGCATGTGTACACTAAAGTCACAAATGTGTAACAGTAAATTTGAAGTCATAAATCTTTTTTCTACCATTGTAAACACAAAATAGGGGCTACGAGTTCACAAGTCCTTTGTTACAGGTGCACAAATCCTATCCTGTGCATCACAACTTCAAAGAGTCATGCACTTGACACTTTTGCTACAATCATTGCAGCGCAGTTGGAGCAAAACACATTTGCACACCCGTGTTTCATAATCTGAGAACGTGCACAACATTTGTGCATTCGTAAACCCAAATGTGAACTAATGCATCAGAAGTTGCACATCTGTGAAATATTTCCTCACAAATAAAATGATATAGATCACTATGTTCATTGAGCATTTTAATGAGCGAGCACAAGTCCATCGATACAACTGCTTGAATCTGCTGCTACGAGTCTCAGCTGTTTTTCCTGCGGGTACTGTTGCAACACGTCTAGGTGGTACATGTGTAGCAAAAGTGATTCGTATCCGTATGACACAGAGCGTCCGTGGGCGGGACAAAATTGCAGCATAAACCAATGAAAGTTGCCGGCAGGGGGTGCAGGGAGTGCAAATGAGCTCATTAAAATGAACATAGCGATCTATATCATTTTATTTGTGAGGAACGGTGAGGAACGGTTTACGAATGCACAAATGTGCACATTCTCAGATTATGAAACACGGGTGTGTGAATGTGTTTTGCACCAACTGCGCTGCAATGATTGTAGCAAAAGTGTGTGACTCTTTGAAGTTGTGATGCACAGGATAGGATTTGTGCACCTGTAACAAAGGACTTGTGAACTCGTAGCCCCTATTTTGTGTTTACAATGGTAGAAAAAAGATTTCCGACTTAAAATTTACTGTTTTAGTGTACACATGCAAAATAAATATTTCCGACTTAAAATTTACTGTTACACATTTGTGACTTTAGTGTACACATGCAACATAAATATTTCCGACTTAAAATTTACTGTTACACATTTGTGACTTTAGTGTACACATGCAACATAAATATTTCCGACTTCAACTTTACTGTTACACATTTGTGACTTTAGTGTACACATGCTCAAGACTTTTGCTCCCTTGCGTCTTTTAGTTGCGCATGAAATGTTTATTTTGAGTGAAAGACGTGCGTTTGGGAAGAAGAAAATAAAGTCTTGGTTAACCTTGGTTAAGCTGTAAACAATGTCTCAGAGTCATGGTTTACATGAATAACTGCAGTGAATATACAAAGAATAGACACAGAAACTGTGTGTGCGTGCGGTGGTGATGGTGGACCACAGGTGTTACAAAGTTGACTAAACCACTCAAAATTCAATGAAAGTGGTGATCAGCAATTGTATATGTTCAAATGCCTAGTGTGGAGGATATCATAAGGCCTTGAGACAATAAAATGTAAAACACAATATGTATGATTGATGAAAGTAGGAAATCGGTCAGATTTGACCCGAACACGACAGAAAGGTTAAGGTCTGAGAGCGCAAATAAATGCCTCAAACTAGTGCTGTCATTTTAAAATAACGTTACGTTTCTTTTATTACTGTTATTTTTTAAGGCAATTAATGTGGATACTCTATTTGGTTTCATTTACTTACTCAATACTTAACCTAAAATTACAGCCAGGGCATCAAAATGAACAAGAACATTTTTATGTGATTCCAAACATTTGAACAAGAGAGAAAGATGGCAAAAAGATACCTCAAAGAGCTTTTCAGAGAACTTCTCTTAAATGGCATGTGTAGCGGACGGAACCTACGTCCGCTTAGTAGGGGTAAATCACTCTTCCCTGAATGGCTGGAAATCAGAGGATCTAGGTCCCTAACCCCCAGGCCTATTAGTCTCGTGTCTACTCTGCCTGCTCAGTTAAAGTACAATAGCTTAGGCTTCAGAATTTAGACCTGTCACAGTGAAGACCTAAAGAATAGAATACCAGTAAGTAGCTGTGTGTGTGAGACTTACCTTGTATTCCCCCTAACTACTACACTTTAAGGACAGAGGGTGAGACGCCCCTACTTCAGAGAAGAAAAACTCCACAATAAAAGCAATAGTGTAAAAGTTGAAAAATGAGTGGTTATTTATTATACTCGTTTTCTTATGCTAAGTAAAATAGAAAAGTAAATGAAAAATATAAATAAACACACATATATATATATATATATATATATATAAAATGTAAAGCATAGAGGAATAGCTTCCCTATCAACCTGTAACCACCATATAATGTTCAAAACCTTACATCAACATCCACTTCACCAGAGTGGCTCAATAACACTTTCACGGTTTGGCTTAACAACACTATCACTATTACACAACAGTAACAAGTATGTCAATTGTAACTTCAGAAACGGTTTTGCACCATACACATAATAACACTCAATAACAATATGTCCACGTTACGTGTGTGCCGACCGTTCACCAATTAGACATGTCCATCACGAGTGCGTTGCTGTCCGTTGAGAATGGTAGCCATGTGTGGCAGCAGGGTAGCCTATTTACTCACCCACCGCACCGTGCATCAATGGCGGGAGAGGGAGAGAGCAGGAGCCACAGACACGTCCCGGTCTGTAGCAGTGAACTGGCTGGCTCTTCGTTCTTTGGCGTGACAAGCTTCCAACGTTGGCGACGGGCTAGTAATATAACTGAATAGTCAACACTTTGCACTACCTAGCGAGGACGGTCGCCTCGCACTAAGCGAACTATGCTTGTTAATAATACGACCCCGGATGAATCTTCAGCGCTGATGGCGTGGAGTCTTCCGCTCCTCCACACGCCACTCCAGCCGTAACTGTTCCGTAGCTCAGATTAAAACATGTCGCACACGCAATAACTAAGAGCTAAACTGTTATTCAACTGATCTATCATACCGAAATCTCCGTCAGCATGGGACCTCGCCGAGCGCCGCCATCTTCTTCGTTCTTCCTCTCCAACTCTCTCTAGTCCCGCTCTCTCCTCTCATTCGCCAGTGCACTGCATGCGAGTACCGATTGGCCGAGCCTATGGCGAAGTTCATGGGTGAAGCTATTTTGAGGGAAAGGTTGCAGGGGGCGCGATTACGGGCTGGCGGAATTGTTGACGGAGGGAGGGGGGCGCGATTACGTGCTGGCGGAATTGTTGACGGGGGGCGCCAATATACCATATTATGGAGCCAGTATCCTAGCCTGATGCATCAGCCGCTTACTTCATTACATTTCATATAGCGTCTGAACACGAGCCGTAGAGATTCGTTTGGTTCCGGGAGGCGGTTGCTTCCGTTTGCTTCGACTAATCGCTGCTGCTTGGCGGTGACGTATGCTATGCGTTTATTTATTTCCGTTTATTATGTCCTGGTCATCACTAACGCCAAGCTGGCCTGCTGTTACACCCAGTATCCCTGCCTCCTTAATCTGGTCTTCTATCAGGGCAAGCAGGGGGGACACAACGATGACAATAGGGTTAGCATTAGCGTTTGGCTTGCATAATGTCTTCGCCACTAACGGGGCCAGCTGGTAAATTAAACTTTTCCCAAACCCGGTAGGAAGAAGTCCAAAAACGTCTTTGCCCTCCAAAAAATTCGTCAAACATGCTTCTTGTTCTGGCTTTAAGTCTTCAATATCCGGAATAGTTTCAAGCACAGAGCGTATAGCTTCGCCGACATCCATCTCGTCAACTGTTATCGCCCGTCATCGCCACATCTGCTCGCTGATTGGTCCGTCCGCTCTGGCGGACGGAGCAAACCGAAACGCATTGCTAGTTCCCTGACTATATGGTTGAGGCAAATTAAATTTGCCGGAACCAGTAGGCGGCGCTAGCCTGGCTACCAGTATCCTGTCATAATTCAAACCTGAAAAAAAAAGTTTCAAAGGCTTGTAGGCCTAAGTGTGTTTGAAAACTCAACACCTTGTAAAAAAGGTTTTGCAACACTGAAAAAAGAGATTATAGCCTGAAAAAAAATGTCAAACATCTGCAAACATGATTTTGTGTTCTATTTTACCTTGTAAAATTTTACAAGGTAAAATTTATTTTACCTTGTATTTTACCTTGTAAAATCCCATTTACAAGGTTTCGAAACCGGGAAACAAAGTAATACACTGTTAGAACAGTGTCAGATTTGAAACTCTGCAAATGCGCTGGTGAAAATTTTTAAACTTTGAAAATGTGTTTGTGAAAAAATTTTAGCTTTGAAAATGTGTTGGTGAAAATGATGAAGAAGATAAAATAGAATACAAAATCATGTTTGCAGATGTTTGACATTTTTTTTCAGGCTATAATCTCCTTTTTCAGTGTTGCAAAACCTTTTTTACAAGGTGTTGAGTTTTCAAACACAGACTTACAAGCCTTTGAAACTTTTTTTTTCAGGTTTGAATTATGACAGGATACTGGCTCCATACCAATTCCCCACACAGTGATATGATCGATAATAGAAAACCGCTTCGCGGCTCGGATGATTTTTTTTTCCGCCAGCTGTTTACGGACGTGTCTGCCGGATTTGCTCATATGTAATAACACTTCAAGGGCCACTACAAAATATCTCGGGGGCCGGATCCGGCCCACCAATTGAAGAGACCTGTACTAGGGGGTTCCAGGGTTATATAAAAAATAATAATAATAATATTTTAAAAAAATGATATATAAAAATATATATATATAAAAAAAATATCCAAAAAAAAATTATATAAAAAAAACCTGCGAGCGCATCTTTGACCTGCGAGCGCATCTTTTTTTGGACCTGCGTGCGCAGGTAAAAAAATAAACATTTGTGCGCAGGTCAAATTTTTTAATATATATTTTTAATATATATTTTTATATATATATATATATTTTTTTAACTCCCCGGAGTATAACCCTGGATCCCCCTAGTGGGTCTGTGTTTTCCTTGGCTCACGCATCATTCTCACCTTTTTCACCCCAAACAGTTTGCATGCCTGATTTTAGGAAGTGGGTTCCGTTATTTTTATATATTGTGGCGACGCACAGAAACAATGAGACAGGAGCCCAGGGTTAAACGGTTAAACAACTCCCGTGCCCCATACACCGCACGACTCTGGTAGTTACCTTTATTTTGAACACTCACGATAACACAGAACACGGCACACCTGACCAACACAACTAACACTCTCACTCACGGTCATGAACACACTGACTCACACGGTAAGATAACACACACAATGAACAACCCCCCAACCACCAACCCCAATGTGATCCAGGGGGCGCCGAGAAGGTCCAAACCCCTACCAGAGGTGCACCCCCCAGCATCCCTTGCGCAGGACCCCCATAGGTGTCCATGGCAGTGGTCGCCACAATATATATGGCCTTGCTTTTTCTTTGCAGAAAAATAAAAAAATAAAAAAACACCAATGATGATTCATAATGTTTGTCAATCAGATGCTTAATAGTTTTCTGGGGAACAGTCAGCCTCCTATCAACTGTATCAATCATTAAAACAAAGTCCTCATCTTCAATCATTGGGACTGCTAATCCTGTGTGTACAATGCATTTTGCGCTGGCGTCCTCCTTGGTCTGTTGTTGTTCTGGGATGCATTGCTTTATTTGCACTCAGTGGCCCATCCTTGTCGGAGGCCTTCTGTACCTGTGAGGTAGAATGGATGGAGAGGGGTCTGATTTTTCTGTCTCTCATCCACTCCCGTCTCTCACTCAAACACGCACACACAGCTCCAAGTTGTCTCTATACTATATTTCTGCTCCTTTCTCCCATCATAAGAACATTACTGTATGTAACCGTGGCTATCTGTTGCGTGGCTTTCCCACTAAGATAGCTTTCTTTATAAAACATTAGTATTCATTTTTAGTTTCTCATGTCACAGAAACCACAGTGAATTCTGTGTTTCTGTGTCCCGCTGTGGTGTCGACAGCACAGAGATCCTAAATTGATTTTTATTTAGTTATCGTCTCGTTTTCGTCAGACTGTAGACCCCCCCCCCCCAATGTTTTCTCAATGGATCTCCACGAATCACGCCAATTTTGTTTAAAAAACGGCGAATTTCGCCGAAAGATGACTAGTTTGCATGCCTGTTAAATTCCATTTTCCAGATCTGTTTGAAAACGGAATGAAATGAGTTGACAATGCTGTCTTGATATCAGGCGATAGCTTCACTCAACCGATTCACAATGATTCTTGGTCCTTTTAAATCAATTCAGGGGCCCACATATTGATGTAGTCGCATCTGTGTTAATCCAACCGGTTATCGATTCGTATCAGTGAATCATTACATTCCTGCCCGGCCCTCATATGATCTACGGCAGGAGATCTTTTGATAAAACTAAAGTTATGAACAGTTGTAGATGTAAATTTATGAATTAAGTTCTAAACTAGGGTATGGTCTTCCTATAAGTTTCTCCTGAGCCAGTAGGGAATTGGATTCAGTCGAAGGCAGATGAAGTCATCACAACAAAGCATGTATGTTTTGACGATTAGTAAGAATCAGACAACCATCAACCACCAACAGCAACCATTTGGCCAATGAAATCCTTAATCAAATGACAACAAAACACTGGCTACAATGAATATGCTTTATTTTCCTTAAAAAACGCCATCTAGAAATACAGGAATACAAGAAATAATACAGGGTACGGGGTGCTGTCAAATATATTTGTAGTGAATTGTAAATCAAAGAAAAAAATTAAATCAAAACAAGAAGTTAACTACTTACTGGATGTTAAAGCTTGAAACCAACGCATGCAGGGTCCATTTCCCCAACGCAAGTAAAAACTCCCCCTGCCTCAGTGAGTTAACGGGGAGGAATATTTAGGTGTTAAGTGCCAACATAGAGAAAATGAACCCATCAGGCCCACAGTGGCGTTGATATAATACTGAGTTTTCTGAGAGCTCACCCTGCCCAGCATAGGTAGCACTGGCTATGATATGGCCGACCACTAACACGCAATAAAAACAGCAACAACAGGGTAGTAGTATACATAGTTTCAATAGTTAGTTGGTACATCCCGTTTGGGGACCGTGACGACCACAGGTCCCTTCCTCTGCTCGCTGATACCCTCGCTTAGTGTCTGAAGGCACTTCATGAGGCCACCTACCGTCATCCCAGTGTTGTTGCAGTGCCAATGCTCCAGAGACACCCCCCCGTCCCATTTCTCCCACAGGACACCAGGGAGAACACAATCAAATAATACTGATGTACTGATGCTTTTCACATTGTAGGACCACCACAGTAGCAACACCTTATGCCAACGTCCTTCCAAACCGGCTTCAAAGCTGCGTCCTCACTCGCTTTCTCAGAGTTCCCTATACAAAAGCTAGTTCCCTGAAGGAGATCCTTCGTGCAGGTCAACGGGAGTGTGTTCTGTGTGACCAGAGAACCCAAACGCTTGGGTATGGGATTAGTGTTGGAATTAGTGGTTGACACTCAAATCATGACAAGCACTTAAATGATGACGAGTCAAGTCCCTTTATGTTACAGTACTTAAGTTGTATCGGACATGTATCGGTTTGGCGTTGGACGCAGTGTGGAGGATCATGGGTGTTGTGATTCCACTGGATTCCAGTTGCCCAGAAAATGTGCAGTTTTCTTCTTTTATTTCTCCTTCCAGAAATTCTCTTTGCAGAGCGGGTGCCTCTCAGGCTGACCCCATTGGTGAAACAAGTTCAATTGATAAAACATTGGTAGAAAGCGTGTCACATCTGATTCCTACAACAACCCTGCACACTTTAGCCCTGAAGAGTTATATTGTCGTGAGATGAACTAAGAACACAAAATGACAAAACAAAAAACATGATTCACATTCTATTTTCACGTTTGTTTCCAGTTTTTTTTTGTATGCGTGTGCAGATGTTAAGTTTCCAGCTGTGTTGAGATGGATGAGATGAACACCTAGGACCAAGTCTGTACATCGGAAGTGGACTTGCACAGGCAGTGGGCTTCATAGTCCTCATGGTCCTCATGGTATCATTTGGGGGGGGGGCAGTGTTTGTGTGCTCGGGTCCAATGAGAGATTTCCTTTCATACTAGCTGATAAGTGCTTTTCTTGTAGTCCTGCGTTTCCAGACGGGAGTACGTACCTTCTGCGCACCCTCACAGACAAACACAACCTCTGCCTACATCACACCCACACACACAATCACACACACACACACACACACACATACATACATATATAAAAGCACTTTACCTAAAGATAAGTTGCGGTTCTGCTGATCACACCACTCCAAGTGTAAGGGGGCTGGGAGTGAGGAGCAGGCTATTCTAATGACGAGAAGCAGGGAGCAGGGCCCTCTGAGCCACAGAAAGTAGTTAGGAGTAGGTTAGAGTAAAACACCACAGAGAACATTAGAATAGAGTAAAGTAGAATAAGGCAGAACTGTCTGTTTCTCACCGGGGGGTCGTTGGGGAGGAGGGGTTGGGCAAGGGGGTCTCGCATGCTGCCCAGTGGGCCGGCGCTAGGCCTGCTCGAACCGCACACACGGTCCACACACACAATCAAGCTGCTTGTGTCCACAAAGTAACTGTCGCGTGTAGGCAACGGGGAACGGGGAACGGTGGGGGGGGGGGGGGCGTGGCTTGGAGTGGGCAGAGGCGGTGCCTTCTTACTCGACGTTGGAGGCCTGCGTGTCGTTGAGGTCGCTGGTGCGGCTGTCTGCGTCGTCGTCCGACAGGTCCACCGACGCCCCGTCCAGGTTCAGGTTACGCCGGCCGGACCGCCCAGAGGAGAAGCTGCTGACCGGACCACCACGCCTGGTACACAGACGCACACACACAGACGGACAGACGGACACACACACACACACACACACACACACACACACACACACACACAGAGGGGTGAGAGGTTGAGATGGGTTCAGCATGGGCCGATGTTTTGGGATGTTCCTCTAACCATCAGAATGAGATCCAATTATTAAAGAGGGGTAAAATGTGCCCTTTCTCAAAAGACTAGCGTTAGAATCTGAAAGGCAGATTCATCACCATTGAAACGGTGGAGGGCTTCTTCAGTGTCTAACAGACCCACCATCACAGAGGGGTCCCTCA
This sequence comes from Micromesistius poutassou, assembly GCF_964030765.1. Lineage (NCBI taxonomy): Eukaryota > Metazoa > Chordata > Actinopteri > Gadiformes > Gadidae > Micromesistius > Micromesistius poutassou. The sequence continues at coordinate 9,399,504 of NC_140273.1, read as the reverse complement.
AAGCACCCATTGCGGGGTCTGCCCCTTTTTATAAACCAGTGCACAGCTCGTGGAATTCTCTCCACTCGGTTAGTCTGCGAGTGACGTTTGGCCGACATCCAGTCTACCACAGAGCCCGCCCTGGTACAGAACAGCCCCAGACCCCCCGCCCTCACCTGAGGCGGTTCTTCAGGGAGTTGAGCTCGCGGGTCAGCCCCTCGCTGGCCTCGCTGGCGTCGTCCAGCTCCCGCTGCAGCTTCCTGCGCGAGGCGTTGGCCCGCGTGGCCTCCTCCTCCGCCTCCTCCAGCTGCCGCTTCAGCTGCTTCATGCGGGAGGTGGCCTTCTCCCCCTGGGGAGCGGGAGGAGAGGGAGAGGAGAGGAGGGTCCGCGGGGGGAGGGGGAGGTGGGACACAACGGAGTGAGTGAGGGACGCCGTGGCGTTTTGAAATGGGTTGTAGGAAAATGCATTTTGCATTTTTATGCTTTATTATAGAGTGAGATAGACAGGAAGGTATGGGATGAAGAGGACATGCAGCAAAGGACCACGGGCAGGAATCTAACCCGGGTCGCTGCGCTAAGGACTGAGCCTTAATGGTACGTGCTCTACCTAGTGAGCCACCGGGGAGTCCCGTGTCATTCAACTTTATGCCGATTTCAAGCATGAAGAAGTATGTTTATGTGTATAATTATATCAGAACCAACGTTTACCTAGAGATGACATATTCTCAGCTTTTGTTGGAATCCCTCTTTTAATGAACTACAAATGTCTCAATATGATAATATTGCCACTGAAAGGCCCTGGTGAGGACAACTCTGCAAGACCCTGATTGGCTGAAAGAGGTGGAGCCCCTTACCTGCTCCTTGTACTGGTCGGCATGACGACGCTCGTCCTCCACCTGCAGGGCCACCTCCTTCAGCTTCTTCTCTGTGCGGCGGACAATCTTATTGGCTGCGGCTCTCTCCCTGTGGGGGAGAGGTGGGAGTTGAGTGGCAGTGGCTAAACCTGCCATTAGTTGTGTCTGAAAAACCTTTGAAGAGGTCATCCGTACACTGAAGGTCATCCGATTATTTAAGAATAAACCAAATATTCTTATATGGCATTAAAAACTAGATGCTTAAAAAAACCTGCAGTTCAGCAATATCCATCTATCTAGTGCTTGCCTTCTTTCTTTGTGAAAACCACTCCTGATTCAATCAAATTGATTGCTAACTTACAACTTCTAGTTGCTTTGCCAAACGAAGCAACCCTCACTGCATGTCTCACTACTTCTCTGCAGTGAGACATGCAGTGGATGGTTGAAGAGTTTGAAGCAGCCACTGCAAGTCTCACTGCAAGTCTCACTGCATGTCTCACTGCATGTCTCACTGCATGTCTCACTGCATCTCTGCAGTGAGACGTGCAGTGGCTGGTTGAAGAGCCCCATCACCGGGTTTGGACATACTTGGCCTCCTGCTCCATCTGCTCCTCCAGCTGCAGGATCTTGGCTTCCAAGGTGGTGATGGAGGCCTTGAACTTGGACTTGATGGTTCCCTCCAGCTCCCCCAGCTTGGCCTTCAGCTCCTGCACACACACACACACACACACACACACACACACACACACAAATCAGCATAGAGACACACAGAGCAACGTTGCCCTAAGCACATGAATAGGTAGCTTATTTAGGTAGTGCTGAATCCAAGGAACGACATAAGACAAACACACACACACACACACACACACACACACACACACACACACACACACACACACACACACACACACACACACACAATCGACATGGAGTAGATTACACAGAGCAGCGTGAGTGAGTGTCTGAGGGCTGGTCTACCGGAGCGCTACCTTGTTCTGGCGCTCCATCTGCTGCCGGGCGTTCTCGCTCTTCTGGGAGGTGCTGCGCTCAGCGGTGAGCTCTGTGTTCAGGCCGTCCACCTGCAGGGAGCACAGAGGCAACACATGCGGCGTTAGGTGTGTGGCTCTGAGACGCATGTGGAATGTATAAATATGAGGAACCTATACATGTATACAGTATGTATCTGTTTATTATGAAGGTGTAAGGTCCTGCAGATATACATTTTTCGCCACCGTTACAGATTTAACGATGGAAAATAAATATGTATCTATGTGTATGATATATAGCCTATACATATTTATTTTGCTTTAAGCAGAAAAGGAAAATTATTAATAATAATCCCAGGAATTGACAAGGAACTATGTGTGAGGGGCTTAATGGTCGGCGTTGCATGAGCCCCTGTTTTGAAATGTTAGACGGTGGTACGGTGGTACTATACAGTCTGTCTGTCTGTCTGTCTGTGTGTCTGTGTGTCTGTTTGTCTGTCTAAGGTGTGTGTACCTGCAGGTTGCTCTTCCTGAAGCGGTCATTAAGCAGCTCTGTGTTGCCCTGCTCCTCCTCCAGCTCCTCCTCTAGCTGGGAGATACGGGCCTCCAGCCTCCTCTTCTCGTCCAGCAGTGAAGACCTGACAAACACACAGACACACAAACAGACACATACACACACAGACAAACACACACACACACACACACACACACACAAACAGACACATACACACACATTATGTTTCCAAACCTTTTCACATTAATATTCACATATCATCACATATATCACATAATTTTGCAAATATATTCAATTATGATATGGCTGGTTATTAACTGTTAACATGTGTGTTCTGCTAGTGCTAATGTTAATGTCAGCTTTTGGATGATGGAATGGACACTGACTTCCCAGAGGTGCTGTTGGAGATCTCATCAGCCAGTTCATCCCTCTCCTGTTCAGCATGACGACGGGCCCTCTCTGAGGACGCATGGTCCTGAGAGAGAGAGAGAGAGAGAGAGAGAGAGAGAGAGAGAGAGAGAGAGAGAGAGAGAGAGAGAGAGAGAGAGAGAGAGAGAGAGAGAGAGAGAGAGAGAGAGAGAGAGAGAGAGAGAGAGAGAGAGAGCGAGAGAGAGAGAGAGAGAGAGAGAGAGATAAAGACAGAGAGAACCACCCACACAGAAAAACGACAGAGACAACCCTCCAGGTACTAATGATGTGTAACGCAGCGTGTGCTGTGACCCACCTCCTGCAGCTGCAGGACCTCCGCCTCCAGGCTCTTGAGTTTCTTCTCGTTCTCCTTGGACTGGGCAAAGATCTCGTCCCTGGAGGCCCGGGCCTCCTCCAGCTCCCTCTGGTAGTCCTTCATCTGGGCCTGGAGGGACGGAGACCCCGGGAAGTCAACACACAACGACACGGCTGCACCGGGACTCATTTGTCTAAAGAAGTGAGCCGAGAGGTTGTTTGAGGAAGGGATGGTAAAGGTAGGGTTGTTTGAGGAAGGGAAGGTGGAGGTATGAGTGGTTGAGGTAGATGTGCTGGAGGTATGAGTGGTGGAGGTAGATGTGGTGTGTAGGTAGGGATGGCTGAGGGGCGATGGTATGGATGGTATGGTATGGGGGGCCCAGGCAGCACACGACACTCCTGTGTACCTGCAGTTTGCGGAGCTGTTTGATGGCTTCGTCACGGCCCTTGTTGGCACCCTCGATCTGTCCCTCCAGCTCGTTCAGGTCCAGCTCCAGCTTCTTCTTGGCTGCCACGGCCAGAGCTTTCTGCTTCCTCTCATCCTCCAGCTCAGCCTCCATCTCCCGCACCTTGGTGGGAGAGAGATGCTTTGTAGTGACCGGGAGTACAAACTTATCATTCTGCCTGTGGCTTATGAGAGCTGAGCCAGAAGCTCACCTGCTTGACCAGGGCCCTCTTCTTCTCCTCTCCCTGCTCGTCGCGGGCCAGCAGGTCGCGGTCGAACTGGGCCTTCATGGCCTGCATGTTGACCTCCAGGCGCAGCTTAGCGTCCTCGGTGGCCTGCAGCTCGTCCTCCAGCTCCTCCAGCTGCACCCGCATCTCCTCCACCTGCTGCTCCAGGGTACGCTTGGACTTCTCCAGCTCGTGGACCTGCAGTGCAGAGGGCACAGGGTCAGGGGGGAATAGCACGGCATGTTCAATCATCAACCAAAGGAGTCCCAGGTAGCAAGGGTAGGGTATGTGTGAAAATATCCAGCACTCACAATTGATGCAGAATGCACAACAAACATCCATTATTACTAAAATCCAACTCCACGGATCATATCTTGAGCTCCTACAGACACATCATCTGGTGGTATGGCAATGGGATCTTCACAAAATGTCCTGTGAAAAAAAACAGCCAACAACCAATTCCGCTCCCTACTGGTCAGAAATGGCTAAATACCGCTTTACAAAGGAAACCATGAAAAGGCAGGGCGCCCCTCACGTTTTTGCCGACGTCGTCCTTGGAGCTCATCAGGTCCTCCATCTCGGCCCGCAGCTGCTTGTTGAAGCGCTCCAGCTCCTCCTTGGCCTCCAGGGCCTCCTCCAGGGCCCGGGTCATGGACAGGCCCTTGGTCTCCTTCTCCCGGGCCTCCGCCTCGGCGCGGTCACGCTCCTCAGCGTAGCGCGCAGAGATGGTCTTCTCCTCCGCCAGCATCTAGCATCCACAGGAGAATATAATACGAGATAGTTTACATCAGTAACAAAGGATAATTAAGATAAGTCAAGATAGTAGATCTGTACTTTAATTTATCTCTGAGCGGAAATGAAGGCCTCAGCCGCTCATATCAAAAACACAACAGTAATAATGTAATGTCTTGGATAAAATCGCTGCTAAATTCCCTAAATGTAAAAGTAAATGTTAACTCCTTAGCGCAATGTTAACTCCTTAGTGCAAATATACACGTAGCACTCTTGATCCTGAGGGAAACTCACTTCTAAAACTTAGCTTAGTTTTTTTGCTTTATTGCACTGGTAGGTGTCATGTGTACCTGGTCAAACTTCTTCTGCTTCTTCTCCAGGTTGGAGACGATCTGCCGCAGGTGGTCCTGGTCCACCATGAGGTCGTCCAGCTCCTGCTGCAGCCTGGTCCTGGTCTTGTCCATCTTGTCCAGGGCCATGGTCTTCTCCTCCAGCCGCTGAACGGTGAGCTCGGCCTCCTTCTGGAGCTTCCTCTTGGCCTCCTCCAGACACTCCAGGTTGCCCAGGTCCTCATCAAGCTTCTTCTTGGCTTCACACAGCTGGTGGGAGGACAGAAGCAGGAGGGGCAGGGGAATGACAAATAGCAGGTTCAGTTTCAGTTCATATTCTTTAATACTTTATTCTTGATCATTATTTTGGCTCAAGATCAAGGAAGAAATCCATCAGAGCTCAGGATATTAAAATAATGAATTACGCTATCATGGTTTGGATTTCATCTGAAGATAAAAAAAACAAAAATATTAATGTTAGGATATATTTTGGTTTCTTCATCACATAAATATTGGACGAGATGAATTGAAACATGATCAAATTAAGATAATGGCCCCGGAATGTAACACTCCCCCACATGATCCCAGACGGCAGACTGGCCCACAGAGCGGGCTCCTCTGGGGACTCCCTGAGCAGGGCGGCCTACCTGGGCCTGCAGGCTCTGCAGCTGTTTCTCCAGGTTGCGACGGCCCTCCTCGTCCTCCTCCTGCTGCTCCAGCAGGGTGCTCTTCTCCTCCTCCAGCTGCCGCACCCGGGTGCCTGCGTTCAGCTTCTGCCGCGTCTCCTCCTGGAGCAGCTCCTGTGAGACCCCCGGCCGACGGGACCCAGGGGGGAGGAACGGCACAGCGACATCAGGGACCAGGCGTACAAACACGCTGATGGAACGAGTTGATGCGCTAAACAGTAAATAAAAGGCTATTTGGTTGTTTGAGTGGGGGGACTGAGAGCCGTTTATCTCATCGTTCCCCTACCAAAGTCAACCATTAAAGGCAACGGCTCGGTTTTGGTGTCCATCGGTGGCAGCTTACGCCAGGAGGAGCATGACAAGTGGGCAGAAAACCTGCCTGTCGACACGTGTTATTTGTTCATCAGTAGTCTCGCGAATGTGATGGTGATGGATCCAGTCTGACCTGTGTGTCCTGCAACTGGCTCTCCAGGCTACTGGTGTCCTTGGCCAGTTTGATGCCCTTCTTTTCTGCCTCTTCCAGCAAGGCAGACACATTGTCCAGTTCAAGCTTAGAGGGGAAAGACAGATAGGGACAAAATGAACCACCACCAGAGAAATGTATAGCAAAAAAATAGGATTCGATATGAAGACTGTGGATATATAGTGACCATAATGTGGAGATACTGAACATGATCATGGTGTTTCAAGGATTGACACAATCATCATATTACAATTGTTATCTTTCACTCATTCATCTTATCAGCCCATAAAATAATCTCAAAGGGCCTAAAGGGCATTTCGCTGAACATTGTATCAGATACTCTGTGTATGTGACCAATAAAATCTATTTTTACTTTTCTATTGAACCAACAGTTTGTAAATCAAAACAAATCAATAGCCCGGTGTGCATTGAGGCCACGCGTTGCACAGCAGCGCTGTAAATCCCTGGGTACCTGCAGCTTATGGGAGCGCTCCGACAGCTCTCCCTTGGCCCTCTCCCCCTCGGTGGCCCGGGCCGTGAACTCCTGGAGCTGGGCCTCCAGCTTCTTCCTCCTGTGCTCCGACTCGCTCTTGACCTGCTGCAGGCCCTTCACCTCGCTGCTCAGCTCCTTGTTCTCCGTCTCCAGCCCCTGCTTGCTCTTCTCCAGGTTGGCTTTGAACTGCAGGGAGGAGCACATGACACATCGTGTCAGGTTATGTGTTGGAAAAAATATAGATGACCCAACAGAAGGGGATTCTAGTCAAGGAACAGCTGGTAATGCTGATTTCTGTTTGTTGATTAATAGGTTTTTCCCACAATCTTCGCTGAGAAAACTTTTGCCTGGAGCGGATTCCTCTCCAGTTTCATTCAGACTATTTTAATCTCTAGCTACTACAAACAGACTTTTGTTCTGCAAAAGATGATCAATCAGGATAATCAATAGCAATCAATCCAGATCAGGAGCCAATCGCAGATCAAATGATCCACTATTAGATCTCCCTCAACAGGTTCTGGTCCCAGACCCGACCCCCCCAGGGCTGACAGCAGGCGACAGCAGCCAGTGAGGAGCCCCACCCTTTTGGCCTGCTCCAGCTGCTCAGACAGCTCCTCCAGCGCGGTGCCGTGCCTCTGCCTCATGTCCTGGACCTGGGCCTCGTGGTTCTTGGTCTCCTCGTCGATGGCCTTCTTCAGCTCCACCACTTCCTGCTCTCGCTTGGTCCTGGATGAACAGGCCACACGTGGAGGCGGAGCGGTGAGTGCACCAACATACTGGAGTCCCAAGTTACTCCGCTGCTGCACAGTCATAATAAACACACTTGGGCAGCAAGCGTGTTTATTATGCTGTCAGCTCCCAAAAGGAAAAGATGATGATGATGGGGGAATCCAGTAGACACTAGACAGTTGATCGTGTAACACATTACCCTTGAATGAAAACTAGCCTACAGTAACGCCTCTTACCCACTGTACACGTCCGTCGACGGATCTCATTGACTTTACATGGGACGCTCCCGAAATGCATTGTGGGTCCGTCCGTCAAATCCATCAAATCTTGCGTCCAAAAGTTGAGAAAAGTTTAACTTTTCAGGCAGCGACAGATCCGTCACCCAATCAGATTGCGTTATACGCAGATCGTGTTTTACCCCATGCGTCAGACACGCCTCTTCCGTCGACGGACGTGTACAGTGGGTAAGAGGCATAACACGCATCAATCAAGCAACTCTCTCTCCCCCCCCCCCCCCCGTCATCCGAAATGCCTCATCTCTGGCCACCTTCAAAACTCTCCTCTTCAAACTTGCCTACTGCCTGTGACCCGCCCCCTTTTGTTTGTCTGCACATCTCCTTGTATTATATTTTAATAAGTTCATTTGTTTTCTATGTTCCTGCCCACGTTGTAAAGCGTCCTTGAGTTTGAAAGGCACTATATAAATCAAATCTATTATTATTATTATTATTATTATTATTATTATTATTATTATTATTATTATTATTATTATTAAGCGAGCACATGATTATCTAGGAGCAATAAAGAACAGACACAGCCCAGTTCAGGACTTGGCTCTGATGTGTTTCTAGAGTGTGGGCTAGAGACGGAGCAGACCCAGTACCTGAGCTCCTGCTGGGCGGCGGTGGTGTCCAGCGTGTCCTCCAGCTCTGTCTTCAAAGCCTCCAGCTCCTCTCCCAGGTCCCTCTTCAGCTTCTCCGCCTTGCCCCGGGAGACCTTCTCTGACTCCAGGTCCTCCTGCAGCTCCCCCAGCGCAGCCTGGAGCTCGCGGACCTGCTTCAGAGCGTTGTTCTTCTGGCTGTTCTCCTCGTCGCTCCTGGTGGAGCAGACATGGATGTTGTTGTTGGGGGTTGCGTCACTTCTCTATTCAGTGCTCATGTGTGGAGAGAGAGAGAGACCTTTGACGTGTTAGCATGGGTTACCTCTCGACTACGAGTAACCCCCCAAACCTTCCCAAGACATCCCCAATATCCAACCTCCAAGAGCATATTTTCATGGATCAAGCAGTTTAGTTACATTGTTGGTTTTCCCATTGGCAGACTCTAGTGCCGTGAGTTGTAGATACAGTTAGAGCTACATCGTTTCCAGACGTCTGAGACTTTTTCACCATGTTGAGGGGCAGAAGTGGAACATAATTCAAATGATTGATACGAGAATGATTCCCTGGATGGATAGACTTTTTAGTTCAGATATTTTGAATGGAGGAATGGTGTAAATAGCTGCAGTATAAAGGGAAAAATAATCAACTATATAAAATAAGAATTTTACTTTACCCTTGCCATTTTTAAATGAGGCTAACTGTTTTATTCTGATTATCAGTTCAGAAATAATAAAAGCATATGATTCCTAGAATTATTAGACAATATTTAGTGGGATTTATAAAACACATATGGGATTATTCATGAGACTAAAAATATTGGCAAACCCTAGATTATCTTAATGTTCCAACATTGCACACAGGGTGGCAGTGTAGCAAGGTTAATGTAGTACATTTGAAACATACATTACGATTCAAATGTAATTTGAAATGTAATTTCAATGATTTGTTTGTAATTTCAATGATTCCCATATTGAATATGATGTTGAAGTGAGTTTTTCAAAACTGATCCACCTAATGACATACTTAAGTAAAGAGACTGTCGTCTCTATGAGCAGGGCAGTGCAGTGTGCGGGTCGGATTCCTTGCTCAGGGTTTCCCATTAGCTAACCAAGCCAAGCTGGCACATGACACACACTGTGCCTTGAGAATTTTAAAGAGACATCCTTTAGACAAAACACATTGTCACAATGTGTTAAACAGGCAGCCTTGATAATGGAGACTAGCAACTCAGACCCATAAAAATGGCCAGTTATTTGGACAGGGAATAGACATATCCTTGGAACAGAAGCCTAATTCCAGAAGGAGGCATTTTAGCAGTAATGGGAACTTGATTAGCATGCGACAGAGACTAAATAAGGGATTCTGGCGCGGACGGACATGGTTCTCCCGAGAGTCTGGCGACCTCTTTGTGAGGCAGCAGCTGTCTCTCCGGCTCCAAAACACACACTGACCTTGAGAGCGGAAAGCCTCAATTGCATCCGCTCTTGTTATCAGCCTAACTGGCAAAATAATGAAAAAGGACAGCTGAGGGGTCCACCAAGGGGAACTGGAATGAAGGGCAGAAGCTTCATGGAGCTGATAGCAGAGACGTTGGGCTCTCACTCTGCTCATTAGAAAACCGACGGACCTAAATGAGCCACGTGTGGCAGGTTCTCTGGTGAAAAGCCTTCCCAAGGAGGGGAGAGAAGAGAAGAGAGGAAAGCCTCCACAGCCCCTTCTCTAGACTGTGATCCATCATGGCCATTTCCTCTTTGTTGCCGTTAGGTCACTTCATTGCTCCTTTCCTGGAAAACACTATGGCGGGCCTTCTGGAGGGAGGACATCCATCACCATCACTTAGTCTGAATGCATGGCAGAGCCTGGGACCAAAGCTGTGGGGAAGCCTATCCTAGCTGTGTGTGTGTGTGTGTGTGTGTGTGTGTGTGTGTCTGTGTGTGATGCAGTAGACCAAACTTGCAGAATACTGAGCAGCTGTTAAACCAAACAGCTGCTGTGCTGCTGAATGTTTAACTAAAAGCCAACTCCGTTGGCCACATTATTAATCATTAAAGTACCTCACATGTCATTGTTGGTAACTGTGGTATAAGTGGAATAAATCCCTCTGGTGTGTTTTATGGTTCAGCCGAAGCTGGTAACATTAACGGGACAGCCGGATTGGTGTATTCCAGCTTATGTGATCTGCGGTGCTTCGAGCATATTGCTTTTGGGTTGTCAAGAAACATCTGGTTGATAGTTCAAGTATTCAACAATGCTTTGGTACACATAACTATGGCCTGTATGCCGTTGCTGTTATTTTAAGCTATCATTTTACAGCTTCTTTCTACACCTTCTCTTATTTTGTTTTCATTATGCATACTCCCCTCCTACCTTGTTATTTTCTATTCATTTAACATTTTTGTTTTATCTTCTCATAGTGTGTGGCATTGCATTATCAAGATAACTATTATGTATAGTTGGTTGATTATTAATAAAAACAGGGATTTCCTTCGGGGCATGTATAGTGCCGGTGTTTATCTATCCATCCATCCATCTATCTAAACGCGGTCGGGGTAGAGGGTCTCGTGTCACGGTCTGCCCCACCTGGCTAGAGACGCCTGCAGCTCCTCCTCCTTCTTGGCCAGCTGGATCTTCAGCTCCTCCACCTGGGCCTGCAGCTCAGCGATCTGCTCCTGGAGGTCCGTGGTCTCCGCGTCCAGCTTCCGCTTGGCCTTCTCCAGCTCCTGCCTGGTCTTCTCCTCCTTCTTCAGCCGCTCTGCGGGGAGACCCAGCATTTCACATGCAATGAACTACACAAAGGAACCCAACGGACCATACAACCAATCAGGCGAGTATAGATGAATGCATAGCGTAGCACTAGAGCTAGCGGGTCTCTTTAAGCAATACATGGGCTGATTGGTAATCTCTCTGTTTAACCCATAACACACGCAGGAAGCTCTTCAGCCTCTGACCTCCTTACACAACCCCTAACCCCCTCTCAAACTGTTCTGTACACGCGCCTTTGCATGTTGTTTGTTACAGGACTTCTAAATCCAGGAAGAATCTGAACCTGTGGGCCCCTACGTGACCGTCTTGTGACCTGCATTAAGGTTCCACACAGAGTAAAATATGGGAGCAGAGGTCCCAGTAAACCTGCACAGAGCCTGACACATTGAGCCAAACTACTGACTAATCCGATCGGTTGTTGGGCATCATTTAACCACTGTGGTGTTGCAAACACTGAACAATCAGGAACAGTTAACAGATAGGCTGGCTGCCCTATCAATGACCCTGTAGTGCGACTTTTGAGTCGCACTATTTCCTATTTTCCCTTTATATACGTGTGTATATATATAAATAAAGAGCAAATATTATATATATGTTACCATATTCTGATTCTATTTTTGCAGTCTCACAAACTGCATCTGAAATCTTTGAGAAAATTCATTATCTATAATATAAATGCATTGTATGCGCCATTCTTTGGCACTTTAGCTGTATGATATTTTCCTTCTCTGTCTTGCCCTCTTCCTCTCAATGTAGAATGACAGGACTGTGGCCCAGCTGCTAGCCTGAAAGGGTCACACGGTGTGGGGGGGGTCAAAGCAGCCTTACCCTCCAGGTCCACCATCATCATCTCCTGCTTGTTCTTCATCTTGCCAAGGTTCTTGGCCTTCTCCTCCTCCTCCGTCAGCTGGGAGGACATCTCACCCACCCTTTCCTCCAGCAGCTTCTTCTCCTGTTCACCACACATGAGAGGGGAATCAGACCACGCAACATTAAGATCTTTCAAAGCCTACGGCCTGCGTCTTTCTGTGTGATAAAGGCGTGGTTTCCATAGTAAAACATTGCTATTTGTTTTGAAGGTTCTGGGGAAAATAGTTACATGGAAGTAAGCCTTCACCTTCACCGTACATAAAATAGATGACAGATGGATGTTGCTCTTTCAACAGTCCATGAGCAGATGTTTGTGAACAAATGATCTGTCACCCGATTTCCTCTGTGTGCTGATTCTAAACAGGCCCGGTTTTGAAAGTCCTCCTCTCACCTTGAGAAACTTGGAGTTTGAGTCGTCCAGCGAAAGGAGGTCCTCCTCCATCTTCTTGATCTTGGCCTCTGCCGTGACCTTCTCCAGCTGGAGCTTCTGTCTGGCGGCCTCCTCCTCATCCAGCTGCTCCTCCAGGTCCTGAGGGGACAATGTCACACAAAACCTCAGGGACCCGCCTGGCATGCACTCTGATACTGGTCCTAAATTAGACCCCCCACACACCTACCTCAGACATCATCAGTAGCAAGTCTAGCTTAGACAGCTTACCTAATAAGCATAGCACACAAAGCATAGCGCGCGTGACAACAAAAGTGTTATTGGAAATCAAACCTAAATCTATCCATTTAGGCGGGAGTGTAAACAATTTCAGTCTGCTCCCATGTTAATCAATGAACCCTTGATTAACAAGGGTTTATTCTGCCTCGGCCTGACATTTGTGTATTCAGCTGATCAATATAAATGGCCTGAATGATGGGGTTAAAAGTGCCGCCTGCGCTCCACGCTTGAGTTCTGGCGTGCACCGGGCTTTAGTGGCGAGTGAGCCTGCAGCGCGAGGACAGGCGCAGACCTGGAGGTGACTCTGCATCTTCTTCTTCTCGTTCTGCATGCTCTGGTTGCGCTCCTCCTCCTCCTCCACCCGGGACTCCAGGTCGTGCAGGATCTCCTCCAGCTCCTGTTTCTTGGCGGCCAGGCGGGCCCTCATCTCCTCCGCCTCGGCAAACAGCTCTGTCTCCGCCTGCAGCTGCTCCGCCAGGATGTTCTTCTCCTCCACGATCTGTAGGAACCAGTGTAAGTTCAGATGTTCCCACGCACCCTCCAGGGTCCCCTCGCAAATACGATGTAAGGGAGAATGTTTTGTTGGCAGTCTTGATGATCATCAGACCCAATTAGTCAGTGAAATTCATGAATCCCACGCAGTATAAATAAAATCAGCCTGTTTTTGTGTCCAGACCCTCCTGCAGAAGCATCAGCGATGCTGAAACACTTTCTTTACAGCGGCATAGGATCTTGGAACCAATTCAAAGGGTCATGCATGTTTCTAGCTATTACAGACTGCGATTAGGGAAGGCCTGTGTGAACAACATTCAGCAGAAATGATCCAAGTGTTGTCATAAACACATACTCAAGGGGAATAAAGTGATGAACTGAACGGAGGCCCTAAGCCATACCTGCTGATGTTTCCTCTCCATGTCCACCAGCTCGTTCTCCACCTTCAGCTGCCTCTCCTTCACCTTGACCAGCTCTTCGTCTTTGGCCTGCATCTCCTCCTCCTGCCTGGTCACCTGCAGCAGGGGCTTCACCTGAAAGAGAACACCCGGTGTGAATGAGACCACTAGAGAACCCCCGGTGTGGATGAGACCACTAGAGAACCCCCAGTGTGGATGAGACCACTAGAGGACCCCCTGTGTGGATGAGACCACTAGAGAACCCTCGGTGTGGATGAGACCACTAGAGGACCCCCTGTGTGGATGAGACCACTAGAGGACCCCCTGTGTGGATGAGACCACTAGAGAACCCCCGGTGTGGATGAGACCACTAGAGAAACCCCGGTGTGAATGAGACCACTGGAGAACCCCCGGTGTGGATGAGACCACTGGAGAACCCCCGGTGTGGATGAGACCACTGGAGAACCCCCGGTGTGGATGAGACCACTGGAGAACACCATGTGTGGGACTGAGATGTGAGCTACGGCAAAACGCACAAGGCGAATATTGAGCAGGTGCAATTCAAGGTGTCATGGAGAATGATCCAAATCGAGTTTGTCCAATGAAATGGTTGGTTGAGCAGCAAATCTCACAGTGATTTTCTGCAGTGTTCATTTGCAAAACACCTCACACAGGTCAATACAAAAGGAAATGAAGGAAATGTTCCATAATGAGTCGAATGTGTGGATTCATTATTCCTTAGCGCACTAAGCCACTTGCAGCTCATTAACCCAGCTTTACCGGCTCTATTAACCTTACCATGAAATGTATTTGTTGCATTAGCTGTGTTTGGTCTAGAGGTTCAAGCATGTCTACGGGAAATTGGGGTCACCTTGGTGAACAGCCTCCACCACTGCCAGTGCCTAAGCTTCAAGTAGGCGGCGCAGTTCCTCTGGAGGACCTTCAGGGCACTCAGCTGCTGCTGCTTCTTGAAGAAGGCCCTGCAGAGAGAGGGAGAGCACACAGGACATCAGTGGTACTTTAGGCAAAAGGAAAGGATACCTGCCTTCACTTACATGACATTCAGGTGTCAATTTCACATTTTTACCAAGAAATTACAAATAATGAAACAAAACAAGTGACTCAAATATAAAGTGGGTAGGTTAAAGTCAGAGAGGTTTCTATTGGTGGATTATGAAAGAGGTCAGAAATTTAAAGTATATTTTCCTCTCTCGAAGCCCAAACAAGCACCAGGGCCGCCACTCACTTGCGGGCCAGGTATCCGCGGCACACGGACTGGAAGGAGATGATGATGTCTGTGATCTTGAGGTCCCGCTCCTCCTCCAGGTGGGCCAGGACCCCGGTCCTGAAGAAGATCTTACTCTGGCCGATCCGGAACAGATTGGGGTCCAGCTCCAGGGCTCGGATCTATAGAGAGTGTGTATGTGAAGAGTTTAAATTAGTGGATACGTTCAAATGATTTCCTTTAAATAGAAATGGTTGTCAATTTACAGTCAGCATTCAACTTAGTATAAAAATTCTAATTAATAATTCATGAGAAAGATCTAAATGAGCACTCCTTCAATTCATAAACACAGCTATAACAGCTATATTTAGTTTGCAGCTATAAACAACATAGGAATTCAAACCTCAACGGTAAAAAATGAACAAATCAACCAAACAGTACATTACCATTCTTTCACAGGCCTGTTTCCCATCCATAAATCCCTTAGGGATAGCGTTGGGAGTCAGGATCTCATATCTGTTAATGACAAACACAAACACCACCACAAAAACAAAACAAACCTTAAATACAACATTTAACGAGTAGCGGTCGTCACACGTGATACATCTGCAGTACGGCCTAGGTTACCTCTGCCTGAACTCCTGGAAGACGATGCGGTTGGGGAAGCCCTGTCTGCAAATCCGGATCCCCTCCAGAACCCCGTTACACCGGAGCTGGTCCAGGACCAGGTGGGGCTCCAGCTTACCAGCCTGGTGGGAGGGCAAGGGACACGGGCAGTCAGAGATGAATACTTTTATCATCTACATATAATACCTCAATTATTGCTATTCAATATCTTTTGCTTCCATATAGTTCCATAAAGTGTTCCATGTTGGGACATCGCTAGGGTCGAGCACCCTAGTGGAACAAATAGATGCTGCAGGTTACTCATCTGTAGTTTATGTATTTTTCCTTTAAATTCATTATTACTATAATATGTACACATGATACCCCAATAACCCAAGCATGGTATCTGAAAGATTGGGCAATGATCTGGTTCTGAAATACTGAGATTGGGAAGAAACCCTAGAGTGGTGAAAGCTAGGGAACCCCTGCCCTAGACTGTAATCCTCTGCTCAACACCCATGACGACAACCAGGTCAGAACCCCTCCCCGCCCCGCGGGGGTCCTAGCAGAGGGCTCACCCTTTTCTCGTGGTTGGGGATGATGCAGCGGACAAAGTTGGGGTTGGTGTTCCTCAGAGTGGCCATGAGCTTGGTCAGGGACTCCTTGTACAGCTGGCCCACCGTGCGGAACATGCCCTTCTTGGTCTTGTAGGTGGCACCGAACGCTGTGTCGCCCATGCCGGCCACCTGGTCCAGGCCCACGATGCGGTCCACTGGCGAGGGGAAAGAGGGAGGGAGAGGAGAACGAGGGAGACAGGAGTTATGGTCATCTTCCCTGGGTGCAGAGACTTACCCAATGAAAGATGGCAGATGGGACCGCATTGATACAGCGCTTTCTACCCACGGCGGTGTCGGCCATGCAAGATGACACACACACACACATTTTTTTCCGTTGGGAGCAGCCGGTAGGCCTCCTAGCACGGGGACACCTCAACGCTGTAGCTTAGGAGGGGGACACGGATCGAACCAGCAAACCCTGTGGTTGCCAGGGTGACCAGATGCGCCTCCAGAGCCAGCACCATCCCACTCATAGAGGGACACAGCAGCAGCAGATACGGCATGAGGTGGGAGATGATGCTGGACACGGGTGAGACGAACAGACACAATGATGGACGATGACATGTTTCCTAGTTAAGGGTCAATGGTAAAACACTGAGGACATTCGTGGACTGCTCTGCTGAAACCATCATTGCGCCAGGCATACAACTATTTTAACAGGTCAAGGTGTGAAAAAAACAAAAACTAAAAAATAACCCTAAATAACATAGCGTTCCAGTTAATCACAAGACAGTTGGGAATGTTTTCACATTTTCCCTCAATTACTCCAGAGACCCTCATGGGTTTCATCCAGACCCTCTGAGCTGATGTCTGAAGTGCCAAACGCAGCCAACGCAGAACACACACAGAGCAACATGTGGTTTCCATTCAGGGAATCTGTCCAAGCAGGAAATATGTGCAAGGGGGAAATAATGGTATCAATCTTTAAATCAGTCAAGTTTCATCATCTCACAGGCACTTGGACAGTGGACAGAGAAGAGAATGACAACATATGAGTGAGACACACATCCACACACACACACACACACACACACACACATACACACACACACTAAGGGACCTACACACACCATCTAGGGACATATTTAGAGCTCTGGTCTAAATATCTCTGGCTTAACTTGTAATACTAAATATGGCTGCCTGTGGAGATCAGCAATAAAACTCAAATCAACAAGATCAGCTAGAAAGTAATAGTATGGACCAATTTGAAAATAAAATAAACAAAATGGTAGATTTCCCACAGAATGCCACCAGGAACAGAAATCCAATTGGATCAATGTATCCATCTATATATCATACACTATATCCTATATATTCTATCCTATATCCTATACAAAAAATAAACAAGCGGGGTGAACATCCATCAAGTCATGACTTGTATACGCAATTTGATGTGCCAGAGCTTGTTTGGCCCAGCAGCCCTGGCAGTAGGTCACTGCTGCTGAGACGATGGTGCCATGCAGCCTGGAAGCTAATGGGAGCCACAGTAGCCAAGGCCGAAATAGAGCACTGGCTGAAGCATGGAGACACAGAGTCATTCAGACATGGGCAAACATCTGGAACACATCCCCTATAGCGCCTAGAGCCGCTATCGGGAGCTCAACACCCCTGCTGACCTGTAATGGGTTACATTAATGACAGCATATGAGCTGCATCTGTGTGTCTAGTGTAAAGAAGAAATCCATTTGTTGAGAGGGTGAAATGTACAGCACATGAAGTGTGTGAGTGTTGTACATTGTGCATGTACATGTTTTGTCTATCTGAACATCTGTGTGTTTCTGAATAAATCGGCATGTTTGGTTTGCCCAGGTCTGTCTGCAGCATGGCCCAAACATTCACCTTCGGACTCATCCAGACTAGTGACATTGTCATAGAAAGAGGCCCTTTGAAAGGTCTGAATCTCTACAACACAGAAACGGAGAGAGGGACAGAGAGAGAGTGAGAACTTTAAAAGGAACATTCAGCGTTCTCCTTCACCATCACTTTATGAAAGCCTGTCTCCCATAAGCTAGGGATGTTAAAAATATGTCGACTCAACGATGGATTCTTGACTCGTGCTCAAGTCGACTCAAAAAATAGAAATCACAATTTTTTAAATATATATATATAAATAGAAATCACACATTTTTAAAATATATATATATATTTTTTTTGTGATTTTGTGATATTATATGTAGAAACTTCTTAAATGTCCTGTTCAAAACACGAACGCGATCTGATCGCATTTCTCAAGCCAGATTACACCGTTCCATGTCGCCAAACTATGACTGTGTGGCTGGAGAAAATGTACAGCGAAGCAGCAGCCTCCCTCCGTGAGATCCTGTCCTTAGCGGAGAAAGTTGCCATCAACACCGATGCTTAGACAGCGTTGACTACAGAGTCATAGCCTACGTGACCGTGGCCTTTCACTTTTTTACTGACTGGGTTGTGCAGAGTGCGATCCTGTAGACCCGCTCAATGCCAGAGAGGCACAATGCGGAATACATGGCATGACAACGCGTCCAACAAATTAAATGGCTTCATATCTTAAACCATTTCCGTTGCAAAGAGGAGGCGCGCAGCATCAATATCGTATTAAAAAAATGAGTCGGCCAACGCCGACACGTTTTGCCTATTGTAAATTGACATGAGACATTGTAAACGTTCACAATCCTGCTCTATGCTCTGTGATATTTTGTTTATCATCATTTCTATTAACTTCATAAAAAAATGCATTATTGGTGTGCTCCTGAGCGCAACCTTTGAAATATGATGGGCGGGGCGCTGTCTTAAAGGAAAGCGCAGATCCTTTGAGCTCCGCAACTGCTGCAGCCACGGGGCCAAAAAAAAACAGAAAAAAAAATCTAGCAATTTGTCGACTCATGACTCTGACACGTCGACTCACAAAATACTGAGTCGTTAACATCCCTACCGTAAGTACAACAGTGTTAATAGGCTTTGGTCAGGGACTCTGGAACGTTAAACAGACAAAAACACACAGGCAACACTAGCCATCTCATTTGTCAAGACCTTTACGACTCAGTATGGGGTGGTGTGGATGCGGGGATGGGCCCGGGGGGGACGGGCTTACCGTCCTTCCACAGTTCCGTCACAAACTTGTCAGTGGATTGGTGCAGGAGCGTGGCCACGTTGTCGTTCAGAGGGTCCATGTTCTTCATCAGCCATTCGTCTGCCTTGTAGTCCACCTGCAGGTAAGGCCACAGTGGATAAATAGCGCATGGCTTTGAAGCAGTAATATCTGTAACTAATAGCGGTCAGCGTCATTGGATTCTCTGATATCAAAGAGGCAGTTTTCCAGAGTACATGGAGAGCTCTGGGAAATGATTGTTGACAGGAAATGCAAATCAGAGATGGAGACAGACAACATGACCTAGAATGCAGTGCAAAGATTTAGAACGTAATATGGACTTAAAACAGAACAATCATTTACCTATGTCTACTGACCTATCAAGAAAAATAATCTGATATATATGCAAACTACTGGAGGTCATTAAGGTAACATCTGGCTTTTTATACATGCCTGTGCACGAAGCAGAGGACACAGTGTTATGTAATAATTTCACTGTTGCATTTTCTTGGGAAGGGGAGTTTGAAATCCAAGCAGAAAAGCCCCAAACCTGGAGCACAAGCAATGCAATTTCCCTCCGAAAATCATTTAAACAAAAGTCTTCCCCAATCCACATTCAAGCAGACCACAATGTTGCTGTGAAGTAAATAACAAATAAATACAAAAGAAGACACTACCAAGCCCTACGTCTTGCTCCTAATGTTCCTTCATTGCAAGGTACAACATATCCTACCTACCATGCATATCAACCGTCTGTGCAACAACAACCACAACCACAGCAACAGAAGTGTACCTTGCCGGCATAGTGGATAATGCAGAAGTCGGCCTTGTCTTTGAGCTGGCGGGGCTTCTGGAACTTGGTGTGTGTGCCCTGCTCCTGGGTCAGCTTGTCCACGAAGCTCTTGTCCGTGGCCTTGGGGAACCAGCACTCCTCGTCCAGCAGGGCCAGCACCCCCGGGGGATTAGCCTGGGTCCACACCAGAGAAGAACAGTGGTCAGGGATCATTTAGAAACAGGCTACGCCGAGTAACTGCTGGCATGCCGGGAGTCTGCAGGGGGCGTCTGCTGTTAGGACGTGGGCACCGCTGCTAAATGTTATTGTTGTTATCATGTTATACAATGGAATATATATATATATATATATAGGGTTAGCTAACCTGATCTCCAAGCTTTACTCATAAATGTTAAAGCTCTTATGTTTTCACATAATCATATGCCATTAAAAACAAAACCCTGAAAAGGACAATCTTTGAAACTAGAACAAGAGTGAGCAAACTAAGTGGTAATCGGTCAGGAAACCTGGACGGGAGTTGCGTTATAGTCTTCTGAACAAAACAGGGACACCATATCGAATCTCTTTCTCCCTGTAAACAAACGGCTCTAGGGTGTGCTTGTTTTGGTCCGCACCCGAGTCACAAACGCAGCGTAAACACATCCTAAACTAACCAAACTCAGGGGGAAAATGCATCGGGGGTTCGGGAACAATCGCTACTGAACGACTAGGTGTGAAAGCAGGTCCCTTAGCCAGGGCACCACACTCACCGGCCTCTCAATGAGGTCGATGCAGGGCTGGAGGTCCAGGCCGAAGTCGATGAAGCTCCACTCAATGCCCTCCCGCTGGTACTCCTCCTGCTCCAGGACGAACATGGTGTGGTTGAAGAGCTGCTGCAGCTTCTCGTTGGTGTAGTTGATACACAGCTGCTCAAAAGAGTTCAGCTGGAGGAGGAGAAGAAGGGATGGTTATTATACTGATGTATTTTATATTTTGAATATTTGTGGTTGTATAATTTCTGAAAAGTTCCCGGACTTCGGGGGAGTGCAACCGCACAGCGATTGAATACAGAAAGAAGAGCCGCCTCGGGGCACGCAGTAGTGCACCGCCGGAGTCCGGGAGCTCTGCCGGTGTACGGCGACCGGGGCACAGGGTGCCCCGAGGCGGCTCTTCTCTCTGTAATGAATCGCCGTGCCCAAGCCGCGTAAATGTTGAAATAGTTGTAATGTCCGATCCAACCATTTCTTCCTAAACTCTTCTTTCTGACCATTTCTTCCTAAATTCTTCTTTCTTGGCCAAGAGATGCAACGTTGATTTGTTATACCCACAAATAGCACAAGCACGGACTCAATACTGTCTTCCCGTGGGCTGTCGCAAGCCAAGGTGGGCGAGGCCATGAATACTAATTCACCAACTGACATCAGTTAATAATAATAATAATAATACATTTTATTTAAATCGCTTTTCTAAATACTCAAAGACACTGTACAATACATGATAAAAGCAGTAAAAACAACATCAAATGGTAAAAAAAAAAAGAAAACACTAAAAACATATTAGACTAAGCTAAACATTAAAAGCAATTTTAAAAAGGTGAGTTTTTGTGAGAGATTTGAAATTTGAGAGGTCGGTGCAGTCGCGGATTTGTGTGGGGAGAGAGTTCCAGAGGGAGGGGGCAGCAACAGAGAAGGCTCTGTCGCCCCAGGTTCGGTGCTTGGTCCTAGGTGGTGGAGACAGGAGGTTTGCGTAAGATGAACGGAGGCTACGGGATGGGTTGTGGCGGTGGAGCAGGTCAGTGAGGTAGGAAGGGGCCTGGTTATGGAGGGCTTTGTGTGTGAGGAGGAGGATTTTGAATTGAATGCGTTGTGGGACCGGGAGCCAGTGGAGGTTCTGGAGGACGGGGGTAATGTGTTCACGGGTGCGGGTGTGGGTGAGCAGACGAGCAGCAGAGTTTTGAATGTACTGGAGTTTATTTAAGGTTTTGGATGGTGTGCCGTAAAGGATGCTGTTGCAGTAGTCGAGTCTGGAGGTGATGAAGGCATGGATGAGGGTTTCTGCAGCGGAGAAAGAGAGTGATGGGCGGAGTCGGGCAATGTTTTTGAGGTGGAAAAAGGCAGTTCTGGTGATTTGTTTTATGTGGTGTTCGAAGGAGAGGTTATGTTGGTGAGGCTTTTCTGATTCGATCGTTTATGCCTCTATTTTCTTTCATTTGCTAATACAGGCAATCGAGGTAACATTTTCACGTTCAGCATGCATATGCAACTCCGAGGGACCTATCGTATTTCAAAGGACCAAGTACTAAACGGTTTCTTGGGGAATGAGACCTTTAAGGATCCACTGGGGGAAAACACTTTTTTCTTAAATTGTGGCTAAAACAGCCAATTCTACCCAAAGCTATGACAAATGGTCAGGGAACAGGGGCCAAAGCTTGTTTGGAAGGGAATATAAAGAGGGAAGATGTTCAATGTGTCAACATGGAGAGACACTGCACACTCAGCTCAGCTTCTTAAATATGCAGCCAACACAAAACCAGTTGTCCATGAACCAACAGCAGACTAGAAGCAGGTCTGGAGAGTGTTTGATGGGAATCAACAAGAGGAGAACATAAGAGTACCCAGAGCAAGATCTGTGGAAAATGTTACGACTCTCCCAAATATATCCTCAAAAGAAAATAGTTCAGTCCCCCACAAGAACAAACACAGAACCATCTCCACCGCTTATTTGAATCTCTGGAACAAAACAGGCTTGTTGTGACTTTGTCCGCCCCCTAGTCCAATTCCACACACAAACGAGACACAACGCCTAATAGAGACACCTGGAAAATCTCGAAGCCGGCGATGTCCAGGATGCCAATGAAGGAGGCGCCCTGTCTCTTGGTCCGGTCCAGGGCCTTGTTGATGCGGTGCACCAGCCAGCGGAACAGCCGCTCATAGGTGGCCTTCGCCAGGGCCTCAACCGCAAAGTCTGCCTGGAGGACGGAGACACAGACACTTATCTTTAACTTGTTTTCGTCTGGTTTATCCTGTAAGGCACTTTGAGTTGCAACCCATGCAGAAATGTGCCTTATTAATTAATCACAGCAAGGAAACTAGCCAAAAATGTGCTTTCGTTTGTTTTCTGCAAAGTGAATTGGATTGGGCATAGACACCAGCTCCTGCAGTCCCAGGATGCTCCCTCCTACCAGACCACTCTTTTGTTTGGTGGAGGACAAGTCTATAGACCTGTAAGCACAGCACTAGACAGACCTGTTCCTTGGTCTGGGCCTTCTGCACATAGTCCCTTCCCACTTTGATCCTGGGGGAGAGAATGGCCCTGGTGAACTCCATCACGTTCAACCCCAGCAAGTGACACAGCTTCTGGGCCGCTGCGGGAGGAAGAGAAAGGGTTAATAACTATGTATGGGAGTGGATAAGATTGTGTTGATACCAATGCCATTATCGATTCTGCTTCTTGATTCTAAGTGCACGTGCGTGTGTGTTATTGCACATTTTGT
Source organism: Micromesistius poutassou (assembly GCF_964030765.1). NCBI lineage: Eukaryota > Metazoa > Chordata > Actinopteri > Gadiformes > Gadidae > Micromesistius > Micromesistius poutassou. Next base: position 9,376,494 of record NC_140273.1, on the reverse strand, counting down.
GTGCAATAATATTTTGAAGTGAACAAATGGCTCTGACTCTTGACAGATCCCAGTAGAGCTCAGCCAAGCGGACCAAAGAGAAACAGAGTTAAGTCATGGGGTCTGCTGCCATGGTCTAGTTCACCACATCTGGGAACATCACTCTAGCGCGTCTGACATTTCAATACATTTTTAATGCCAGTTAAAATGTAATATGAAACCGAAGGCAGAGAGGAATGTTTGACCAAATTCACCATTGAGGCTATTACTGAAACCAGGTCAAAGGTTTGCATTCAGGGCTACAATTCACTATGGTATCCCTCAGCTCAAAGTTTCTTGTTCTGAAATAATCAGGATTGGACACTCGATATCACTATCTTCCAATGAGAAAATAATGGGAATACAGTTAGAAAGTTAGAAATAACACCATCAAATTCAACTTGAAAGGCTAACTCCCAGTGCAAAATGAAGGCCAAGCAGACATCCATGGTAACAGTGTATTTCGCTCCATGAATGTCTGGCTTACGTAATATTGAACAAACATTCAAATCAAAACTCTGAAACCACACGCATCTCAAATGAGCTAATCTCACCTATTAGCCAATGTCCCCCATTATAATTGCTTAACCGACTTGCCACACAAACACCAGTTTTATCGATGCTACTAATTTGAGCCAACCGTTAACAGCTGTTGTATGAGCAGCGTTTAGTGCTGGTGCTATGATCTGATCTAAGCCTTTGGCCCCAAGAACAGCTTTTCAACACCTGCAGCACTGGAGCACCTCCTGGCCCACCTCCCGCGGAGGCCAGAGCATTGCCACATGTGGAGCAGCTGAGAGGACGTGCTTTGCTTCTCTCTGGAGTCAATCTAAATCATAATGGTGCGATTTATCGTCCGGTTTAAGACCAGGGAGAGACGAGGGAATAAATCACACAACTCTCAGCTCTGCAGATGGGACTCATGTGAGGAAACAGCATTTACATTTGAATCCCCCCAGAGTGGTTGAGTGGGTGAGTGGGTGAATGGGTGGTTGAGTGGGTGAGTGAGTGAGTGTTCAGCTACCTGTGTTCTCGGGCATAGAAGCCTGGTCGGAGTTCCTCTCCTTTTTGAAGATGATGTTGCCAAACTGCAGCACTGAAGATACCACTTTCAACATTGCTGTCAACACAAGAGCATAAAGATAATATTGGTATGATTGATGAATGATGTGGTGTGGACAATGGTAAAAAAAAAACACAGCTAAAAGCATTTCATTGACCTCAGCAGAACTGAAGACCCAGGCGTGATTAATCACTGTATTATATTTATACACAACCTTTATGGGTTCATCCAAGATCATGAGTAAAATAGTCATGTCATTGGGGTTAGGTTCTCGAGACAGCCGTCATGTCCATCACAAATCACATGACTATTTGAATCCTCTGTGTTCAGAACAGGGCAGATGGCAGCAGAGCCGGTGTAATGGAGGTGATAATGAGGGGCGGTGGCGGTCGTACACAGTATCTCCTCGTGGGAGAAGCTCATGATGTTCATGGCGTCCATGGTCTCCTGGAAGTTGTCCTTGTCCTGCTGCCCAGGGATGGTGAGGTTGCCATTGGACAGGAAGCGGTAGCTGCTGAACCCATCCAGAAGCAGGTCCGCTGAGAGCAGAACATTACATCAACAACAACAACAACAAAACCACAGTTAGCCAAATTAGGGAAAACAAGCCGCTGGGATGTAGCTCTTCTTCTCTGTGGGGGGAGGAAGCTGTCCCCCTTCTAATGAATGTGCCAGAGAAGGGAAGTAGCAGCTCTACATGGCTCCAACTGACTCACACTGAAGAGGAGATTCAGTGAGGTAAGGAATGTTAGTTTGTGGAGAGTTATTATCCATAACTGTCACATATTATTTGTAGTGCTTGGTGAAATGCAAGACATTATCGTCAAAAAACAGAAACAAAAGCGAACAAATTATAATATTGACAGCGTGTCGGTGTGATATATAAAATGTATGTTTTGGTGGATTTGTTTTGTTTTATTTTTGCATTGTTATGCTTTATCATGAAGAGTTAGACAGGAAGGTATGGGAGAGAAAGGGGGGAGGACATGCAGCAAAGGACCATGGGTGGGATTCGAACCGGGGTCGCTGTAAGGCTCAGTAAGGAATGAGCCTTAATGGTCACTCTACCTGGTGAACCACTGGGTGAATTTGTTTCTTGGATGTTGAATATAAACTTAGTTTGTAAAGAGTAAGGCCTATTTCAACGGTCGAAGGGATGTAATGACGGTACCATGTTCTCTGGGCCCAAGACACAGGCCCTCCTACTCACACTTGAGGTGCTCCCCAGCCCCGGCCAGGAGCTGGTAGAAGACGTGGAAGGTGCGCTCGTCTTTGGCTTGACGGATGGCCCGGGACTTCTCCAGTAGGTCTGAGAGGGTGTTTACTCAGGAAGACCACTCCAGCGTCTTCAGACAAAACAAACTGGATAGTAACAGCATAATGACTGAATGACGTGTCCGTCCACGGTATATTATCTACCCGTCTACATAATCAAGTGAGACCACCTGTAAGAACGTTATCCGATTCCTGGCTCTTTTCTTCAGACAGCCTCAACATTTCAGCATCTAACCTCCTTTGGATAAAGTAGGTTTATCCAAAGGTTTATCCATTAACTTAACTTGGATTACGATATACTGCATAAGGTCTCAGGTAAACCACTTCGGCAAGGATACAAGTTTCGATGTTGGCACCAACAATGTATCCGGTTACATCAAAGTTGATTCGGATGAATTTTCCCTGAGGAGAAGCAGAGAGTGGAGGGTCAAGGTGCGAAGGGCATGAGTCAAGCCATTGAGAAACAGGCAGCCATTTTCCCACCACAGTTCCCTTGTCTTAAAGTAGGGGTGGAAGAAATGTAGATTTGAAGGTCAGTCCCCGTTTTCAATTACTTTTGATACTATACTAAAGATTCTTAAAACTACAACAATTAAAATTAAAACTAAATAAAGCTTACACATAGTAATACACTCAAAAGCGAGTACTACTATAGTGCTCACCTATAGTTAATAAATCCAAAACTATAGTAAAACCTTCCGTGAGCCTGTGTTAATTCAGTGTACTGACTGCGTGTTAATCTGGTTCTGCCTCATGGACTTTGGAAGTGGCTCCTGTTTGGGTTTACTCTCTGATATCAAAGGCCTCATTAATGACCAGCCTACACCTCTCAATTGCTTGCAGGCAAAACAGGATAATAAAATTCCTTTCCTCAAACTGTATCCCAACTTAGCTCCAATAGACGGCTTCCACCACGCTCTAAGATGCCAAACACGCCGGCTTAATTTCATTCAGGTGTCGGATTATTTGATAATAAGATCAACAGGAGCGGCACTTTGAAGGGGTTCACCCCCAAACCCCACTGGATCCCTCCCTCTCCTTTGCCTTGGCAGTAGACACCACAGGGCTGACGGTAAAAAAAAAACAATCCCTGTTTTCCCCTACGGTTTTATTAAATAGACATTCACCCTCTTAGTACTTACGAAACGTGACGAGTTGTCGTTTTTAACAGTCTTGGCATTCCCAAAGGATTCCAGAATTGGATTTGCTTGTAAAAGTTGACGTTCCAATTCTCCCTGCAAATGAATAGAAAATCTGGTTACCACAAAGCAATGCTTCCACCCATTTTCAATGACTAAAAACAACAAACGGGCACTTATCGCCACAATAAAATAAAACAAATAACAAAATATCCATCAGGCACGTTGAAGCTAAATACTGTATATGACCATTGCATACAGGAAATATAGCAGCCTTTGAAAAATGTTTTGTTTGGTACAGCAGGATGCTGTTCATATCCTATTATGAGTACAATAATATCACCCAGGGCCAGAGAGGTCAGCCGTGGCTAAAACATATTGGCAGAATCCTGCCATGCTCGTTTAACAAAGCAGACGCCGTGGGAGATGTTGATATTGAGACAGAGAGAGGGGAAAATGTGCCAGACTAATGCACTTCAATCTGTAAGTGGAAGGCCGTTAGCAAAAGTTCCACCATTTTTCCTGCAGTTCCTTTTTACGGTTGAATCAAATCTGTTGAATGAGGGAGAAAGGTCAGCGGGATGAATAAAGAAGGAAGAGGTTCAGCATCCGCTTTCTCCTTGTTATTTGTGGCATGTGACAAGTTTGGATACACACCACCTAACCCTTAATTGAATCCATATCAATAATAATGTATTTAATTTATTAAATTGATACATATTATCATTCTTTGTGCAGCCGTTTTATTTCAAGTTTTCACCATGTGCGTAAAATTCCAGAATTCCAGAAAATTGAATTCACTGACTAAATGAGGCAGCCGGGCCGTATCCACAATCCAGCCTGCTGAGAGATAAACGAGGAGCAAGGGGGCCAGACACACTCTGACCAGAAGAAAATTAATCTCCCTTCATGGCAGAGGACACCTTAAGAGAGAGGTAATGGACAACGAGCTCTGTCCACACACACATTGTCTAACGAGACAGCTTCACGAGGCAGAGAAAAACCATGTATATAAAAAATAAACCTTCATTAGCCCTAGACGTTGGGAAAGGTGGCCCATTAAGTGTCTGCTCCAACCACCTTTTGTGTTGATGGTGTTAATGTTGTTAATGATTAAGGAATCCAGAATGGCTGATGAGCAAAAAACAACTCTTCTGCAACAATGTCTATTTCTGGGCCAAGAAAAATACGTTCCCCTTTAGGAATATGAAAAAATAAAGAAAAGAGCTGCATTCTTGTTTAGTTTGAGGAGGCCGCATTCCACCAGAGGAAGCTGTGGGTTGAGTTGGAGAGCATCCCGCTCTGCAGAGGACTGGAGACGTGCACTGTGATGCTTGGCCAGAGAGGGTGCCTTTAACCAAGTTTTGAAGCAATTGGAATGAAGCCGGACTGAACTAATTAAGCCCACCCCAGCAGCCGCAAGTAAACATGGAGTGGAGTCCATACAGGACCAGCAACTCATCCCTAAATCCTGTGTTTCAATGCAAACAGGACTGCGGTGCAGCTTGGACATTATCATTAGCTTTGGGCAAGTAATACCCATTACCCAACAGTAGCCAAGGGCTAAGAGGATTAAAAAAAACACTGGCAGCACACTGGGAGGAGGCCAATTTAGAGATATTAGAAGTTGACCCACATTCTTGCAGTGCAAGTGTGTCTGGAAGCCTCCAGACACACTTCAGATACCTAATCGGTGTTGAGCTGTGAAAACAATGGAGGAACGTGGAAGCTCCCAGGCCCGCTGAACCCATTCCGGGTTGTGGAAACAGCCAGGTCTCCGAGCAGAGTGCAGGTTATTTGGCGGCCTGTGCGGTAGTACATCGGGTAATGAACCAAACGGGATCAGTCCAAACCATACTATTAAATCATCCAAACGACTGGCAGGACAACAACTGCTGTGTGATCCCTTAACCTCCATACCCACCACCCCCACTAGAACCAGCACAGCATTTTGAAGCTTTCGGTCCACCCACAGGAGACAAATAACTCTCCTTGGGAAAGACAGCCCATGCAGATCTGTGTTCGGAACATGGGACCAAACTGCAGGTTGAAAACCCATCTTGAGTAGGGAGCAGGGAGAGCCAATACACAATGCAGAGCAAAGCACAAGTTGTGTGAGATGAGGCTTCACCCTTTTGAAACTACAGTTTTGTTCCGTGGTTAGGACACTCGTGAACCAATGAACATGCTAAATAGTGACCAATATGTCGGTGTAACATGATACAAACGCCAGCAGCTCAGTTTACCAACGCATACAATCCAGGCCAGGATTACATTAGAATAATAGATGATTCCCCTCCAAAATACTTTTTGATGGAGAGACAGCCTTGAGGAGCTGGGAAGGCCTGCTCTTGATTTAGCACTCTTTCCACTAGCCTCCCATGCAAATGCAGAGGTTTTGGCTCTGGTCCTGCTGGCCCTCGGAGCAACGGATTGAGGCCATCCAAAGGATGGTAGAATGATCCAAAGGATGGTAGGATGAGGTACCTCTAAGTAACTTTGCTCCAGCCAAGCCTCTAGGGGAACTGGATGCAGGGGAGATGTGAGGGGCCAAGGGTTGTGCACTCAGTGGAGTGGAACACGTAATGGACGCTGTTATGGTGGATCATTGAGTTATGACCTGCACCTACTGAGGTGGAGCACTCGTTTGTAGAACAAGTTGTCAAAGCATTGAGTACCATGAGAATACAATTCCTTACATTGCAACAAAATGTGAAACACTAAAGAGGCTGAACAACCACCATTTTGTCAAAACTGACAGGGTTGACAGTTAACCTTGAAATAACAGCGTTGTTTGTACAGCCTTGTGGAATATGTATCTGACAGAGTGGAACAAGCACCACTTAGGTTACTAGATATTTTAGCAACAGAAAAGTAGTGAGAGGTGCAAGAACTACATACTACTCACATAAAACAGGGGTCCACTCTGTATCCAATGTGTAGATTCAATAGTTATCATGGAAATAAATACATTGTGTTAATGTCATGGGCACTGGGAAAACATTACAAAATGCATACACTGGAAAATGAATGACAACAAAAAGTTGCAAAAATTATTACAGGACATGTAAAAAAGTCTTGATATAAAAATAAAAGAAGATGAAGATGCTACTGTAAAAAATGGCAAGCAATTTCAAGGATCTGTATCACTGTCTCCAGTACACTTCCAACTATGTATACCTTAGCACAGCTAAGGTATTCATAAGAGAAAATGTAAGATAAATGGTTTGCAGCTAAACTTTTCTGTTTGACATGCTTTTATACTTTCACCACAATTATTTTTCATCTTCAAGAGATAGCAATGGGAATAAATGTGCTTGATAATGCTTCATGAGTAATTAGTCACAATATGACATGCACATTTACAGTATGAATTATTTGTCTTAAATGCAAAAAAATGAATACAAATATTCAAAATGTATGCTATGAAATGCCCATGCCTAGTCCTTAAATTGACTTACAACTGGATTTTGTTCCTAACGGAGAGAGGAATAGATAAAGGTAATGCTGAATGAGCTGTTGCCAGCGCTGTTTACGGTCACCATTCAATAGGTTACTAATGGAATCATGTCAAAATAAAGTACACTCTAGGTTACAGCATTAGGGAAATCCACTTTGTGTGAGGGGACATGGTTAGCCTAGCATACACATCAATGGGTATAAAAGAAAGTGCAAAGACTTGCCTGTTGTTTCACTGGTTTAGGGGACTCTGGCTGTTCAATACAAATAAACAAATGTCACTGCACAATTTCAACATTGCCACACATTATTTTGTATCAAAACATTCAGCCATACAACAGCCATAATTTAATTTAACGACAACCCAACTCCATCTCCAATAGTTTCCATCTCAGCCGACTTGCCCATTGATAATGATCGTTACCCCAATTCCAATGTTCAACTAATGAGGCACGCTTAGGCTTAACCCCTTTTCAACCATAAATAACACTGGATTAGGATGGCCTAGGTCCTGGATGGGGTAGCAGCCTTTAATCACAAATCATTACCTGAGGTGCTAGTCAAGCAATTTATTTACACAATATAAACTAGAGCTTTGTTCAACTATGCTTCGTAATACATGCCTCCCATCTCAAAATGAAGGAGAGGTGTAACGCACACCAAAAATGAGGTGCTGGCTGGTCTCCAAATGACCTTTAACAATGGAAGCTCAATAAAGTCTCGACGATTCATGGTTTTATTTCAGGTGGAGGTTGCTAATCTAAGTGTTAAACATATTCCGGGGAACGATACTCTAATCTAATCTAATCTAATCTGGGAATATCATTCATGTGCGATCAGAGCATTATAAGAGGATTCCATACTCACAGGAACATTGTGGTCCTTCCTCCCTTTGTGTGAGGAGGCCACGTGTGCCAGGTACTGGATGACCTTTTTGGTGTTCTCCGTCTTGCCAGCGCCCGACTCACCTCTAAGAATCACAAGGTCATCCGCGGGGGAAAGAGTTAACAGACTCAGACATAGATCCCTTTACTGTTTATGTAGATGTGTCATTTATTTCTCCTTTTAAAAGGCAGTGTCAGACACATTTGGATATAGGGCTAAACTTGACAGGCTCAATGCTTCGTCACAATGAAAATAACAAATATGAGGTTGACAAAATGTTTGTGCCAATGACATATAATCAAGGACATTGCATTCTCACCTGACCTCATTCTCCGTCTAAAACATCCTACTACTATGATAACAGTATTGGAAAAGACAGGGTCAAACTATGATTTTGTCTTCCCTGAGTTATGCGACCAAGGGGAGCATTCCTGAGGTTTTACAGTGGGTGCACATTTCCCATGTCCAGTAAGCACCAAAACAGTAACTCTGCACAGCTGAGATTCTGTGAGTATAATAAGGCCAGACTTCAACACTCAGGACGGCAAGAGAGGCATCCGAGTGTGTCTCAGAGTCCGCTAGTGACAGAGAGCATTCATTGAGGGCCGTCTGTGTGAATGTCCCCCTTGTTGGCCCTGGGCTTCGAGCCGTTTCAACCCCATGCAGCTAAACTGCAGAGGGGATGAATCGTCATTCAGAGTCTGTTAGAGGCCTTGCAGATGTGGCTGTGTAGATATAAGCCAACACTTGCCACTGTACATGTACACCGGCCTCCCCACTTTTGTTTGTCTGTTGAAACGTATTGTGTGTATATGAGCCTGTGTGTGTAGCTAATACAACTGAAGGCGTCCAGATAAAAAATTGAACTGCAGTTGTGAAAGCCTAGGGAAGGAATACTAGGCTATCCAGAAAAATAATAACAAAAGATAATCAACGGCCCAGAATACACACAACACTAGCTGTGGAGGTCTGTCGGTTGCTCAACACAATCTTCTGACATTTTATTAGACATTCCTGTCATCTCTAGGTACTTGGCATGGACCATCTACAGGGACCTTCCAACCAAAAAAAGACTGACATTTCCCAGACCAGCTTTTGTCTCAAGTAGTGCAGGACCAGTTTTCATCACCGAGGCATTCTCTGCTCAGAATGTACGAGAAGGGCCAGGGACAATTATTACTTCTAGAAAGACTCCCGGTAATTGGTGCAAAATACTGTATTTTTAAAATTTGTGTTTCTGTTCCCAAGGAAGCCCAGAGAGTGCATGTACGCATGCATGATGACCAAGATTGAACCGTGAACATTATTTCCAACCGGATTACCAGAGGGTAAGAAGCATGTTTACATGCAGTGAACATTCTTCTAAACCTCTGGTTACTGGGAATATCCAAAAGCATTTATTCATCAGTAATTATACAAATATATTACAGGCATCTTATATTTTGAACATCATGTATTGGAAGTTGAACTTGGATGACTCACGTGCAAAGAATCGATTGGTCCTCTCGATCTGTGAGGCGAAAATTAAGGGAAGGGGGCGAGAAAGAGAGAGAGAGAGAGAGAGAGAGAGAGAGAGAGAGAGAGAGAGAGAAAAATGTTTTGTGTGAGTAAAACTGTAGAAAAATTAATTCTTGACATTTTCAATGCAGAACAGTTATAATATATATTTCTAATGGTAAGACAAAATACAAAAAGGCAGAAATGAAATTGAAAAGATTCAAAAGATTTGAAGCCTGGGCCTGTGGACTCGAATGCCAAAGCCAAGTGAACCATGCATGTGGTGTGGGCCTGATAGTACAATCATTATCATACAGGCTAATCCCACTGCTTTTTCACATTTTCTGGCATCATAAGCTTCTAAGCATCCTTTGACATTAAGACAACTTCTAGAGACACCTCAACATCAAATAGAGTAATAGGAAAAAACTACATCATAGCTTAACATCTGGAGCGGTTGAGATATGGCTATAGGCAGGACCTCAAATACCAGGCTGGTGGTTTGCTCAGCCCCTCCAAGTGTCAAAGACATGTTTTATGTATAATAAGCTAAATATGACTGCAGGCTCTATTCAGACACCATAGACACTGAGAGGAAAGGCAGGGGGAAAAGGATCTGGCGACCGTCTTGGAAATCAACAACCAAAAACTGTCCACTGTGGTGACAGCTTTGCCAGGTGTGTTTGCAGGCGACGGACCAATAACTGGAAAGCCATCCTTCCTCTCTCCCTGGTTACTGGCCTTTGCCAGACTAAATGTCAAAGGAAATGAGGCATGAATGATGTTGAAACAAGACCAAACCGTAAGCTTCATTTCACCTCTCCAACTTTTCCATTACACAATGTTGTGATGATGATTGCTGAACCTATCTGAATCATATTACATTTTCCGTCAGCCCTGAGGTCCATCTGCAGGTGTGAGCCAATTCATTAATGTTAGTAAACCTTTTTCTGTCAAATAAGGGGGCTCCAAATGGGATATGATTCTGGTTGTCAAGACAACCGTATCGTGCTGGCTGTGATTTGACTACTTTGAAAAATTGGAATTGGATTAAGGCATAAGGCAGCAGAAAAGGATGATGTGGTGTTTGACAATGTTTTTTGGTACAGCTGTAGTGACTTGTGTTTCAGAAAGAGCTGATGAAACGACATCAGACTAAAGTAAGGCTTTCCAATGGACTGCTCTTCTTATCTGTGCATCCATTATCTTAGATAAAACATTAAGGGGTTAGGATACAGACTCCAAACTCAATGGATGTTTCTACTCATCATTGTTTATGCCAGTTTGGTTGCCGAATTTTAATCAGCATACTTCTGGACCTGTGCCCATGTCTGTTGCAGATCCTTTAACAGATCCAACAGTGCTGTATGGTATGTTGTGTCACAAAACACACAAATTCCTTCGGCGCCCTAGGCACACAACCCGAGACTATTCTGGAGAACAGAGAGGATATTCACTTATTCAGATATCCCATCAAGTAATACAATATGTTGGTTTCTCAAAAATGTTTGAATAGAATTAGCCAGAAATGTGCAGTACATATCCGTATGGTATTTGGAATGTGGAAGACCAAATTGAGTTTTAGCCAAAGGAGCAAGAAAATGTGTTCCCATGAATAAAGGTTGAATTAAAATCAATATTCAAAAAGTACTGTCCAGGGCTTCGCAAGGACCCCTTAGTTATTTTGTTTGAATGTTTATTGGTGTAGTATGGCAGCTCTGAGTCAGACAGGCCATAGTGAAATAGGCATCATGATGGGGACAACAAAGGAAACCGTCATTATGAATGACAGTTATCAAACAGCTACCCTCGCTGCCTTGGGCCTCCTGTCGAGGGCATGGCAGGCAAATGAGCTCCAGGGAGCAACGATATTCTTCAGGCTCCCTTTAATGGTAAGAATATTAAATAACACGCAGGTTGGAAATGGGAAAAGTTCCCATTAGCAAATTGAATGAGGTAAATGGAAATCTGCAGAACTAGCAATATACAGAATGAATTCCCATTAACTCTAGTTAAATTAACTCAACAGATTGAAGTGGGTGTTGAGTGAAGGTGATTAATGATCAAGGTGTCGATACCATTGGACCGGAAAAGGACAAGTAATTGGCCGAAGGAGATTTCCCTGGTGGCGTTATGGTCATGTGAACAGTTTAAATGAAAATAAAAAGTTTTATTCAGTGTAGAAATCACACATTATGGTTCCATGAGTTCACCTTTTTTTTTACATTGACTCACGGTTACGGTGAGCAGATGACTAATAACATTTCCCATCACCTGTTCTTGACTCACTGTCTGTGTCCATCATTTTTTTAGGGATCTTGAGGGATCCTAAACCTAATGATTTCGCAGAGTTCTAGTCACCCACCCCCTATTTTGTAGTTGTAGTAAGAATTAAATTGTGTGAGACAAATAAAAAATTATCCAGATGAAGCAAAGGAATTGTTCAAAAATAGAGCCATATCCAATTTACACAGCTTGGGTTGGCATAGCACAATATAAATGAAGTACCACAAAAACCACAGAAACCAAAACCAAAACAAGAGCCCACTAAGCCACAAAAACTCTGCTGAAGGGAAAAGTCAGGTGAAAAAGTGCTGAGCGTGTTCCTGTTGAGCTAGCATAGGAGGGGCAGAAGAGCAGAGTGATGTGACCCAAGACAAGGCAGACCTCCCTTGGCTAAGCATGTAGAGTAAGAGGTGGAGGATGGGAAAATGATGAGGGTAGTATGGCCTCTAGGGGTGTGAATCAGTTGGTATCTCACGACTAAATTTGATTCCTGGGGTCATGATTCGATTCAAAATCAAATCTCGATTCAAGTAGATTCCCAATTCAAATTCAATACTTTATTTAGTACATAGGGATGCAAATTTCAGGATTCACTCCAGTCCACTGTGTGCTAAGGATGTTGTGAATCTATTAAGAATCATGATTTTTACTCACACACACACACGCACACACTAAGCTTGCGCACATGCGCACACACACACACACACACACACACACACACACACACACACACACACACACACACACACACACACACACACACACACACACACACACACACACACACACACACACACACACACAGGTTGAAATGATCCATGTATCTTAAGGCACTGACAACAGGCGAGTGTGTTTGTGTGTCCTCCACAAACCAACACACTGTTTGTTTCTCACCATCAGATAAATAAACAGCACCAGTGTCCGTTTATCTCTGCTGCTGCAGAAGCAGATGCAGGGGAGGGGGGGGGGGGCTGCTTAAGCTACAGCCACAATTCAACCATCCCACTTCCATTCATACAAACTGCTGCCTCCAACAACTGGTGGCGAGGAAAACTATCCAAACAGGACTGGTTATTTCTGTAACACACTTCACAGATTGTGATGCCCCTTTTTTTTCTGGGTTTCGCGTGATTGATGATTCTCCATTTTCACATGACTCCATTGTGTACAAGAAGATAACTTTGACCCGAGGACATTTGCTGTGTTCTATTAAAAAGTGTTATGTGAGGAAAAAAAATATTTATTTTTATTATTTTATTATAATTTTTTCTAACTTCAAATCGTCAGTAACAAATGAGTACCTTGTCTCAGCTCAAGATGGCTGAGACATCTTGAGCTGATCTTGAGACAAGATCTTCATAGCTTACCAAAAGATGGCCTCATTTCAACTTGCTAAGAGAAAGGCTGTTATCATATTATATTTTGGGTTTTTCAAAACCCAAAAACCAGATGTTGAACTTGCCGGACAATTTGCAGCTTTGACGGCGGCAAAGTGTCACTGCATGTAACGTTTCTTCACGCAAGAGTGACGGAAGAAGGCCTGGACACGGCCAGCTGATCCGAGGCCTTGACAGTGAACTCATTGTAAGACAGCAGCCCACTGGGCCTGGGACAGCCTCCGCCCTTGATGGCTAATACCCGCATTAAGGAGTGACAGTGGAGTGCTCACGCTCACCTCATAAAAGTAGACCCACACACTGTTGCCCTACCAGGGGCCTCGGAGTAGAAAGACCTTTATGCAAACCTTTGTGATGTCAATGGAGCTCCACAAAATCGGATAAATGTGGATGAAATACGGACCAAAGAGTATAATTATTCTGTCTTTTTAACAGCACGAGACAACAGTGCCATATTGGGAATAGTATGCTTAGAGAATCTAACAATTAAGTCATTAACACATCAAGTACTCTAGTCCCAGTACAGAAAGTACTTGAAAGCAATGTTCCCTCAAGTAAAATGGGGTAACAGTGGCTTTTCATCACAATAATCAGCATTATCATCATCAGGATCCTCCCCTGATGTACCAGGTGTATCTGCAGCAGTGCTGTCAACATTTCAGTGTGGCCTTTTCTCATGATGTTCCATGCTGCCCGGCTGTTGGCAAGCGTTTGTGGGCATTGTTCAGTTCAGGGAAACTCCCAACCGACCATGAGACAGAGTGGACAGGGACTACTGGACAGTGTGGGTAGATTGCTTCCTTTTTAACAAACAGACGATCTACCGACCCTACCCCCACACACTGGATTAATACACCCGACTCATTCCAAGCATTCCAGCCAAACTCCCCAGTACTGCCAGCAACTAACACTGTGATGCAGTGACAGTTGCTGAAGCTGGCACTATTTGGAAAAGGGCACCTGAAATGAGAATGCATTGTGACAACCTAGGAAAATCTAAATAGTGAATGGACTGCAGTTCTGTGCAATATTGCCTAACATACACCAATTCATGCACATATTCACACACCGACGACGGTGTCAACCATGCAATGCTCGTTGTGAGAAGTGAGGGTGAATGTGTCTTCTTCAGGGACACCTTGACACTTTAGGAGGAGCCGGGATTGAACTAGCAACCTTCCGGTAACCAGCAAACCCGCTCTACCTCCTGAGCCACATGCCGCCCATCGATATCAATTAAAAACTATTCTACTGGAGGAACATAAATATTAACAAAATGCTAGACCATCAGAACCATGGCTATGAACTTAAATTAAAATAAATCAAGCAAACAACTACTACTATTAAGAGACTGAGACTCTAGACTCTAAGTATTATGTGAAATATCCCAGACATAAGATTTGACTAAGAGCTCCAATGCTCCAATAGGATTTGGAGCCTAGTTCATTGAAGGAAGAAGGAATGTGGTCATCAACATAGATTTGACGATTATATGATTATAATCCAGAAAGGACAGAAATTGGAGGCATCACGGATGAAGGAGGCTTGATGACCTGAAACATGACGTTCAGACGACTCAAAAATGTCCATTTCCATAATAACTGGCAGTTATAGTCCTCAAGGCTCATAAAAGAAGAAAACAGTCCTATTTTTAAAGTGGTATAAACTAATAACCATCTGCAAACATTACTACATCTAACAAGAGCCATTCTCTGTGGTCTTGAGTGTCTTTCACTTGGGTTTCAGAAGCCAGCCAGTCTGTCCATTTAAAATTCTTTATACTAAAATCTGAATACAGCTATGACACTGGCAAGACTTGCAGTTGGTAATTCAACCAGACGCTAGCAAAGGGGGAAAAACACATCAGATTCATATCTTGACCATCTCTTTCCTGGATCAGTCAAAATATTTCTCCATATCCTTAGGAAAATAGTTAGGGAGGATTAATCATACAGCAGACGCCAGGAATTTGGATGTTCACTCATTAATCATCACGTTAACGCCAAATCTAACACAAAATCAATGCAGACCGCTGGAGGACTAGTCAAATAGTGGAGAAATTGATAATGTGGGGAAAGAGAGATATGTGTGACGTTGAGTGGGGGAAATAGGAAAACAATCTCATGTGAAGCCGATAAAAAGTAGTTTTGCATACGGGCAAAATTAACATGCTACAGAATTCCACCACCAACCTTTATATTGATGTAAAGCTCTGTCCTGGACTCAAGAACTGTTTACCTAACTTTTCCATCAGCAATGGGGAATAGGGAAGTAAAGGGTCAACAGACCAGGTTTATGAAAAAGTATTATCATAGACTCAAGGAACCCCCAGAGGCTTATGCAAACAGCTCAGAGAGGCTAGCCAGCTCAGGCTGGAAAACATTCCATGCTAAACGACAATAGTGAAAAGGTATTCTTACAGTAAACCACATCTGTTTAGTCAGGTCACACTCAAGTGTCAAGCAGCACTCAAAGTAAAAAAGACCACCCTAACTTGGCCAACAGCACCTGCAATATCAGTTCAGCAATCATATTAACATATCTCTGTTTATATTCAGATCCTAGGCTTAAGATGAAGGAAACATCTTATTGTAGGAATCAGACAAGCAAAAACACAAATGTCTGAAATGAGTGCAATCAATTTCCTTGTGAATTTGCATTTGGTAGTGCATTTGGTGTGCATTTCAGTCACTCTCACGCATATGTCACCTACAGCACCAACAGCTAACCCCTCTAGTGTACGCTCAAGAAGTACAGTTGATTAAAGAGGAAGTGACACACTTACTGACAAGAATGTGCAAGCATTCAAATACATAAATTGTGATGATGGAAGAGTGGATTCTTCTGCGTACAAGTGATTTACACACCTAGAGGGTGTGACAAGTAGTGACTATCAACCAATAACTTTTTGTCTCCATTCCCACTAATACTCTGGGCAGTTAGGGTGCAAAACAGTCAACAGACAGACATACTTACACAGAATTATTATGAACAGCCATTTGAAACATATAATGAACAATGCATTTCACTTCTTTTTACTTTTAACTTAAAAGCCATCTTGTTTCCTAGGAAAAAAATACTTCTTCACCACTTTCTTTTTGCATTTATAAAAGATACACATACTATATTATAGTTATTTTATAAAAACAATATTTACAACAGGGTTGGAACCCCTATTACATACAGTATATCATGGTAGTAAAGCATCAGAGAATGCAAGCAAACATACTATGCCAGTATTTTTGGATGGCCACGTGCCTTGTGCTGCATGTGGATTAGGTCCAACATTAGCTTCATGATCTACCAGTGCAATCGTCTCCAGCAAGGATACTGCATTTGTTTTTGTTCATTCAAGGAAAGACTGTGGGAGTAGGTGGGACCGGTCTGAATCTCAAGAGTCAACCACACCTCATCTAGTATGCAATTTATCTCCACTACACACATCTTCTTGATGTACTCAGTCAACATGTGTGCTGTATTTCTTTAAAGAAAGCATTCACAGTCTTGTTGTCCGCACTGAAAAACACACCAGATAAAGAGTTGTTTTGTTCTGCACTGATGGAGTGGGCCCGTGTGACACATCTAACAGCACTTTGTGTAAAAAGCTTATTGAGCCAAATTCTGATCCAGATGTTCTAATCAAGGAAAGACTACTATTCTCAAAAAAAGTGGGGCTGGGGTACTTTCTATTTTTAAACAAAAACAAGCTCCCCACTATTTGAGGACTTCACCAAGAAACAACCCCAACGTCATCAAATCACTTGGTATCCGTCAATATGATCATACCTTTCATTAGAGACTTGGTTTTATTCAGAGCCATCCGTAAGGCTGTCTATAAGCCCCACGTCAGACCCTTCACTCCACTGGACGTGTTGTTGGTGGAGCAGTGAGGGAAGCTACGGTAGAGAGTATATGGACCACTAATCAAAGGCAGATGTCAGGTCAGGTCTGGCCGTGTGCTAACACAACCAGTCTTTGTACGCAGAGCCCGCTCATTACCCAGACTCA
Source organism: Micromesistius poutassou (assembly GCF_964030765.1). Lineage (NCBI taxonomy): Eukaryota > Metazoa > Chordata > Actinopteri > Gadiformes > Gadidae > Micromesistius > Micromesistius poutassou. The sequence goes on along the minus strand of NC_140273.1, from coordinate 9,359,467 downwards.
GATAGAGAACGCAATATCTATCCAATCTTGTCCATTGTGCAAACAAATAGTACGAAACTGCAGAAAAAGTGGTTCAAGCCAACGAAAGCATCCCAAGAGAAACAAAAACAGGCAGCATTTGAGCAGTTCTCCTTTCGTTTTCCTCATTAAGCCCCAGGAATGTGATGTGACATTATGTTGTAACCAGCAGTAAATCTGACAAAAAAAATTACAAGTATTATAGTATATGGTTTTCTCCACACACGACAAGCAATGCATATTGAAAAGTAGGTAGTAAAGTACTGCAGTGTAACGAGTTAATAAGCAATGGCCAATGCTAAAAACACAGATCCTCACACTGTGATGGTCTCCACCGAGCAGAGGTCCTTAACCTTAATTTCCAGTACAGGGACTGAAATAAAAGCTGACTGGCCATAAGCTTTGACGCTGATGAACGAGATACATGGGACACAGACGCAGAGAACGCTGTGCTGCGGGCAGCAGAACGCCCGCAGCACAGCGCCTCTATTGATTGAACTGAAGCCGCTACACTCCCCATGGAAGATGTGCGAGGCCCGCAAGGGGCCCTCATCTGTTTTAGTGACGCTGGTCAGTTTTTTTCCCTGTGCGCACAGCTAAGCTAGCCAGGCTAGCGCCGCCTACTGGTTCCGGCAAATTTAATTTGCCTCAACCATATAGTCAGGGAACTAGCAATGCGTTTCGGTTTGCTCCGTCCGCCAGAGCGGACGGACCAATCAGCGAGCAGATGTGGCGATGACGGGCGATGACGTCGAACTGAAGCGCCCAAACTGAAATACCGGTGTAGTTCCCAAGCTGCGGTAAACAGTTGACGAGATGGATGCCGGCTTCCGGCGCATAGCATACGTCACCGCCAAGCAGCAGCGATTAGTCGAAGCAAACGGAAGCAACCGCCTCCCGGAAGCAAACGAATCTCTACGGCTCGTGTTCAGACGCTATATGAAATGTAATGAAGTAAGCGGCTGATGCATCAGGCTACAGCTAAGCGGCCATCAAATAGGAAACTGGGTGAAAAAAGAAGAACAACGTGGTGTGAAAATTATTCAAATAAACAGCTCATTGTACCAGAGGCAATGGAATGCAGCAGAGCAAACTCCATGGTGTTTTAAAATTGCACTTAAGAATAGATCAATCAAATCATGGTGTATCCATGATCCTGTACTAGTTTGATATTTTAACGACAAGGTGATAACTGGTTTAATGAATTAATGATTCATTAATTCAGTTCCAGTTAATAAAGCCTACACTTCCAAACCCTGCGCAACCGACTTGAAATCCCTGCAAAAAAAACAGGGCTAACACGCTAAGTGTAAATCACTGACACTGCCACTTGCTGGCCTTCCAGACATGCTCCAAGCAGAGGAAAGCCAGTGTTCGTCTACACAGCTGGATACTCACTGAAGTGAACCAGGTTAGTTGGAGGATACCCTACTGCTCACCAGCTGCTGAGCAGCAGCTGGTGAACACTAATCTGCAACCTACAGATCTCCTTTAACCTCCTTCTCCACTGCCATAATGGCAGTTGTAGTGCATCACAAAGCAGAGGAAACAGACAGAAAGAGTGAGCTGTCCCCCATGCGCCCTCGGAGGTGTATGCAGAACGCTCCATACAACTACTCAATCCAAACATCACAATGCACAAATACAGTGATTGGTGGAAATATAACTTGGGCATTTGTTGAATGTGCAAAACAATGCTTTGAAAAAAAAAGGATCTACCTATCCTTCAACACCAAGTGAACCGGGCCCGAGTGGACTGTCCAGTTGGTTCCACCCCCTTTCGCCTTGCCTCAGCGAGAACACAAAGAGCTTATTGTCCAGAACAATGCAGGTCAGCCTCTCTGTCCTTACTGGCCTCATCCCAGTACGTCACAACGCTCAGGGCTCTTGAAAGCATCCCAACAACAACACCAGAATCTCTCAACGCAGCCCTCAACCAGTGTGGGCCAACTTGGCTGCAATTGATTAATACACAATAAGATGTAGCAATGTGCACTCAATCATTTCATAGTGTGTTTACAATTAAACACAAAAGGCTCCTTTGTTTCGACATTAAACAGGATTTATAAAAGACAGAAAGATATAAAGAAAGGCTGATATATTGAATATATAAAAGATAAATACTGCACTTGCGATTAGTTACTTTGGATGCAAGCACTACTAGGCAAGGGATATTAAACTTTGGCTGCCGTTATAAGTTTTATATACAATGCTATTAACACATCTCAAGCAAAAGAAGGAAAAGGGACAAGAAAAGACAAAAACTATTTCCTGAAGTATAGATCATTTTAATTATTATAGTTAATAAATATTTATCGTCACAAAGTCATTTGTTTGTAGAAATCTTAAAAAGAAAAAAGATCTATTGGGCGAGAATCAAGCATGGAGCGAACAAATCAATTTTGAATGTTCCCTCTGAACCCAACTAAAACCGATGCTTGTTATTACTACACTATTGATGACCATCCGAGTCAGCATGTTGGAGCTGATGTAGTTGGGTCATAAAACAAGGACGCGAGTGCCCATGAGACTCTAACTCAATGAAATTGATTAAAGTTGTGATGCATCACTTGTCTGAAGTCCTTCTACCACAGGAGTGATGGATGAGGCAGCAAAGATTCCCTTACCATGTCAACAAACTAATGATTTTTTTTTGTTTTTGTTTTTTTCCGCTAAAACACAACCTTACCTTGCAGCATGCATCTGTATGCAGACTCGGAGATGGCGTAGATGTGGGGGGGCATCTCGTGCCTCTTCTTGCCCCTGTACATCTCGATGATGTTCTCTGAATAGATGGGCAGGTTCTTGTAGGGGTTGATGACCACACAGAAGAGACCAGAGTATGTCTGTGGAGTGAGACAAGAGCAAACTCATTGCAACTCTTACGAGAAAAGGTCATACATGAGGATGTATAGGTAGATATATTATGAATACATTGGAACAAGGAAAACATTAACCCAAATAATGCAACTGGGTTACATTAGAAAGAAAGTGATAACACTTTTATAGGTTAATAAGCACAGTGATAATAACCGATAAAATCTTTAGTTTTCGCATAAAACTGGTTTCTGTGGAATGTCTCTCGTGTTTCTCGTTGGTTTCAGGGTTAAAGTGGAGTTGGCAGCACAATACAGCATTCAAAACTAAAATATGGAAATAATCATAAGCTTGGCTCTGATGTAAGACTCTACATCCCGTTATGTTGTCACCATATGGCCAGTTTGTTGTGTAGTCTCCACTGTGTTTCCACTGCGATGGAAACAGTGCATAAAGCGCATCCACACAGAAAGCACCAGTATAAAACAGAACACAATAAAGAGAGGACATATGTATGTCAGTTACATTAACAGCCAAAACATTTCTCAGATTGGGTAAACCGCAACCTGAGCTTGAGGTCAAGAAGCGTGTACTCAATTCCAGTTTGAGTATTTCTTGCATTCTTATTTTTGAATATGAAAATATAGTTAACACACATTTATCTTATTAAAAAAATGATCTGACAGCCATCCCCTGGATGAGCAAATGGTTTTCTTAGGAAAATGTCTGTTAACTGCAAAAAATGGTAATTGAGTCTTCATTTGTGCGTGTAACTATTTAAGGGGGTGGAGCTGTGGATGCCTAACCCCTAACTGATGTTTAAAACCTGGCAGAGTAAAGCGCTCCTGCAAGGAAATAGTCAAAATTAACTACGTTCAAAATTTTACATTTTCCAACTGAATCCTCCAGTTATAACAACTTAATATTAGGGGGAATGTGATCAATTATCTATTATTCTTGCTACAATTTAGAAATTGTCTAGGATTTTTGTGAACAATTCAACCATTCATCACCATTTCATAAAAGTGGCAACAACAACAATGGCATCAATTTCAGTCAATCAGAAGTGATGGGGAAGTACCTAAAATGTGAGTATAATGCTTGTTACCAAGGCAACAATCCTTTTATATTCCATAGTAAAAAATTTTTTTTATGAAATACGCTGAACCACATATTCACAGCAGACTTATACCATTCCATAAATAGTATCTTTGTCTGTGTGAATATCAAATCTACACGCAGGTCAACCTTTTATCAAAGCCTCTTAAAGCCGCTTGCAAGGGAATTGCCTCCCCGACTAGCGCAAGACCTCTGAAGGGGGGAACTGGCTCAAATGGATAAAAGTGTAATTATTCTAAGAAAGGACTTCCACTGGCCAGGCAGCTCAGCATTGTGGTGGAGGCCTGGGCATGGGCGTGGCCCCGAGCGTGCCACTCTCCCCAGCCTACACACCACAGGGCCTGCTGGACTTGAGGAGGAGCATTGGCCTCAGACTGGAGGGCTGACCCGGGAGGCAGCTGATGTGGGTCACTATGAGAAATATTTTCTCCTTATAGACTCTATAAACTTTGTGTCCATCTTTCCTTTTTCCGTGGGATGGCAGACTTGATATATTGATTGATTGAAATTCTTTATTGACACATGTACAAAGGTAAGCATGCAAATGTCCATCAGGTCAAAAGGATAACACAAAAAAACCCATGGGCTTATTTCAATTGTGGTCCCAATTCTTCACTTCTCTGGACCAGTTTCTGAACCTACCGAGTACTGACACAATCCTTTTCCAAGAGTATGAAATATGAATAATGTACTGATAGAAAATATAGTGATGACAATATTGAACCAAGACAGAGAGAAGAAATCCCAGAAACAAAGTTAAATCTTGTACTCATGCAAACGAGTCGACTTGGCTGACTAATATCATGTTATTAGTTATTGGTAATGCTTTGTTACAATACATTAATTCAGCAAAGTAAACTCAAATTAAATTTAGGTTTCATTGGATCAAGTAGTATCCATATCAGTTTGAGTAGGAGGTATGTTACACCAGTTTTCTAAATAGGCTACTTCTTTTACCCACTGTTAAAGCGATAGCATGCTTACCACCGCCTAGAAGATAAAGTCCATCAAGTTCACCAGCTGTCCGACTGACACTGACTGACTACAGGCATGTAACCCTACCCCTTAAACTCAGTTTGCTCCATGAAACACAGAGGGAGAGCTGGGACTCTGAAGTATGGACATGACAGTACATTACACAGCCTAAGCTGGATGTTTAATCAAACAGAGACAAAACACAGACAAGTTCAAGACTCTCTCATAGTAGTGTGGGAATATATGTAGGAGGGATAAGGGATGAGGAACTAAATCAAGATTGTGGGAGTACAAAGTAAAGTTGCGCTTTGTTTCCTCTTTCAATTTCAACCGGACGCTACATCTCAGAGATAGTTGACAGAGCTTTGAAGGACAGGGAGTAGAGGAGCCGGTGGTGGAGGATGGAGAGCGGTTGGGGAACAAAAATGCTATTACAGGGGTTTATAACAAAGAAAATAAAGAAAACTTAATTCATATAAAGCACCATTGGCATTCTAGCCTCTCAACACACTTAACAATTAATAATCATTCTCCCATTACTTATTTATACAACTTAATCACAGCGTTAGGCATCTAAAGTGAATATCTGCTCAAGGGCATCTTATGTCACTGGTTTTTCAACAGTGGTTCATAAAATTGTAAGATGTTGAAGCAGACAGCTGTTGCTTATCAGTGCAGACAAAGGCCTTAGTGAGGGCCGTTTGACCGTAGAGTGACTCGGCAAAAGCCTCCTTGTGCTGATATACAAAGCACAGGACTCTAAATTTCAAGTGAATTTTCTTCTTAAGTAATGTTTCTTGCTTTAAAAGAAAAAGGGTTAAAAAATGTCTTTGTCTGGATTTGTAGGATTTGGAAAAGAACATCCCAAAGTTATCACTTATAACTACAAAATCTTGCAGTATATCAGTCCACTTTGTTAAGGCTTATGTGTTCTTATTCTGGTTAAACTATGACGATGTAGTTTAAGTAGGATGGAGATCAGATATTGACTTTTAGGTCAAATTGACAAAAAAACAACGAAATGTTACTGTGTCTGCCAATGACCAACTCTGTTAAATGTTTGATAGACAACTCTATTAAAAAGGATCAAAGTGCTATCCCACGGGACTTCATGTCTCAAGAATCGCATAGAAAGAAACATTTGAGATTGTCTAAAACATGTCACTGAACTATAAATATCTGCCATTAAAAGATTAGATGTCCAATGTATGGCTAGCATCCAGACCTTGACATAGAAAAATCAATGTCCTAATTAGTGATCCTGGAACTCAGCATTTCTGCCAGAGAGACCTGCTTTGGAATGATTAACCTTTGTAAAGGAGTATAAGATGTAAATAGTTTGTTGATGTCGGTCTAGCAAATAAACAGACAACCATGCCTACCCTGACACAGTTTGAGCTAACGAAATCCAAACATTTAAAAAGTTCACTCAAAAGTATCCCCTTTCCTTTTTATATACAGAAGAAATCTACCTTGAGTAATTATCTGACATTGCTGCTGCGGTCTCTAAGCAAGAACCCCTCAACCACTTGCCTCCAGGCCCAGTCTCAGGTGGCCCACAAGCCCCCTATCAAGGTTATTTCAGGAATGCACATAGCTAAGTGGGTCACATTGAGAGGGTCTGGTTATCTAGGACATAATGGCAGAATCATATAGAGATATTTTGAGAGGAATATCCTTATCTGAGGAATTAATGTTCGCGATTGACCAGAAGTGTGTGAGCACCAGTGACGCAGTGTTACAGCCAGCTTGACAGAGTTCTTGCTCAACAACACATTAGCAAAGAGAAGATGAAAATCAACCCAGTCAATCCCCAAGCTGATACATTACCTCCTCTGCCAGAGTATGAAAACAACAGAAACATAAACTCACGTAGATGAGTCCAGAGTAGTAGCGGTCCTTCAGGTTGTGGAGCACCGAGGCTTCGTTGAGGCATGTGAGCTCTGCCATGTCCTCCACCTTGCTGAACTTGGGCGGGTTCATCTTCTGGATGTCGTCCTTGTTCACCACCGCCTTCTTCCCGTTCTCCGCCAGCTCCACCACCACCTCATCCCCGCGCTCTTCTCGGATACCGGCGGCCTCAAACCCATGGCGCTCTGAGGGGATCCACACCAGCTTCTTGGCGGTCCAGTCGGCCTGTGTGGCCGGGTTGTAGACCACGGCGCGGTCCACAAATAGGTACCGCTCCGGGTCTTCCTGTCCACTGCGTTGTGACATCACTGCTGCCGGCCGGGAGCACAACTCAGTTGGCTTCCTGTTGAGAAATGTGTGTGTGAGTGAGTGTGAGCATGGTACAGGATTGGGTTTGTTTGACTTATTCTTGTATATAATACAGTGACTAATCTTCCCCTAAAACCCTATAGTCAGACATTGTGATCAACACTTGTAGGTCACAGCATGACATCAGGGGTAGTAGCAGCTTAGTAGTTGTTTGCCAGTAGTAAGAGCCTAGTAGACGGAGTAGAAAATATTTTGAGACAAAAATGATAAGGTGGGATCTAGCTAGGACCATCCTTAGCATCTCGCCTACTAATACAGCAATGCCATGTATTTCATAACATCAATACCAAGGTCACATTTCGAATACTGTTAATCACTAGAAACTGATGAACTCAATAATCAGATTTTTTTCTACTGGATTTGATAATTGTGATGTTTTTCCAATCAGTGTGTGCAGTAATGGGACTTATCTCCTCTGTGACTTGTCTCCTCTATAATTATGTCCTTTGCTTACAAATACGCGGTAATGGTTAGCCCCGAAACTGGGTCAGGTCACGGGATGGGGGGATCAGGCTTGCTGCTACTAGTACTAAGCGCTGCCTTGTCGCTGCATCCCAAGTCCAATAATAACCTTGGTGTCAAATATTGATACTGCGCAATTTTCTCCCGACTGTGCTGAAAGTATGCACAGTATCCCATGGAGCGGCTATTTTGACAAAGTGGACAGAGCTGTTTACAATACTGCAAATAGCTACTGTATGATTAGTCGACTGATAACCAGGGCCAGGCCAAACAACTGCAATGGCTATGTTAGCTAGCCTACTTTAGCTCAAAAGTTGCGTGCATCGCCCCCTTGATATCCCGAAAGCTCATCTTAACGGATAACAGAGCTACGAGGGGTTGAATGCACGCAATTACTAACCACACGTCACAGGGAATTCATGCTGGTGCTTGATCCTGGTGTGACTGTACCGGACATAATAAATACAATGCAGCTCGTAATTGTGAGTTTGGAGATGAATAAGTGGGCAGCCTCCTCTCCCACAACGATCATGGGTGTGGGTGGCTGACATTATGTCAGAGAGGATGCATATGCAAGCAAACAACGAGTTTCACATTTTCAAACGCATCGATATTAAAAACACAAAGCGACCACTTACGTAGTAATTACAATATATGTGGTGGCGACGTCCCTCGCATTAGCTGTGAGAAGCGGGCTAACGTTAGCCAAGCCTGTGGTCCATCATTGAGAAGTCACGGCACAATAAACCGTTAGCTCGCAGACCGCTCCATCCAGTTCAAACTACGAATTTCAGACTCGTGAATGCGTAAACTACTTACCTGGTGCAGTTAGGAAAGGAAACACGAATAATGATGTATCGGTGTCCACTACAAATATCTCCAATGTCTTCCAAAATAGTATATTATTTAGCCCGCTCTATCATGAGTGGTACTCCACCATCCGACACCCTCAGTCTCAACCAAACTCAGATCATGCAGGGAGGGATGCGGCGAGGTGCTTTCGTTGAGGCACGCCCACATCCTAGGGCAGCAAGATCATTGGCTTTCACCTAACGATAGTTACATGGGATTGGTCATGATATGCTCCATCCAAATATTTATCCGCTTGCTCCTCAAGGCGTTGACATCCACCTGCAACTGTGTGGCGCTTCTGGCTCAAAGTAGACAGTTATATTCTTTAATTTCTTAATAATGGAAGTATTATTTTATTTGAATTCACAAAACGCATCGGAGAGTCTTTCCCTTACTGCTTTCACAGTAGCGCTTCTCCTAATTCTATTGAAAATAATTGCAAATATATGAGTAGGCCTAATAATTAATTGAAATCAGAGTCTGTCATAGTAGTAATGTTCTCTTAGCTTAGAAACAGCCTAGATAGATAACACAATACACGGGAATATAATTACCAGCAAATATTTACAGTTGTCTTTGTTCTGCTGTGGTTTCATATAAAGGGTGGAACATGTGGTCATATAAGGCCTCAAAGGACTAAATAAGAATGGTGGAGTGGCAATCAAATACAATGTTAAAATACTGCCCTCTACTGTAAAACATCAACATTGCCCATACGATGCATGGTTGAACTCCTGCATCGTTTATTTCAAGAATCATGCTGTGTCGGGTGTGTATTATTGTTTCCCGTGTTTCTTCGTTCGACTCTGTTTGCCACAAAATAGTTATTATTCTACATATGTTCATGTCTGTTGTCTCGTGTCTTGGCATGAGTTGGTTTCCTTTCATTATCAGTTTTATAATAAAATCACAAGATATCCCTAAAAACCGCTAAAAAGTTAGAGAATCTCAAGATACGATTTAGAAAATAGACAAAATAGTATAGGCCTACATTTATGCAAAAATATGACAACACGTACTAAATTACACATCTCTCTAACAAATTATCTCCCATTAATAAAATATCAGTAATGGCTTTCTATTAACGTAACCAGCTTTCTGTCTACTATTTAACTCGATGATCAACACCAACATGCGTGTGTGTGTGGAAATGTAGTACCAATCAGAACATTGCACATATCACATCATTGTCACATCTATAGATCTATAGATCAGTTATCGGCACCTCCTCATATCTCCCCATTTTAAAGATTATAATAATGTATAATACAAAGCTAACCTTACTTGGCAATATAATAGCACAGTGAAATTACTTTTTACATTATTTTTTATTCACAATTAAGGGAAAAATAAAAAATAAACAAGGCCTTTGACGCTCTCTGAATAGTTCATGGTCAACTAATAAGTTAAGCCTTCTCACTGGTTTAACAGAGCGACCAGAACGGGTCATTGCTCCAGTTGTAGCTGGCCTTGGTCCGTCCTGGGCTCAGGTGTGAAACTAATCTGCTCCTCTGGTGAGTTCTGCTGGTTGAGAAGGAGTTTCAAGCTTCCTTATTTTGAGCTCTCTTGAAGATAATATTAATAATATTGGTTCTCATGCATTTCAAGAAAACCATTAAATAATCATTAAGCATTAAGCTTATTTTTACATTGGTTTTCCGTTAATAAGGTGACTATACTAGATCTGTTCATGTCTATTATCTTGTGTGTTGGCATGAGTTGGTTTCTCGGAATTGTCAGATTTATAATAAAATCCCAAATAATAACCTAAAAATGTTTAGCCACTTAATTCAGACGATTTTGAGACACTTGGAAAATCTCAAGATAAGCTGGATGACCTCTATTAACATATGTTCATTTGTCTGTGTTGTTTCATGTTCTCAATCAAAGCAAAACTAAGAACTGTCGTGTTTTTAGGCTTTATTGTTTAAATGCATTAAAAAATAAAGTGTTAAACACTAGTGTCACATGTGTCTCAGGGAATCCAGTGTTTTATTTGAGGATCGTGCCAATCCAGAATGTGAAGACAGGTATCCTTTCCTGGAGTAGAGCAGTCGAGCATCCTCCTGAGGCCTGGCTATTATATGAGTTCAGAACCCCTTATCAATCTAAACCTTACAGCAATGCCAAAATGAAAAATCACCCGACTTACATACATAGATATTGCTATATCATAACTTTTACTACCCGATTGATTTTACTTACAAAAGTACATAAAAATACATTCTTCCCACAATTCCCCCCTTGCTCATCCCTTATGGGATGAGCATTAATAACACCGTCAGAGTAGGTAACTGCCCCAGAGCAGATATAAGACTCCACAGATGCCTTTATTTGCCCTGGATCAGCCCCCTACTCCAACCATTCACTTACACATCAATCTCATTGTTACCTGACTCCATAACAAATCTCATCAACTTCTCCAATTCCTCTAGGTTAGCCTGTCGCTAAACCCCTTGGACTTCTGTGCACTCTACCTGTCCAGTCTATCTGTGTCGGTAGCTGCGGTGGTTAATCTCCCGTCCTCATCCCTCTGATGGATTTCAGCCAATTGAGCCCTTACTTTCCCTAACCAGCATGATGCAGGGCTGCCCCGTTCAGTCCGTGGCCTGGAGGACGTCTCGCTGAGATATTAAGGGTCCAGAGTCGAGGAGCTTGTGAGAAGTAAGACACTTTCCTTATTTTCTATTTTCTTTTCTTTATACTTTAACAGTATAAAAAAGTGCAGGCTCTGCAGAACATTTCTTTATTTCAAGTAAAAGTCGTCATTCCCGTCATTACGTCTGTAACAGGGTTCAAGGAGTGGGCGGAGACAGGTTTGGCGTTTTCTTAGCCGGTTCGCTTTATAAAGCGAACAACAAATGAAACATAAGATGAAGACAAATAAACAATCCGGTCCGCGACTACGGTGGCCAGGCTCTCTGCCGTTTGGCCCGTCGCTCTGTCCGCACTGAGCCTCTCTCGCTCTCGGCCTTCCCTACTGAAAGGCAGAGCAGACACATAAATACACACTTCCTGATTGGGTCTGATTGCGGACACCTGTCGGCAATCAGACCCAATCGCCCCAGCAGACCTGGTGCTCCATACTCCCCCTACAGGCCAGACGCCGCCCCCCTCCACAACGTCATTTTTTATTCAGGACATGGTTGTCAGCAACTTGTTGAGGTCCCTGCCGACGTTCCGGGGCTGGGAGGCAGCACTTTCGCGCAGGCCGGGCCCCATCTGATCACGTAGGGCTCGGCACAGGCATGTGGACGCCCGGCGCATGCTGCCGCTGGACGGGCCCAGCAGGCACCACAGCAGGGGCAGCGCCTTCTGCGCCACCAGCTGGGGGCAGCAGGGGTACAACTCCGTCACCAGCTCTGGGGGGGGCAGGGGGGGGAGGAGACGGAGGGAAAGGGGGAGGAGAGGTGACAGAGGAAGAGAAGGAGGAGGAAACCAAGGAAGAGACAGAGGAGATGTAGGCGGCAAAGCGGAGTGTAACAGATGCCTCTTCATTGGCCACACAATGGTATATGTATGTTTGGTGCTGTGCATTGCAAAATAAAAAAGAAAAGGAACATTTTAGCCATTAACAAACCTGCAACCTTCTCGATCAGATCTACCTTTGCTTGGCCGCTAAGAAGCCGTGCCTTGAAGCAGAACGGCTGCATGAGGAGGCTGCTGTCTGGAGAGGGGAAGGGAAGAACACATGAGTAACAACATGGACAACGCCGTGGTCAGACTGGACCATGTTCCGGACAGCTCCCCACCGGGACCCTCACCGAGGTTCAGCACCAGCTCGCAGAGGGCCCCTGTGGCGGCCGAGTACATGGTGCGGTTCTTGGAATTCAGGTGGTTGTCCACGATGGCGGGCACCAGGTGGTTGAGCACCCCGGACATGTCGTCCTTCAGCAGGCGCACCATCTTCTGCAGGGCCTCCAGGGCGTACAGGTTCACCTTATGGTTGGACTCCTGCAGGCGGTCTCTAAAGACGTCAAACACCTGGGGGAGCGGGGAGAAACGGGGAACAGATTACCAAAGAGGGGACAGTAGATAGTCTCACCAGGAAAGGGCATAAGGGCGAGTGTGAAGTAGTGGGCGTTCACGAGCGGTGGGGGTGTTTTACGGACCGGGAACTTAGTTTGTTTAGATCCCGCTAGTTGGATACATTGCATTCTTTCGTAGTGGTGACTTCTCTACTGCAAGGGAAGCTCGGCTTCACCTAAAATGCGCACATGGCTAATTTGCATACGCGCACAGGACTGTCGGAATGGGAGCACGTCGGACTGGCAGCATGTAACCATAACAACGGCTAACGTGTAACGGTAACGGTGGTCCCGTTAAAATAATGTCAATGAATCAGCTCAAGCCTAACATTATCTACAATCGTTGTTCTGGAACCAAAGATAATACCGTTGGCATCTACAACTTGTAGGCCTATTCTGTGCTGTGTCCTGATTGGCTGAAGAGAAATAGCCACATCGTTGGGTTCTAAAACTGGACCTGGCGATTTGTCATGTTCAATCTTCGGCGACTCCTTGCAACGGCATCATCACCGTAGCATCAGCCGCCTTGCGACGACTTGCGACGACCAGTTCACACTGCTGCAACTTTTCCACTGCGACGTTCCAAAACAGTCTCGTTGCAAGTCGTTGCGTTGCGAATCTTTGGTCTGAACTGGGCTTTAGAGAGAGCATGGCCACTTCCAACATATATAGGCATGTCCCTCACAGGCTCAAACGCATAACCTGTTATGTGAAAATCACTATTTTCCGCCATTGGTAGTAGAAGACGTTCGCGTGTCTGCAGCTTCTGCCTACAGAACTTCTAATGACCCTGCTCCTACCATGCCAGTGACGTCACCGAAAATGGCGGCGTTCTAATACTAATAAACACATTTTTTGTGTGTCATTTTTTATAATGGTCATAACTAACAAGTTATCAATGTTGATTATTTCAGTTCAGTTCATCTTTAAAGTTTGCTTGAAGTTGAGAAAACAAATAAATGCATAAGAGACATTCTTAACAAATCACGTGTGTTCTGGAACACGACCCAGAGAGAGGAGCTGACCTAATAGCATAAGTAATAGCAACAACGTTCACAAGACCCGTCACCAAGCGGTAGGGTGGGGCGAGAGGGTGGGGACTGGGGCATCTCACCCAGACCCTGACAACAACAACAACAACAACAACAACAACAACAACGTTCACAAGACACGTCACCAAGCGGTACAGTGGGGCGAGAGGGCGGGGCCTTCCGTACCTTGGTCTTGAGACCGCTGACCGTCTTGCGGGCGGTGGAAAGGTCCTTTGTGGTGATGTGCTTCTCCAGGAGGCAGTCAAAGTCCCGGTGGGAGGACAGGAACAGCAACATCCGGCGGCCAAAGGACCTGAAGGGGGAGGAGTGAGAGCGGCATGTCCTTTGTCCTCTCCTTCTATAGTGTCTCTGATGTCACCGAGCCGTTCGACAGACGCCAAAGCCTTCACCGAACACAGGAAGTCACAGAGGGCTCTACGTGCCTGGGTTCCTGGGAGGAGTCCAGGGCCAGCTTGACCACGGCCGGGATTCTGTCCGTCACGTCCTTCCCTCCGGACAGCAGGCGGGCTGTGTGTACAGCACCCTGACCTCAAACCCCCGACCAGCAAGGCGTTGATGCAGCGCTCCAGCGTGCAGTGCCGCACCATGTGGCCCAGCGTCGCGTCCACTTCCTGCCGCATGAAGGCGCTGCTCTCGGCCGCCTTGTGCAGCCGCACGCTGGCCGTGGCCTCCACCTCCTGGTCCATGGCCTATGGCGAGTGAACAGTGCCAGGATTACCAGGAGAAGGATAACATTGTGTGAACGTGTGGAGATACGTACGCCGCCGCCGTGGGGAGAGGATACGCACGCCGTCGCCATAATATATATATATATATATATATATATATATATATGACAGTCAATTACCTTAACCACAACATTGTCTGGACCATGACCAAAAATAAATAAATAAATAAATAAATATATATATATTTACTTATTTATTTTTGGTCATGGTCCAGACAATGTTGTGGTTAAGGTAATTGACTGTCACGCGAGAGACTGGGGTTCGATTCCCAGTCTATATTTTTTGTTTTCTTTTTTATTATTATTAATATTTTCTGGTATTAATATGTCCAAATACTTGTTGATGAATAAGTTGATGACTTTTTTTAAAAAACCGTTAGTTTTTGTGTGTCAAAAAGACCAAAACTCTTAAGTTTTAGTTCAGGCGTTCTCACGGCGACGTAGGTTAGCAGGCGTCTTAGTGGCGACGAACTTCTTCAGATGTCCGTGAGCAGACGTACATTCTGTCTGAATTTCCGTATGTACGTCGCCGTGACACCGCCGCCGGTGGACGGAACTTCCATGCAGTCGCCGTGGCGTCGCTGCTGGTCTCTCGTCTGCAGTCCCAATCAGTCCCATACAAAATTTCACACGTTCTGACGGCGGCGTAGGGTTAGACTGCTCCTTCGCCTCTTCCTGGTTATCCTTAGGTTTGGCACTGTTCACTCGCCATACCTCTTCCTGGTTATCCTTAGGTTTGGCATTGTTCACTCGCCATACATGGCCCACTGCAGGTGGCAGTACAGGACGCCCAGCGTGCACACCGCCACGCGGGACACGCCCGAACGCAGGTTCTACACCTGAGAACCAGACACAGACAGACACACACTTGGTAAACACCACTCTCACTCTGTAAAGGGCCTTGAGTGTCTTGAAAAGCGCTATATGAATGCAATGCATGCGTTACATTATAGTACGTTTCACACTCCTCGCTTCATTCAAGGCTGTGTTTTGCTAACTTTGTTCATGTCAAATCAACCACTTGTTCTATAGTGGAGAATTGATCGGGGTGGTTTTACACACAGCAAGGTATATAGCCTATAGGGGCTGTAGACAGGATTGAGTTTGTTTTACACTCGCAGACAGTGACGGACCGTCCACACGCCCACCCACCCACAATTACAGATGCTTGGCTCCACCTTAAGCGGGTCGCATGACAACATCAGACAGATGTATTTCCGAGCATTACCCACTTCCGCCAGTAGATGGCGCCAGTGGACCAAAAGGAAAATCGAAAGGAATTAAAGGCCTGGGGCCGTATTCACAAAGAATCTTAGGGCTAAAAGTAGGTCATAAGTGGCGAATTTAGGAGTAACTCCTAAAAATAATGGGCGTGTCAGTCTTAAATTTAGGACTCCTAACTTTTTTCACTAAGAGCAATTCACAAAGTATTTTAGGCCTAAAAGTAGCACCTAAGTCTAGGAGAGCTTAAAAGTCCTCGAGACTGGACTCCTAACTCAGTAAGACCTATTCACAAAGAATCGGAAAATGGCTGCGAGACGAAATGTTATGGAGACAATGGAAGACTGTGAATTGATAAGGCGATATAGGCAAAATCGTGAGGGTATCAAACTTGTTTGTGTGGAATTCTTGTGGAATTAGTGAATAGCACTCCGATATTTAGCAACAGGGAAAATGCAACTTTGCAATGACGACGATTTAGGAATATCGCAACCATCAGTGATGGTTAAAACATACGGGGGCAATGTTACAAATGTACCTTTAATCATCCTTAATTATTTAATATATAAATATAAATAAATCACTTAACCCATCATTATTTGTAGTAATACAACACTTTAATCATCATTATTTATTTGAAATAAAAATAAATGGGTTGAAGTAAAAAATAATAGGCCTATAACTACTCTTACTTATGATTACTATCTAATCATTTATTGTAAGATAATTTATTGTATTGAGTTTATAATCTGCTCAGTAAGGAGTCGGGAGTCGGACCAGTTGGGCTTTCGCTTGCTTTTCACGTTGTCTTCTCCTTCATTCATCATGAGGACTTGAACGGAGGTATGGGCTGATATTTAAAGTGTTTAGTGGCGTAGCCACGGGTGTGCATGGGTGTGCCTGGGACATCCAAGCGTGGTCCTGGCACACCTAAATATTTTCAGAATTGATTCATTACAAGGATTTCTTTCGATTTAAAGCAAAATGTGACAGAGAGCGCGGTGAGCGGTGCGCGTTGCACTAGGACTGCGTAGTGACCGGTCTAGGTCCATGCATTCGCTACCACAGAAGCGGGGCTGTGAAGGAAAGCCCCCTATTGGATTTTGCGATTATATCCATACATTTCATTCCCCCATGTACAGCGTGGAGTGATTTGGTGAAGAGCCAGGGCTGCTTTCAGGATGGTCGTATCGATCGCTCCGGACCCTGGCTTCCACTGGACACTTGCAGCAGTTATTCTAACAGCGTTCCGGTAAATCACTGTGAACTTGAGGCCACCCAAACTCTCACACAGTGCGTTTACATGACACTCAAGAAAGTCGATTTATTGGCTTAGTCCAACTATGATTGGATTACTAAGATGCATGTATAATTACAATCTCTGGCTACGCCCAAACTTTAAGTGCTGGAAATATGCTCATTGGATAATAGTTTACAGGGTGCTTTTAATTACTTCCTTGATATAATGCAATTTACGTATTTTTATTGTTTGCTTTGGCTCTCTTTTTAACATGCATACAATGTCAATGTCATTATCGTGGTCTGCACAAACTTGTCATCGTGCGTGTATTCTGCTAACTGCACTGTCCATAACTGTTTGATAGGACTTCATTTGTAGCCTAGGCTATTTCCTTATTTTTCGTTGATTTAGTGGGCTCGTTTGTGGGAAGTTGCGAATGAGTTTCACGGAGACCGCCGGTGTCGTGCCAGAAGTTGATTTTTGCCAGAAACTGATTTCCGGTCCGCGGGAGCGCGCACGGTCTGTTAAAGTTGTGTTTCTGCCTCAAAATGGCTTGATATCACTCAGCAAAGTAATACTGACAAGATTTGATGTCAACCAGTGCTTGAATAATGTGTAAAGGGCCATTACAATGTAAAAATCAGAGGACCGGAAATCAGTTTCTGGCAAAAATCAACTTCTGGCACGACACCGGCACTCAACAGCCAATCACCGTACTGACCGCTTCAAAACTCGTGCACGAGAATCAACGTAAGGGGGCGTTAGGGGGCGTTACTCTTAGTTCACGCTCTCAGTGATTTATTCTTAGTATGAGTAGGTCTCAGCGGCTTTGTGAATAACTTTTAAGAAAAAACTCCTACGTAAAATGTTTTAGCACGAGTTAGGAGCACTCCTAGCGGTAAGATAAAAAGCTTTGTGAATACGGCCCCTGTTCCATATGGACGCCTGTCCCAAATATAAGCCGGTTGAGTTCAGTGATTGAAACAAATAAAAGCCTGGGCTATTAATTAAAGTTTAACGGTATGCAAGCTCAAACATATAAAAAAATAACAGTTACATTATTTAGTGGTGTAAGAGATGCCATTCTTACCTCTGCTATTGAACAGCATCTCCTCCAGCTTGGGCGCCCCCCGCTCTTCTGCCGCTTCCCAGAGAGCCTGGCCTCTTCCCCTGCCTGGCGGGGGGGCTGGCCTCTGAGCTTCTCCCGGTGGAGGAGCCTGCCGTTCCTCAGACGCTCCTGCACAGGGGGAAATGGGGTTAACGAGTCCTTACCTCTGTCCACCACGCCTTCAGCAACGTCAGAGGCCGGCGGGCTGCCTGGGGCCTGGGACCTCTGGCCGTTATGGGACTGCGAGCGCTCCGTCCCAGGGAGGACCGCCTTGGTGCCTCTGAGCGCCCGGCGGTGGGAGGAGGGCGGGGCCGGCTCACAGAGGATCTGTTAGATCTACTGTGAAGGACACTATTTAAAAGTACATGTTAAACATACTTTAAAATAAGCACAAAAAGTATACGTGTAATCACTTTTATATATTCTAATTACATTTGTAATACACTGAAGGATACTACTTTTTCACCTGGGGGTTTATGGCCCGACTTGGCCTCAGTAGGGCGGAGGACGATCCTCCTGTTGGCGCCACTGGCTGGGGCAGCCAATCGGGGCAGTCTAGCTCCATGATGGTGGTCAGGGTCAACCACTTCTAATGAAGTGAAATTGAAGTACACTTTAATAAAACATTTTAATAGTGTATTACACAGGACTTGGATAAGTACACAAAATGTCCATGTAGTTGCAATTTTGTATAATTTTTCTAAGTACAGCTTGAGATGAAGTATACTTCATCTCTATACTAATAAGTATACTAATACACTTCTAATTTACAATACACTTTCAATAAAGTACACTTTTTATAAGTACAATGCAATACCATTTTAAGTATTTCAGAATTAGTATACTTATTTTAAAATAACGACTCCCATTCATTCTGCACTCACTGGCGAGCGCCCTCGCATGGACAGAGGTGTGTTACCGCCAGTGGCGTAGCTTAGTTGCACTGGGCCCCGGTGCAAGTCTTGCGCTGGGCCCCCCGCCCTCCGCCCCCACCCATCCCTCGTGCACGATGAACATGCATCCGCTCCCCAAAGGGCCTAGGCCTACAGCCGCACAATCATTATTAGAACCATGGACAGTGACTTAGCATCCCTACATCACACAACACATTCAAATCCTAGCAGAGAGGAAAAAGGACGCACACACAATCATTATTAGAACCACAGACAGTGACTATTTGCATCACTGACACACTAGCCTACGCAAATAATCCATTCAGCTGAACACGCAACCATATTTCCCTAACAGCACAACGATGGCCTAATCAAAAGCAAACATGGACAATGGACACAATGTTTTATTTCAAATTCAGTCTTAAAACAAGCTCTGACGGCATGGAGTTGGCTCGGGAAACATGGGCTTATGTCCCTGTTGTAGTGGTCAGCAAGGCGCTGTGCATGCTTATACAGGGCATCATCAGTGGCACAATTCACTTCTGAGGGCTGGATAGCCTGGAAAAGTTCAGTGGTTTCACGCAGAGCAACAAATCTCTGCAGTAGCTGATTGATAATAATGTCCAGGCTGGCATTAAAAAAATTGACCCTGAAGTGGCTCTCAGGGTCACTGAGCCTCTCATCCTCGCACAGCTCATTGTAATATTGTTTCACTCTCCTTGCCTGAATGCACAGCACTTCTCCACACTTAAAAAAAAAAAAAGGGGGGGGGGGGGGGGGGGGTTTCTCTAGGGCCCCTGGGGGCCCCGCCCATAGCTACACCCCTGGTTACCGCAACCAGTTCAGAAACTGGAAGTCACCAGAGAGTGCCAGTTCTCTTCATATTAGACATTCTCTGGAACAACACAATATTCACGGCAAAAAAAAAAATTGTATTCAAGGTTGTGTTCTGACCTTGACGATAATCACGTAA
Organism: Micromesistius poutassou; assembly: GCF_964030765.1. Taxonomy (NCBI): domain Eukaryota; kingdom Metazoa; phylum Chordata; class Actinopteri; order Gadiformes; family Gadidae; genus Micromesistius; species Micromesistius poutassou. Next base: position 9,339,702 of record NC_140273.1, on the reverse strand, counting down.
TAAACGTAACATAAACTCCTTTCCTTGTTCTTAAACCTTTTTTTTTCTTTTTTAATTTATTTGAGGTATGGTAAAGTAAATAAGCCCTTGTTTTCGTTGGGTATGGTAACCCTGATCCTGAGTCCAGCTTATGGATTTTGTTTTATGGAGTGTGGTTGTTAGTGGTTGTTAGTGGGGGGAAAGTAAGCATCGGTTGGGGATTCTGCCCAGCCTAAAATTTGGTGTTGGGGGTGTGTGGCATCGGTGTGGTCAATGACTAGTTGAAGCTGCCTCACCTAGCCTGAGTCAGACTGATTAGACTCTGGGGCTGGGTGAGGCTATACCTTTGGTTGTGCATTGAGTAATCAATGTGCACGGGTTAAGCCAGCCATCACCACACACACTCCTACATGAAAACATGGAACACTATCTTCACGTCTCATTGTCTGCATACTGCATCTTTAAACATTAACACCTTGTGTTTACATTACAATAACAGTTAAAGTGATGTTTGGAATTAAGTCACACTACGGGAACTATGAGATCTGGATATGTGTTTTGGTAGTGGGACCGTGTCAGTCATAAGACTAATTAGGCCAATCCCAAAGTGAGCCCTGAGGACTAAAGCCCAACACACACCGCCGGGGCAGTGCAGCGCCAAAAAGAACACTCCCATTATTTCCGACGTACTAGCCCACATCGGCGGCGCCTTGACGTGTGCCGCCCCGCTAAGCTTCATGCCACTGTTCTATTCCCTAGCGTCGCCGCACGTGAAAAAGCATGTTAGCATAATTAGGTTTAAAGGTTTAAAAACATATCGGCCCATGAGGTCAGTTTGTGATCAGACTCCTATTATCCCGGCTTTGAAAACAGGTAGCAACCCCACCCTAGTCTAGCACACCCACGTCCACCCTCCCTGGGAGGAACTGTAAGATGTGAAGCCTTTACCAGTAAAATTCTTTATTAATTTTTTTCTGGATTACAATAGATTGTGTCATATTGCATCTACCATCTAGCATTTGGAACCCTGCATACATTCCATCATCTTGCCCAATACACACACTTGTTTTTTTCTTCCCCAACAAAAGGATGTAATGTCACAATATTGATCTGAATTAATTTCCCAACATGACTGTCAGAGTGGTATTCATTATTTAAGGCGGAGACTCCAGTCCAAGCTTCATCAAACTCATCCAGCTGTGGACTCGATCAACTGCTGGAACAAGACACGACTGAACAGTAATCAAGTAACATTTGTAATTATACTCTTTGAAAGTTCTCCACTTTTGCTTCCAATCTTGACCGATTTGTTAATCTTCTCAGTTTCTTTTTCCCCCCTCAAGATGAAATCATAATGAAGATAGTGGTCCTGCTTGGATGTCTCCTGAGTCTGGCTCTGGCTCTTCCTGTAAGTGTAAAAAAATCCTTTCTACAACATAGTACTCCTAGTATTTACCGTCGTTCAGCAGACACCTTTATCCAAAGCCACTTATACAGAGCAGATACATGTCATCAAAGGAGCTGTTGGGGTGAGGGCACCTTGCGCAAGAATGTTTTGGGGTAAGGTTATGTGCATTGGGGACTGAACTCAGAACCTTCTGGCTGAAAGTCCAACATCCTAGCCACTGTTTTGGTTATAAAAAAAACTATATTTTCACAGGTGGACAAAGTGCATGAGAGAATTGCTCGTTCTTCCTCTGACTCCAATTCCAGAGAGGTATGTGGCGTCCATCAGATGTGATGCATCAGTCACAGACACATACGGTGCACACACACTGCACACATCTAACTCAAACTCAATGAGGTTCCACCTTTGTTGAGATTGAAGATCTTTTGTCTCTCTAGATGGGCTGGTATCCGCCATACTACCCATCGTATCCCAGGTACCCCCCACCACCACCGCCCCAGAACCCATTGGCCTGGCTCCTGCCCTTGCTAACCCTGCCCTTGCCCTAACCCTCCTGCTGGCTAACTCCGGCCTCGCTCCGGCCCCAGCCCCCGCTGCCGGAGGTTGATAACATGGATGTTTAAATTCTGTTTGTAATCCTCTGTATGACTTCTATAATAAATCATGCATCAAAAATAAGAAATGTGTCGGTGGTATTTGGTCGTATGCTCCTGCCCTTCCTCCTGCTGGCCACCTTGCCCACTGCTGCACCAGCGACCGCAACCACTACCGCTGCGACCACCGAATAACATGAATAAGCTGCAGGGAAACGATGCAGTGTGAAATGAAAGCTCTCTGTATTAGCGGCAATGTCTCTGAACAATAAGTGAGCGATCGCAAAGTTGTGTGTTCCTATCTGTGTCTCCTTCAGAATTTCAGGAAAGTCCCAACACACACGCACAAACAAATACACAGACACACAAATGCACATACACACACACACACACACACACACACACACACACACACACACACACACTCACGCATGGTGCTATTTTGGTCATGTATCTGCACAAGGCATCAGCTAATTTTAGACAGAATTGCCATACTGATACCATATCTTATATCTTTGGGACATTTTGGAGTTTTTATTGTTTGGTTCAAGTCAGATAATCTTCCAGATTCCCAGCCTTAATGTGCAAGAAACGATATCCAGAACATATTTGAGTACATTCCTTTCTGAGTCTCCTTAAAGATTTCAGTAAACTTATTCAAACACACACACACACACACACACACACACACACACACACACACACACACACACACACACACACACACACACACACACACACACACACACACACACAAACATAATTCTCAGATACAGCAGCTCATAAAACATACAGGGCCTAAGTCTCAGACGCCCAGGTCTGAGACGCACATGACGACGGCCCAGCACTGTTAATCTGAGGGTATTGCTCAGTTAGCTTGCAACCTAATCTCCATTTGAAATAGAGACTGGTTGAACAATTTCTACAACTATAATACGGTTTTAGCTGATGTAGAACTATCTGACTAAAATAATACAAATAATATTTTAGAAAAAGCTTCAAATATTAAAAGAATGTGATGGTAGCGCATGATTCCAAGCCAATATTAACATTTTAAAAGTGGAATGGAGTCTCTAGGTGACAAATAGTGGAAGGCGTAGGTTCCAACATTTTGTAGAGAATAAGAAAGAGAGAAAGAAAGAATAAAGCCTAAGAATAACAATAGTTGAGCGCTGTTTGCAGCACTCACTTTCAAACAGAACAAAGCCATTAAAGGTCCCATGGTATGCTACTTATGGATGCTTTTATATATGGTAAAAGCATGTAAAAAGCACCAGACCAGGCTGCTAGTACCATGGACAGTATCAGAGCGATAACCTGTTGAACTAAATGGATGTGGTAGGCTACACCACGGGATGCATTTGCAGACCACTGCCACATAAATAAAGGTAAGACATGATATTAGGTGCTTAAGATTTGCTTTGCTGGCCTCGGGGTCCCCCCTGTCAGAGTTCCTTAGTATGTTCCATATTTGTTAAAAAATAATAATAATCTAGAATCGTCCCAGAGCGTTAAGGTCACCAGTGGGTGTATACAAACAAAAAAAGCCAAAGGAATAAGGTCACAGCGAGAGCCGAAGCTGCATCATCACCCAGAGACGGTCTTACGCAGGCCCGGTTCTACGGGGGTGCATAAGCATGCATTGCACCCCCAAAAAAATTGTTTGCACCCTCAATTGAAAAAAGGAGGGAGTATTATTATTATGACAGGTGCGCGTGAACTGCGCCCCGTCCGGCGGCGCGCACGTCAGTGACATTAAACTTCTTCGGCAGCAACAATTAGGCATTTACAATGGATATCCGAAAATAAAAAAGAACACCGCAAAAGAATCCAATACATCAGACAGTATAACCGTTGTGAACACTAGCACTAGCAACGCTAGCTCAATCCTGCCCGACTCGCTGCCTTCACTCCCGGCGCCGCTCTCACTCCCGGACAAGCAGCCTTTGCCGGCGCCACTGTGTTGTTCATAAGAACCCATATTTGCCAATTGTGTTTTGTTTGTATTTATTTACAATCTTGTGAACTTTAAGAAAGGCACTATGTATTACTGATTACTTTTTGTGAAAATAACATTCCTAATTGGGTTTTATCTGTCAGCATTAAACGTTTTGGGCAGCAGAATAAGCACTTATTGACATTAAGTGGTTCACATAAAGGTGCATCTCATAATATTAGAATATCAGGGAAAAGCTATTTTTTGTAATTTAATTCAAAAGGTTCCATATAATCTAGATGTATTAGACATGAAGTGATATATTTCAAGCATTATCTTGTGAATGATAATGTAAAATTATTTTGTGACATTTAGTGGTTCACTTATATAAATACAGAGCATGTTTTATGTTTTATGTTTATGTTGTTAAATTATTTGGTCTCACAAGGCTACAGTGCTGCTTGAAAGTATGTGAACCTCTTGAGCCTTTTCAAATTTGATTTAATTTAACCATTATTAATTCATTCTCATATCCAAAGCTTGGATATCAATAAGCTAACGTTGCAGCTGAAATGTTCTCCACATCACAAGACATGATGTGATACCATCTTTTAAGCACAGTAAATGTTTTTGTCCCAACATGTCAGTACAACTACCCAGAAGTGCTTGTCTATCTACTGGTAGAAAGGCCTAGTGTAAAAAGCGAAGTCTGAACTGAAGCTGGGTAGCTGGTTTTACTATAGTACTGGTGCACCCCCTATAATCTCAGATGCACCCCAAGGCATTCTGTTCTGGAACCGGGCCTGGTCTTACGCCGCGTTCACACTGCACACATCTGTTGACGGATGACGAAGTGCGTGTTTGACGTATGGGGGAGTAGTCGTTGTAGACGCAGCCTGCAGCCAATCAAAATGCTTCCCGCTAACAAAGCCGGCTTTTTCCTGCTTTTTCCTGCTTGTTATTGCAAAATGGATCCTGTAGTCGCAAGGAGAGTGTTGCTTCACGTAGCATTTTTAAATCCCCGCTGCCGGACAGCTTTTTGACATATGTGTTTTCCTGGGTTGTATCACAATGGCGATTTCATTGGACAGAGTCCAAGTAGCGTCACAGTAGTGTATTTGCGTATATTTGCATAACGGGATCTGATTGGCTGACGGATCCGTTGCTGCCTGAAAAGTTAAACATTTCTCAGCTTTTTGATGCAGTCAACGGAGCCGACAGAACGGACGGACCCACAATGCATTTCGAGAGCACCCCATGCAAAGTCAATGAGATCCATCAACGGACGTGTGCAGTGTGAACGCGGTGTTACAGGCAACGCACATGCAGAAGTCTCTAGGATATCCTGAACATGACAGTTGTGATGAATTATATCTTATGATTCTGTTTCCTTGCTCACCCTACATACATACTTATCATGGTTGGCCCCAGTAGGAATCGAACCCAGATCCCCGGCAGTGTTAATGTCATGCTTTATCTATCGATTGATCAGCACAGAGTTTCCCTTTAATACAAGTTGACCATTTATTGTTTATTTTCACCATCAAATATAATATGACCATTGACGGGAGATTTAACAGTTAAGTGAAATAACATATTGCCTGACTCATGGACTCATGGCTGTTAACATAATCTGGGTTTAAAAACATATCCGTCCATGATGTCGGTTTGTGATCAGACTCCTATTATCCCGGCTTTGAAAACAGGTAGCAACCCCACCCTAGTCTAGCACACCCACGTCCACCCTCCCTGGGAGGATCTGTAAGTTGTGATGACTTTAGCAGTAAACCCCTTTATTCATTTATTCCTGGATTACAGTAGATTGTATATTGTGTCATATTGCGTGTATTTAATATTCGAGACATCATTTGGAAATAACCCTGCATACATTCCATCATCTTGCCCAATACAACACACTTGTTTCCCCAACAGAAGGATGAAATGTCACAATATTAGGATCTGAATTAATTTCTTAACACGACTGACGTCAGAATGGCGTTCATTATTTAAGACGAAGACTCCAGTCCAAGTTTCATCAAACTCAACTCATCCAGCCAGCTGTGGACTCAATCAACTGCTGGAACAGTAATCAAGTAATATTCTTAATCATACAGTTTTAAACTTTAAATGCTTTTGCTACCAATCTTGACAGATTTGTTAATCTTTGTTTCTTTCCCCCCCCTCAAGGTGAAATCATGATGAAGGTACTGGTACTGCTTGGATGTCTCCTGAGTCTGGCTCTGGCTCTTCCAGTAAGTGGAAAAATGTTTTCTGATACATAGTACTCCTAGTATTTACCGTTGTTCAGCAGACACCTTTATCCAAAGCCACTTATACAGAGCAGATACATGTCATCAAAGGAGCTGTTGGGGTGAGGGCACCTTGCTCAAGAATGTTTTGGGGTAAGGTTATGTGCATTGGGGACTGAACTCAGAACCTTCTGGCTGAAAGTCCAACATCCTAGCCACTGTTTTGGTTATAAAAAACCCCAATATTTTCACAGGTGGACGAAGTGCATGAGAGAATTGCTCGATCTTCCTCTGACTCCAATTCCAGAGAGGTATGTGGCGTCCATCAGATGTGATGCATCAGTCACAGACACATACGGTGCACACACACTGCACACATCTAACTCAAACTCAATGAGGTTCCACCTTTGTTGAGATTGAAGCTCTTTTGTCTCTCTAGATGGGCCGGTATCCGTCATACTACCCATCGTATCCCAGGTACCCCCCACCACCACCACCACCCCAGAACCCATTGGCCTGGCTCCTGCCCTTCCTGCCGGCTAACTCCGGCCTCGCTCCAGCCCCCGCCCCGGCGCCGGCCCCCGCCCCGGCGCCCCCCCCGGCCCCCGCCCCAGCGCCCGCCCCGGCGCCCGCCCCCGCCCCCTGAGGTTGATAACATGGATGTTTAAATTCTGTTTGTTATCCTCTGTATGACGTCTTTAATAAATCATGCATCAAAAATAAGAAATGTGTCTGTGCTCCTGCCCTTCCTCCTGCTGGCCACCTTGCCCAGCACTGCACCGGCGACCGCAACCACTACCGCTGCGACCACCGAAAAACATGAATAAGCTGCAGGGAAACGATGCAGCATGAAATGAAAGCTCTCTGTGTTAGCGGCAATGTCTCTGAACAATAAGTGAGCGATCGCAAAGTTCTGTGTTCCTATCTGTGTCTCCTTCAGCATTTCAGGAAAGTCCCAACACACACGCACAAACAAATACACAGACACACAAATGCACATACACACTCACACAGACACACACACACACACACACACACACACACACACTCACGCATGGTGCTATTTTGGTCATGTATCTGCCCAAGGCATCAGCTATATGATATTTTAGACAGATTTGCCATACTGATACATCTTTGGGACATTTTGGAGTTTTTATTGTTTGGTTCAAGTCAGATAATCTTCCAGATTCCCAGCCTTAATGTGCAAGAAACGATATCCAGAACATATTTGAGTACATTCCTTTTTGAGTCTCCTTAAGGATTTCAGTAAACTCACACACACACACACACACACACACACACACACACACACAGAGACACACACACACACAAACATAATTCTCAGATACAGCGGCTCATGTTCAGAGTGACACCCATGAATATAATGTATATTATCACGGCCAAAAGATATTATAAATCTCAAACGACTGCGTCTGGTTCCCCGACGTCTCTGGTTCTTCCACTTCCAAGCAGTCAGTAAATATTAAAACACTAACTCTTTTATTATAGTTACAATGTCCCATGAAATGCAGTGACTCCTTCTGTTGTTGTGGGTCTCATATACACATATAAACATGTCCCTTATTGACTAGTGTCTGGGAGTTGGACTCATGTCATAGTTCTGTTACCAAACCCAGACTGTAGTTGAGCACAGACGCCTCACCGGATGGCTTGGGGATCTAGAGATGACTGAAGCTATCCTCTAATCTTGCATGTAATCCAGTAGTACCTGAACATGTGTCAGAATTCCTTAGTATGAGCTCTTCATCTCTACTGAAATGAACTTGCTCAAGGATGTCTACAGATTACAAGGATCAGACCTGGCAGGCTACCCTTTGGCAGGGAGTCCAACACCCAAGCAACAACATTACAACACATTGCCAGACTCACAGTCTCTCTGCCAAAAAGGATAATCTGTTAACAACAAATCAAAAAAGATTATTACATGCTTCAACGATTGATAAAGTGCTTTTCTGAGGAGGACTCACGGTATGCAATGCCCCATATACTAATGAGTCTGTTAGTCATGATGGTCCGGAGAGAATGAAAAAACTAGTAAAAACAGTTATAGATGTTTATATCTGGTTAAAAATGGTTATAGCTTGTTGAAACTGGTCATTTGATAAATTCTTAATATCGTTAAGGCATTTAACATAATTTAAAATCATTATTGGCCTATATCAAACCAAGCTCCAACTAAAAATTTCTGATTATTTTATATGCCTTATATTATTACCACACCCTATTGTGCCCAATTCTCATTTAAAAACCTCACCATGACCGGTGATCATTTCACGAATCATTCCATTTTCTGAATCTATTAATATGACACTAATGTGTCTGTGTGTAATTATGAGGTTTTTCCATGCTCATTAGTTCCTGTCTTCCAGGCACTCACCTTGTCTGAGGTCTGAAAAACTAAGCAAAGAAAACACTATTTTAAGAAATAATGCACAAAAGACTGCTAATTTAAATAGTAGGGGAGATACTTTGATGCATAAATGTATGATCATATATTTTCCTAATATTAACCCTTTTAAAATCATTAATTAGTAATTTAAAAAGGGCATTCATTAGCAAAGTGGATAAAGAAATACCGGGTCACTAAAGCAGTCTTTTCCCAAACCTGCTATATGTATGTATTCAGTATATGAATCATTTGCAGTCAACATTTCCCAAGGTTTGACAACTCCGGATTATGTGTTGCATTCACTGCTGGCCACATCTTTTAGGGTGATTATACTTAACAAAAACACCATTTTGACAAATTCCTGCCATTAACACACACACAGAATGACAACAAGTATGACAACCGATTGGCTGATAAGGAGGCTTAAATATTCTTTAAAAGGTGAAAAAGCACAGGTTTCACACTTCAGAAATCTTCAGCACCATACATTTACTGAACTCACCACTGTTCTCTCATTTTTGTGGAATAATGTTTTTGTGTCAAATGTCAATTCAATGAGTCGTTAAGTTAATTCATGAATTGGTGTATTTTTAAATCTAGTGTACTGGAGTCATGAAAATCCTGTTGGTGGTCGTATGTTTTATTACACTAAATTCAGCGTTCCCTGTAAGTACAGGGTTAGGGTTAGATATATGATAAATAATGTATAGGCATGTAGGTAAGTATCTTTATATTATATATATATATATATATATATATTTATTTTTTATACAGAGCATGCAACCACAAATACATCAATGCATGCTGTTGTTATTTTGCTAAGTACATTAACAAAAATTATAGAAATCCCAATAATATTCTGTTATTCATTTCTGAGGACAACCACCGCGTTGAACGTTCAGCCAGCAACGAGGCGAGTATTAACATACTACAGACATATACGGTTCATACACACTGAACAAATCGAACTCAATGAGCTTGAACCTTTGTTGAGATTGAACCTTTTGTTGTCCATCATTTGTTGGCCGTTATTGTGGTGGTGGTGGACACATGCAGTATCCGCAGTACTACCCATCGTATCCCAGGTACCCATCGTATCCGCCACAGAACCAGCCCGACCTATTCACCATGCTCCTGCCCTTCCTGCTGGCTAACCTCACCCCGGCCTCCGCGAGCAAATTTTTTTTTCGTAGGATGGTAGGGACACGTACCGCCTTTTTCGCCTCTGATTGGTTAGAAGGGCTCTCCTCCGATTGGTTATGGCACAGGGCAGGCTGTCAGCTAGTCTACCACCAACATAAGTAAACAAACTCAATCCAACAGTGATAAGTGCGTCCTATTAAAGAGTACATAAGCCGACTTATGCATTGAATAAAACTGCACTATTTTGCCCAGCTGTGTGCAGTGCAGGTCACACTATTACACAGAGGGAACAAGGTATGGAAAGCAGTGAGAAATGTAACGTGATATTGTACACTGCAGTGGAGTAACATTGACAACAACCTCTAACAATTAGGCTCCAAGTTTTCCGAACCAGCAAATATGCTTATAGGCCTAACAGCAGTACAATTAACAGAACAGTTAACACAGAGTCCATTTAGGCTCCCTGAGGGAACGAGAGATGTGTTGGTCCTAACTTGCATCCTGCCTGCTTAACAAACTATTTAATGAAACTATTATGTCCAAATTATTACCAACGTAAAGGCATGATGGTCATTTTTAGTAGGCTACCACAGATGAATGAAGCCGCAGTCAGTGGTAGAAAATACACCACAGTTTACTTCTGTTGGTGGTAGACTAGCCGACAGCCTGCCCTGTGCCATAACCAATCAGAGGCGAAAAAGGCTGTACGTGCCCCTACCATCCTACGAAAAAAAGATTTGCCCGCCACCGGAGCCGCCGGAGGTGAATAACATGGATGTTTAAAATCGCTAATCGTTAAATCGTTACATTGTCCTCTTCATGGCTTCTATAATAAATCATGCATCAAAATAAGAAATGTGTCTGTGGTATTTGGTCGTATGCTCCTGCCCTTCCTCCTGCTGGCTACCTTGCCCACCGCTGCACCGGCCAGCGACCGCAGCCACTACCGCTGCGACCACCAAAAAACATGAATAAGCTGCAGGGAAACGATGCAGCGTGAAATGAAAGCTCTCTGTGTTAGCGGCATTGTCTATGAACAATAAGTGAGCGATCGCAAAGTTGTGTGTTCCTATCTGTCTCCTTCAGCATTTCAAAGTCACACACACACACACACACACACACACACACACACACACACACACACACACACACACACACACACACACACACACACACACACTAACACACACACACACACACACACACACACACACACACACACACACACACACACACACACACACACACACACTAACACACACTAACACACACACACACACACACACACACACACACACACACACACACGCATGGTGCTGTTTTGGTCGTGCATCTACACATCAGCTAATGATATGTTAGACAGAGAGAGAGAGAGAGAGAGAGAGAGAGAGAGAGAGAGAGAGAGCAATGTCATTAGAATATATATACATATACATATAATATATTTCTCTAAATATTATTATATGGATGAAATACATGAAGTAGTTTAAGATGGATGGATGGATAGATTGCTACAGAGAGAGACACATAGAGAGAGCGAGCAAGAGAGAGAGCGAGAGAAAGAGAGACACGTCACACACACACACACACACACACACACACCAGAGTAACGGTGGCTGTTGCTCCACAGATGATTTCCACACACACACGGTTTGTTTTCAAGAAGATTAGCAAGGTTGTCTCTGGATCTGCAGGAAATCCTGTACAATTGTCAATGTGAAGCTGACACTAATGATGGATCATAGTCGCGTTCACGCCTATTGTCCCGGTGTGTCCAGAGGTTGCTATGAGACAGACCACATCAGAGATGAAGCAACAGAGTATGAAGGTTAGAGCGTGGATAATCATCATGTAGAAGCACACAGGCTCTGGTCAACACCTAATCGACTTCCTCTGAAGGACCTGCTTAAAGGTAGCGCACTAAACACTTATTTCCTTACAATTTTGTTTGCGGTTCTAGGGCACTTGTTTTGTAACTACTAATTTCTTCGAAATGACTGCTTTGATATTGATTGCATGTTTTGATCTCTTTGGATAAAAGCATCGGCTAAATGACTCAATTCAAAATGAAATGTACTGTAGGTGTGCGTTGTTGTTCAATGTTGTTTTGGGAGAAGGAATCGACTCTGCCTATGTTGGACCTTAATGCTACTTCAAGCATTGAGTTAGGATTTGTGTTGCAGATTCAAGGACACAATGAAGTTTATTTTGTTTGTGATTTTCTTCGTAATGAACTGCCATGTGGTGAGTAAATAACTATCTTAAAACCAAATTCTTGAAGTAAAAAATGTAGAATAAGGTTTTTCGAAACGTAATGTCTGTTTCAGTTGAAACGGTAACTAAATATTTAGGTTTTATGCACTTTACCTTCTTCAAAATTCTCCATACTTTTTGCAGAATTACGGGCATCACTATGGCAGCAGCAACTCAGACAGTGATGAGGTAAAGATATACTATAATAATAAATGCAAAAATCCTACATCTGTTGAAAGTCTATGCAATTCTACAAAGCCACATAATCTCTCCCCCGTCCAGCAGAGATTCTACCACTACCTGTTCCCCACCTGGCTCCGCCCCAGACCTCCGCCCACCTGGCTCCGCCCCAGACCTCAGCCCATCTACTTCCCCTACCTGTTCTGTCCTGTGTACCGTCGGCCCCTGCCTGCTCCGCCCCCTCCACCGGCCCCTTGGCCGGCCCCTCAGCCGGCCCCTCCTCCAGTCCCTCCACCGGTCCCACCTCCAGTCCCTCCTCCAGTCCCTCCTCCAGTCCCTCCTCCAGTCCCTCCACCGGTCCCTCCTCCAGTCCCTCCTCCAGTCCCTCCTCCTGTCCCTCCTCCGGCCCCAACTCCCCCACCCCGCCCCCAGACCCCCAGCCCTGGCCGTGGGGACGAAGACCCCTTACCACTAAAGGCTAAGGCTCTGAAGGGCCGCAGATGACCCCTGGGCCGAACAAGATGCTATGCGACAAGGCACCGTTTGTCAAGATAGAAACTAATCATATAATACGCTTCAGCCTGGGGGGAACGCAGCAACATGTGTGTGTGTGTTTCCGTATGCATGTTGCTTCTGGTGTGTTGAATTGCTTGCTTTTCATGGTGATGTTGTATTTGTCGGCGTGGTGTGACAGTATTGGTTAGGGATCATTTTGACTTCATATAAGATGACATCATCTTATATCACGAGGTTAGAAAACCTATAGAATGTATTCACTCATCATTCATACGTCAATAATCATTTGAGCTTTAGATGACCCCATAGTGATATCCACGTAGGTGACCGGGTCTGTGTCTTACGAAGCTGTGGCGCTGGTGTTTAGGGCGGTAGTGGGTGGGGTGGTGGAGGGTGGAGCGCCGATGCTGCTCCAGGGTGATATAGGGTTAGATATATGATAAATAATGTATAGGCATGTAGGTAAGTATCTTTATATTATATATATATCTATTTTTTTTATACAGAGCATGCAACCACAAATACATCAATGCATGCTGTTGTTATTTTGCTAAGTAGAGCAAGTTCATTAACAAAAATTATAGAAATCCCAATAATATTCTGTCATTCATTCATTTATTCATTCATTCATTCATTCATTCATTTCTGAGGACAACCACCGCGTTGAACGTTCAGCCAGCAACGAGGCGAGTATTAACATACTACAGACATATACGGTTCATACACACTGAACAAATCTAACTCAATGAGCTTGAACCTTTGTTGAGATTGAACCTTTTGTTGTCCATCATTTGTTGGCCGTTATTGTGGTGGTGGTGGACACATGCAGTATCCGCAGTACTACCCATCGTATCCCAGGTACCCATCGTATCCCTATCCCGTGTACCCACCGCAACAACCGCCACAGAACCAGCCCGACCTATTCACCATGCTCCTGCCCTTCCTGCTGGCTAACCTCACCCCGGCCGCCGCAAGCTAAATTTTTTTTTGTAGGATGGTAGGGACACGTACCGCCTTTTTCGCCTCTGATTGGTTAGAAGGGCTCTCCTCCGATTGGTTATGGCACAGGGCAGGCTGTCAGCTAGTCTACCACCAACAGAAGTAAACAAACTCAATCCAATAGTGATAAGTGCGTCCTATTAAAGAGTACATAAGCCGACTTATGCATTGAATAAAATTGCACTATTTTGCCCAGCTGTGTGCAGTGCAGGTCACACAATTACACAGAGGGAACAAGGTATGGAAAGCAGAGAGAAATGTAATGCGACTATTGTACACTGCAGTGGAGTAACATTGACAACAACCTCTAACAATTAGGCTCCAAGTTTTCCGAACCAGCAAATATGCTTATAGGCCTAACAGCAGTACAATTAACAGAACAGTTAACACAGAGTCCATTTAGGCTCCCTGAGGGAACGAGAGATGTGTTGGTCCTAACTTGCATCCTGCCTGCTTAACAAACTATTTAATGAAACTATTATGTCCAAATTATTACCAACGTAAAGGCATGATGGTCATTTTTAGTAGGCTACCACAGATGAATGAAGCCGCAGTCAGTGGTAGAAAATACACCACAGTTTACTTCTGTTGGTGGTAGACTAGCCGACAGCCTGCCCTGTGCCATAACCAGGCGAAAAAGGCGGTACGTGCCCCTACTATCCTACGAAAAAAAGATTTGCCCGCCGTGACCCATGCCGCCGGAGGCGCCGGCGGTGATGCCCCCGCTGCCGGCGCCGGAGGTGAATAACATGGATGTTTAAAATCGTTAATCGTTAAATCGTTACATTGTCCTCTTCATGGCTTCTATAATAAATCATGCATCAAAATAAGAAATGTGTCTGTGGTATTTGGTCGTATGCTCCTGCCCTTCCTCCTGCTGGCTACCTTGCCCACCGCTGCACTGGCCAGCGAGAGAGAGAGAGCAATGTCATTATAATATAATATATACATATACATATAATATATTTCTCTAAATATTATTATATGGACGAGATACACGAAGATGGATGGATGGATAGATTGCTACAGAGAGACACATAGAGAGAGCGAGCAAGAGAGAGAGCGAGAGAAAGAGAGACACGTCATACACACACACACACACACACACACACACACACACACACACACACACACACACACACACACACACACACACACACACACACACTAGAGCAGGGGTCAGCAACCTTTTCAACATGTAGTGCCAGTTGGACATTTTCTCGTTAATGAGTGTGCCTTAAGGAACAATATATTAAATATTAAGCTGAATTATGACACAGCGACCAAAAACATTTCCCGAAGACCTGGAATTGTATTATTTCCATATAGTCCACAATCATGCATCAACATTTTAAAGTTTTTTTTTGTTGTTATATTTGCAACAAATTTTGCTTTCAAATTATAATTACATATATCCCATCTTAAAATTCTGCTTTCAGAAACTCAAAAACATATTTGCACTGTGAGAAATGTGAAAACAGACATTATATGAGAATGATGGAAACATCCACATCAATATCTTTAAGACATGTACAGCTTTGCAAAAAAACATGTGAAGGCCATGCATACAGGCCACTTGCAACAATCTTTTAAATATTTTCTTCTCTATTACTCAAAACAGGTTTAAAAACGATTAATTGATCCCAATTCAGAACACAGCTTTCAGTAACTCATTTAAACATATTTGCACTGGGAGGAAATGCCCAAAACTGAATAAAGTGCGAAACAAATCGGTAGTAATGATTACGCTGCCGCATTGTAGCGGTGAAAAAAAATAAATATATATATATATATTGCAAGTGTGCCAATGATTATGCGTCCATGTGCCAGTGGTGGCACGCGTGCCTAGGGTTGCCGACCCCTGCACTAGAGTAACGGTGGTTGTTGCTCCACAGATGATTTCCACACACACACGGTTTGTTTTCAAGAAGATTAGCAAGGTTGTCTCTGGATCGGCAGGAAATCCTGTACTATTATCAATGTGAAGCTGACACTAATGATGGAGCATAGTCACGTTCACGCCTATTGTCCCGGTGTGTCCAGAGGTTGCTATGAGACAGACCACATCAGAGGTGAAGCAACAGAGTATGAAGGTTAGAGCGTGGATAATCATCATGTAGAAGCACACAGGCTCTGGTCAACACCTAATCGACTTCCTCTGAAGGACCTGCTTAAAGGTAGCGCACTAAACACTTATTTCCTTACAATTTTGTTTGCGGTTCTAGGGCACTTGTTTTGTAACTACTAATTTCTTCGAAATGACTGCTTTGATATTGATTGTATGTTTTGATCTCTTTGGATAAAAGCATTGGCTAAATGACTCAATTCAAAATGAAATGTAGGTATGCGTTTTGGGAGAAGGAATCGACTCTGCCTGTTGATGTTGGACCTTAATGCTACTTCAAGTTAGGATTTGTGTTGCAGATTCAAGGACACAATGAAGTTTATTTTGTTTGTGATTTTCTTCGTAATGAACTACCATGTGGTGAGTAAATAACTATCTTAAAACAAAATTCTTGAAGTAAAAAATGTAGAATAAGGTTTTTCGAAATGTAATGTCTGTTTCAGTTGAAACGGTAACTAAATATTTAGGTTTTATGCACTTTACCTTCTTCAAAATTCTCCATACTTTTTGCAGAATTACGGGCATCACTATGGCAGCAGCAACTCAGACAGTGATGAGGTAAAGATATACTATAATAATAAATGCAAAAATCCTACATCTGTTGAAAGTCTATGCAATTCTACAAAGCCACATAATCTCTCCCCCGTCCAGCAGAGATTCTACCACTACCTGTTCCCCACCTGGCTCCGCCCCAGACCTCCGCCCACCTGGCTCCGCCCCAGACCTCAGCCCATCTACTTCCCCTACCTGTTCTGGCCTGTGTACCGTCGGCCCCTGCCTGCTCCGCCCCCTCCACCGGCCCCTTGGCCGGCCCCTCAGCCGGCCCCTCCACCTGTCCCTCCTCCTGTCCCTCCTCCTGTCCCTCCACCTGTCCCTCCTCCAGTCCCTCCTCCTGTCCCTCCTCCTGTCCCTCCTCCAGTCCCTCCTCCTGTCCCTCCTCCTGTCCCTCCTCCAGTCCCTCCTCCTGTCCCTCCTCCAGTCCCTCCACCGGTCCCTCCTCCTGTCCCTCCTCCAGTCCCTCCTCCTGTCCCTCCTCCTGTCCCTCCTCCAGTCCCTCCTCCTGTCCCTCCTCCTGTCCCTCCTCCAGTCCCTCCACCGGTCCCTCCTCCTGTCCCTCCTCCAGTCCCTCCTCCTGTCCCTCCTCCAGTCCCTTCTCCTGTCCCTCCTCCTGTCCCTCCTCCAGTCCCTCCTCCAGTCCCTCCCCCTGTCCCTCCTCCTGTCCCTCCTCCTGTCCCTCCACCGGTCCCTCCTCCTGTCCCTCCTCCTGTCCCTCCTCCTGTCCCTCCACCGGTCCCTCCTCCTGTCCCTCCACCGGTCCCTCCTCCTGTCCCTCCACCGGTCCCTCCTCCTGTCCCTCCTCCTGTCCCTCCACCTGTCCCTCCTCCTGTCCCTCCACCGGTCCCTCCTCCAGTCCCTCCACCGGTCCCTCCTCCTGTCCCTCCCCCTGTCCCTCCTCCTGTCCCTCCTCCTGTCCCTCCTCCGGCCCCAACTCCCCCACCCCGCCCCCAGACCCCCAGCCCTGGCCGTGGGGACGAAGACCCCATACCACTAAAGGCTAAGGCTCTGAAGGGCCGCAGATGACCCCTGGGCCGAGCAAGATGCTATGCGACAAGGCACCGTTTGTCGAGATAGAAACTAATCATATAATACGCTTCAGCCTGGGGGGAACGCAGCAACATGTGTGTGTGTGTTTCCGTATGCATGTTGCTTCTGGTGTGTTGAATTGCTTGCTTTTCATGGTGATGTTGTATTTGTCGGCGTGGTGTGACAGTATTGGTTAGGGATCGTTTTGACTTCATATAAGATGACATCATCTTATATCACAAGGTTAGAAAACCTATAGAATGTATTCACTCATCATTCATACGTCAATAATCATTTGAGCTTTAGATGACCCCACAGTGATATCCACGTAGGTGACCGGGTCTGTGTCTTACGAAGCTGCGGCGCTGGTGTTTAGGGCGGTAGTGGGTGGGGTGGTGGAGGGTGGAGCGCCGATGCTGCTCCAGGGTGATATTTACCATGCGGGCCCCATCATAAGCAGGGGGATTACCTCTCAGCCGGTAATGACCGGGCTTAGCGCTGAAGACTGCTGTGCTTTGGATTCAGCATTACTCAGCAGATGCTGCTGTTCCCAGTGGTTCTGTAGTGACTCTACTGCATGCACTGCTACCAAAACCACTGCCGTCGGCTTCCCTGTACTGAATCAGAGAAATACTCCACTTCACTACAGTGATATTCATGCCATGGTTTGTACAGGGCTTTCTTCCAATATATACCGAACACGAATGTATCCTTTAATATATGAATAAATATAAACAAATATAAATGTATTGCTTGAGGACCACTAATGTGTTTTACATTGTTGGGGTTTGTGTGTGTGTGCATGTGTGCCTCACTGTCTGTCTGTCTGTCTGTGTTTGAGTTGATGGGTGTGGATGTTGATTTGGGTGTTGATTTGCATGTGTGTTCATGTTTGTGTGCATGCAGGAGTTTATGTGTGTGTGTGTGTGTGTGTATGTGTGTGTGTGATTGTACATATATATGTATGTGTGTGGGTATATTTGAGTTGGTGTATAAGCGTGTTATTCAATTCTTTTAATCCATTCATTGGCTTGCCAAAAAGTAAATATCTTCAAATCCATGGCCAATTCTGATGAGAAAAACACTTCTCACATCACAGAGATGTGAACAGGCCGAGGAAATCCACAGTGCAGAGTTGGACTAGAAAGTAACGTTTTTGTGAACCATTTAAGAGGCCATAAAACGTGTAGTGAACATAATAGTTTTTCTGTTTCCATTACCTGTGTTGCAAATCAATGTTATGGCCTCAGCCATTATAGCCATTAATATTTATTAGCCTACCTAGCGGAGCGACAAAAAAACATTCCTACAAAGAGATTTTCTGTTGACTCTTAAATAATGGCCTATCGTCAAGGGATTGCATCACCTGCAATGTCTATCTAAATTGACAAAATCAATGACATTTTTTCTTCGCTTTGTCTGCAGATCCTGGCTAACCATAATTACCTCAGCATGAGACACTGACACATCCACCACGCCTCAGCGGGGCCCGCATGATAGCCCAAGCCAACCACGTTGGGCCCCTGTGTATTTGTTCCAACATCTTTTCTAGACATTACCCCATTACCAACAAACGAAAATTGACAGTTTGGAGCCATTCCCTTGACTAATGGACTATGCTTTTTTTAAACTCATGACTTAATCGCTGAAGAACGGCTGGAGACCTGCAGGAGTGTGATTGGTAGCTTGCGTCAACGTTTTGAACATAAGTTCCTCTCCTCACAGGTTCGGCCTCATTTCAAATGTTCCTCCAGAGTGCTGTATCTTCATAAGGCTGTCAGCGAGATCTTGAGTTGAGGGCTTGTTGTTGTTGTTGTTGTTGTTGATTGACCCAAAGCCTCGGGAGATGGTTGTGACCTTCATGGTGCTATGTCTTGCTCTCACCGCAGCTGCACTACCAGTAAGTAGCAGTTCCTTACTTCCTTAGTGAAATTCTTTATTAGTCCTGATAAACATTGTTACTTAAAATAGTGTTCAACAGAATTCATGTGGGGTTTTTTTGGAACCATGATGGCCAACACAGTTACTTGACTTGTCTTAAATTTTCAACATCAGCTGTTTTATCATCTCCAGGGGATTTTCTGTGAACAAGATCAAAATGTTCATGGCATCTCAAAGAAGAAGCCACACTTTTTGTGAGAGATGGATGCTGCTGCTATAAAACCGACATGTACATTTCCATCTCCAAGGTAACTCCAGGCCCGGAGACACAAGGGATGGAGCTTCCTGCTCAAAGCTCTCCACCCGTGGACCAGGCGGGTGAGAAGCCCGGACCTCAGGTTCTGGTCCAGATCCTCCATGGCCAACAGGGACAGCAGCCCCTCACTGTGGCCAACCAGGCCCCAGAGCACCAGTACCTGCCCCAGTACCACCTGCCCAACCAGCATCCAGAACCCCAGTTCATGCCCCAGTACTACCTGCCCATGCATCATCCACCCTGGTTCACACACAGTGAGCTTCCCAGGGGGATGCCCTACCAGCCAGCCATGCAGCCACCCTTCCAGCCCGCCATGCAGCCACCCTTTCAGCCAGCCCTCCAGCAGCCCGCCATACAGCCTGCTCTCCAGCCTGCCATGCAGCCCGCCCCCCAGCAGACCGTCCCCCAGCAGCCCGGCCCCCAGCCCGCCCTCCAGCCCGCTGTGCAGGCGCCCCTTCAGCCACAACTGCAGGGAGTTCCGGTTCCAATCCAGCCGATCCATCAGGCCCAGCCTCCCATGGTATTCTAGCAGCTAAATCCCAATGCTACTGCTACAGTTCTATCTATTCAATTATAATACTATAGCAATAACTACCAGTGTTTTATTTATAATAAATTATTGTATTTTATTATTGATATAATATATGTCATGTATTTATATATAAATCATATATTATATCTATTATAATACTACTACTATAGCAATACCTACCAGTGTTTTATTTATAATAAATTATTGTATTAATTATTGATATAATATATGTCATGTATTTATATATAAATAATATTTCATGGATATACCTATTATGAAGTATTTAATGTATTATTATTCATACAATTATTGTTGTATATTATTTGTGTAATATATTTTATTGTTTTATTCTACTGATGATGCACACTTTTAATTGAGCTAATGTGTGCGGTTGCTGTGTTTCCAGATGCTAAATCCTTATGGATATTTACCTTTCTATCCATCCCTGCAAGGGAACCAGCAGGTGAGAATTCAACAGTTTGTTTTGCATTGATACCATATTGTGGGGTCTGTGTGTAATGTATACATTTTACTAAGCAGGACAAATGGGGTTCATCTTCATCACTAAATGCACTTACTGTAAGAAGCTTTTGATGAAAATGTCTGCCAAGTAAATGTCATGTACTATAATGTAAAAAGTGGATTTGATTATATCTTACTTTACCCTCTGTGTTGACTTCAACAACTAACGGGTTTTCACACATTGTTGAATGGAATGACAGCATAACTCTTGGCTACCTGGCGAGGGATTAACCTGTTCTCCACATGTGATTAAACTCATTATTGACACGCTGGGCGTCTCACTCAGGTAGACCTAGGTCATTGAACTGTTCAGATTGGTGTTAAAAAAAAGACAAACCACATCAAAGGGCTGTCCTGTTGCCCAGTAGACTGTCCTTGATGTAAACCACTCTGTGTAAATATGCATCCAAAATAACAGTACCCTTGATGAAGCTTGACGAAGCCCTCTCTCCCCATAGTACCCCCCATTGCTAACACGACCCAATGTAATGTTAATAAAATGGTACATCATCTCTCATCTCTCCCCCCTCCCCACAGTACACACCGTATTCATATCCCATGATGTACCCCGCCGCGCCGGCAGCCCCCAATGTTCAGGTGAACCCACCCCCAAACCCACCCCCACAGAGTCCAGCATCACCTGGGCAGACGGGGGGGGCGTCGCCTCCAGGAGCCGCTGCCCAGGCTACGGAGCAGCAGCAGCAGCCACAGGTAGCCCCGGCCCTGATGAACAGACAGAGAGAGAGAGGACCACATTCCCTCGGCTGCTACACCCTACCCCGCTCTATCAGTCATTAACCCGTGTATTGTCATCCCTCTCCTCCACAGAAGCCTCAAATCATCTACATGATTCATCAACCAATGGTAACGAGATAGTATACACAGACATTTAAGGGTAGACATGTGTACATGTTTATGTGTTCATGTTTGTTTTGTGTCATTCTCTCCTCGAACACACAGCTGGGTGGTCTTAGCTCTGAAGAGCTTGAGGTAAATATCTGAAGGGCTTTATTTGTTGATCTGAGCTCATGAGCTCAGCCCACACACCTGGATCCACCAGGTAATGCACGTCAACTGACCCCTGCTCCTCTACAGATGGTGGTTAAGCTGAGCAACAGTGGGATCTTCGGACCCCACATCCAGCCCAACTTGGGCCCTGAAGCTCGGCCTGCCACGGCCACCCTGAACCAGGCCGGGGGCCCCCAGGTGGAGGCACCGGAGCCCAACGAGGCTCCCGCGGGGTTGTGTGGCCCCCAGAGGAACCCAGTTGACGTTGGACCCTCCGCCATGGACCCATCCTCCAACGGTGCAGCCACCCCCCCTCCTCCGGGGCAGAACCAGCCCAGCGTGGGGGCTTCACCTCTGGAGACAGTGGCAGGTGGTGGTGGGCTTCCTGCTCAAGAGACCGATAAAATGAGCTACCCTTGAAAAATGATGTTAGTATTTTATTCATTATAAAATGCATCATTATTCTATTTGAAGGCCTATTTGTTTTAGAATGCATTTAACACAATTAAGGAGAACTGGTTTTGTCAATGCTCATACATTATTGATGGTCGGTGATATTCATGAAAACCAAGAGCACCTGATTCATTTCAAAATGTAGAAATAAACAGACACAGATGGCCTTTTGGATTTAACATCATTCAAATATTTATTTTTTAAAGGTTTTCTTTTGAATATCAATAAATAATTGAATTTCATTCGCTGGACACTTTTATCCAAAGCTACCATGTCTACTGCCTCTGTATGTCAGCCCAGGTACCTGCACAGGGTGAGGCTGAAGGGGACCAGGCTTTGGCCCCCCTGCCCTCCTTGCACAAGAAACTATTTTTTTTGCCACTTTCTTTCTTTTTATAATAAAAGCCTAATTGTATGCTGTTGATTATATAAATATCACAATGGATATCATTATCAGATCAAACTAGGAGGCGTAGTTGCTTCAGGTTCCCTGTTTTGTGAAGGAGATATTCTTCTACCGAAGAAAGTCATTCACACAAACGGATGAATCCTTCAGAAGGGGATTTTAACAAGTGTATTTCTATTTCGGTTGTTCTTTTATTTTGCTTAAACCACTGCCCCTCATGACAATTCTGCACGGCCCTGTTCCTGCCTCTGGGGAAATTAACCCCACACCCAATGTCACTGTCATGCTCTACCAGCTGGGATATGGGAGAAGTGGGTTTGGGGGTGTTAACATTTCAGGATGTTTTCCTCATATATCTGAGGGATAAGTGTCAAAACACTGGCTGGCAAACACTGTTTAGCTCGCAGACTGATATTTCATGTTTTCTTTTAGGCTTTAGGCCTGCTAATCCCAATAAGCCTGCAGCTAGGAATAACATTTAATAGAGAAATAGACAGTGCTCCACCTTGAGGTGAACAACATCACCTAAAGCATTGATCGCATCCGTGATATTGAGAAATAAATGGTGAAAAACCTTACCACACTATTTGCTGTACTACCTAGTACAGAAAGTTATATTTTGCATTGCTCTAATTTAAACATTTGGGACTTATCATTCCCATTAAAGATAAATGTAAAATCAAGGTACAGCTCATCCTAAAATGATAATTTTGCCATTCTGTACTCCCAGTTGAAATAACAGAGCCATTTGCCAGTTTTGGTCCCTGATATAATCACCATTCCATTGAGACTCATCTGTGACAAGAGACCTTCAAATAAACACTTTAGTAACATATAGTAAAAGCAACAAGGATCAGTACATAAAATGTACCAAATAATTCAACTGCTTCAAGTGCTTAATTTTATTATAATTATTTTATTCATATTTGTTTCATGGACCAAGATGCAGTCTAAGCAGATTGCCAATAGCCAGTAGCCAGTAGCCAGTAGCCAGAAGCCAGAAGCCAGAAGCCAGTAGCCAGTAGCCAGTAGCCAGAAGCCAGAAGCCAGAAGCCAGAAGCCAGAAGCCAGAAGCCAGTAGCCAGTAGCCAGTAGCTGCTATCGTTGGCAGGGTACGGTGTGCGAAGGAGCAGTGTAGTGTTGGAGATCTTGAGTAGGATGAAGACCAGAGGGCTGAGCTGCAGAGGTTGAATGGCACACACAGACAGACCAGCCAGAAGGGGGTGGCAGTACTCTAGATGCAAGATGGCATGTGCCTGAACTGAAACTTGCGTTGCCTTCTGGGTGAGGAACAGACGCATCCTCTGGATGTTTTAGAGCATGAATCTACAGGAGCGGGTGGAGGCAGCGATGTTGGCAGAGAAGGAGAGCTGGTCAGGTTCTGTGCCATCAGAGCCAAGACCACAGAGAGGCCGTGGATGGGAGAGGCCTCCCCTGATAGGAAGAGCAGCTCAGTCCAGATTGAGCTTCAGGTGATGTCAACGTCCACAGAGACATGTCAGCCAGACACGCAGAGATTCACACTGCCACCCGGGTTTGTGACTGTGAAAAGACCTGTGGTAGCAAAAGCAATGTGAGCGAATGATCTTTCACTCTATCTATCTATCTATCTATCTATCTATCCATATATCTATCTATATATCTATCTATCTCTCTATAATCTATCTATCTATCCATCTCTCTATCATCTCTCTATCTATCTATCATCTATCTATCTATCTATCTATCATCTATCTATCTATCTATCTATACATCTATTCCAATCATGCAATCATGCACCAAATGGTGTGAGCCATGCAGGGGATGAATAAATATAAGTAGTCTCCATGTTGATTGGCAGACTGCTGCTCATAATGAGGCTAAAACTGTTCAACTTAAAGCTCTAACTCTATAAATACGACCCTTGCAGCTAGGGGCCCCAGCTGGGAGTCAGGCAGTGGGAAGAGCTCAGGAATAATGTTGTCCTCATTACAGGCATCCATTCATGTAAAACCCCCTTTCTATTATAATAGATAATACAGGGGATAATACATTATGACATATATGCTCCTGTGTGTAGACTCTCAGAAATCAGCACCACACTGCATCATCACAAATGAGAAACATATTTTGAATTGTAAAATGACAAGCCAGGCACTTGCAATCATTGCTGATTTAAATTAGGCATAATCTTTCCAGATTGCATTTATTGAAGCTTTCATCAAAGCGACCTATGAAATGTTCTTAGTTTTGCAGATACATGTGTGTGTGTGTGTGTGGGGGGGGGGGGGGCTGTGTGTGTGTGTGTGTGTGTGTGTGTGTGTGTGTGTGTGTGTGTGTGTGTGTGTGTCATGTGTGTGTGTGTGCTTCTTTGTGCAAGATCACTAGGAGACCCACAGCAACCCGTTCTAGAAACTCTGAGCTCAACATGTATAATTGAGGACCTGTGGTGCGATTTCTACTGAGGAAAACAAGTTTTTGTTCCGTTTTTTCCTGAGGTCTGATGTGCCTGAGGTCAGACGGCTGCTAGGTTCCAGACTCCAAACGTCAGAATGACGAGATGGAGACCCGCTTTCAGTTAAAATGTGAGCTAGGTGGTGTCCACACCCATATGAACACAGACCCATATGATCACATGAACACACACAAACACAGACATATACATACACACAAACCCACACACACATACCCAAAGACACACAAATGTTAAGACACACAAACACGAGTAAAAGTTGTATTAAAAACAGGGACAGGTCAGGACAACCCTCACTGCTAGTAAGCATCTCTTCACAAACAACCAACAATACAATACCATACAATTCAAGCCTTAGTGCATACCCTCTGTTCATTTTAATATACAGTATTGGTAAACATAATAACGTTCAGTCATAAGTCATTCATAAGCTTACTTTTAATGATTAACTAGATATGAGCAAAATATTAACATACACTTTTAGCTATTTTTTAAGTGCTCCGCTTGTATGTCTGTCCACTGGACTGTACCAACTGGTAGGCTGATCTATCGATCAGACATCTCTGTATACTTCCACCTGTGACGTCACTAGACTAGAGGGTTTTTGACATGGCTAACTAACATCCCACCTGGCGGTAAAATAGGGGCCCTTTAACAAAGCTCTTGTTAATCATCTACACATTTTTTTTAGGTGATTAATTCATCATTTACTCAAGGCTTATGAATGTATTTAGACTGAGCATTATTATAACGTGTTACCATATTATTACATATAAATATAGATCTATACAGGTGGAGCTGGCCTTGCTCTGGGAAAGTATAGAGGTAAGTCAAGCTTTTTAAACACACTCCTCTGGTACTTGGGAATGAAGATTGATGCTTTAGGGTAATGGTGTGCTGCCAAATAGTGATCCTTCCGGCCTGTATTTGGGTGGATCATAAGGAGATGAAATATACAAGCGTCAGATTTAATTTATTTTTATTTTTATGTTTCTGTTGATTTTTCTTGTTGTCTCAAAAATGTATTTTTTTAAATGTCCTTTAGCCTTTATCAAACCTTTATGTTAATTTCATGCTTTCTAATTTGCTTTTGTGACAAGTGGTCACAAAATAATAGCAACAAAGATGGTGAATGACTTTGTTCTGGATTTGTCATAGAATTTTACATTTATTTACCTTCAATATCAAATCATGATAGTCATGAAGTTTCCTCAATTAATGTTTCATGTTTTTAACCTTAGGCATTTGCAGCTTCTTATTCACTGCATGTGGTGTTTAACATACATATTATATCAGCTGGTTGTTGCATGCAAAATTATTTCACAATAAACAACATATACATAATGTATATCTTTACAATTCTGATGAGAAAAATTAAATCAAAAGCTGATCCGATCTGAAAGTAGAGTTTATGCAGGTGTATGCAGCGCTAGACAGTATAATCCAAGAGAGTCTACCATTACACAGAATAGTGGCTCTGACCACTGGTTATTTACTAAAGCCCAAGATGAGAGTTCTGCTTCTCCGAGCCCATTGGCTGCAAGAGGAAGGAGTACAGTATAAAAGCAAGCTAATAACCAAGAGGAAATCAGAAGCGATCGCAGCAACAAACTGACGGTCAACTCCTCTCCCATCATCAGCGACTACAGTATCTTCAGCCTCAGATTGTTGCAACAAACCAAAAGGGTGAGAAAGACTCTGCTTGAAAAAAAAGTTTACCCTGAACTGCTATCGGTGTTAATGTAGTGTTGACGGTGCCATTCTGAGAGGAAGGGACATGAACTGTACAATTTGTCTTTCTTTAGGTGTTTTCTAAAAACCTGCAAACATGAAGTTTATCGTCCTATGCCTGTGCCTGTCCAGTACAGTCTCCGCTGCACCGGTAAGTACATCAACCACAGGCCTCTCTCAGAAATCGTAAGGCCAGCTCTTCTGTGTAAAGGTGAATAATTACGTCACATGAACAACCTGAATTGATGCGATATTTTTTTGCAGACGCTCTTCAATTACATGTCATTGAGAGGGCCGAGGCAGCCTATGCCTCCCACACAGGTAATCACCTGATCACATTACACTGCAGACGCAAATACAACTGAACTGAAACGTTAATGTATTGATCTTGATCTTGATTTTTTTTAATTAATAATGTAACACAAGTGAATACTGTATATTGTATAAGTGTGGAGCTTCAAGTGGTTTTGTGACTGGTCTGATCCTGCTCAGATGAAAAGTGGTTATGGAGGCCCTCAGACCGGCCCTGCAGCCATCAGCATGGAGATAGTAGGTTACATTATACATTACATATTATACATATTCATTTTACACTATTCACTATATTTTATACATTCATATTATATATTATACTGATACATTATATATTATACATTTACATTATTCACTATACATTATACATTTCCATCATACACTATACACTTTATATTATAAACTTTCCAGTCTGCTGTAGCAGGCCTGTTATGGATCACATGCTGTCTCACAGGCTGTGTGTGTGTGTGTGTGTGTGTGTGTGTGTGTGTGTGTGTGTGTGTGTGTGTGTGTGTGTGTGTGTGTATAGGTGTACCCTCAGGTCTACCCTCCACTGTTCCCTGGTGGGGCTGCAGGAGGATCAGTACCAGGCTCAGTGAGAACATTTTCTATGCTTCTAACTTTCTAATGCTAACGCCAACTTCCAGTTACTAGTTGCTAACGGAAACCGTTGCTAATGTTAGTTGCTGCTTGCTAACATCAGCCAGCAGCAGCTAATGTCAGTTGCTTGTTGCTGCTGATATCTACTAATGTTAGTTGCTACTTGTTAATGTCAACTGGCAGTTGCTAATGTTGTAGTTGGTAGTAGTGGTAGTTGGTAATGTCAGTTCCTAATAGGCTATCAGTCGCTAAGGCCAACATTTAGCTGCTAATGTCAGTTTCTTTTGTGAGTATGTAGGTGCTAGTGTTAGCTGCTAGTTGTGAATGTCAACTGTCCGTTGCTAACCAGCTCATGATCGGTTTTGTTCTCCAGACCAATCCATCCCAGGCCTTTATTAAATACTCCCTGCCTAAGGCCCCTGGAAGAAAAAGTGTGGAAATTGTAAGTTATCTTTTCTCTCTAGGAACAAAAAACAACTGCAGGCTATAGACACACACACACACGCACGCACGCACGCACGCACGCACGCACACACACACACACACACACACACACACACACACACACACACACACACACACACACACACACACACACACACACACACACACACACACACACACACACGCACAAACACACTCATACATACTCTCTCACACAGTCCCACACACACAGCTCTTGATGATTGATTGATGCTGTGCAGGATCAGAACCTGTTGCGTCATGACCCATGCTACCTACATTGACTCAACAATCATGAAAGGATAACCAGAATGATTAAAAATATTCTGACATTAAAATGTTTCTCCTCTCTTTTATCATCAGTACTACCCATTTGACTTCTCACAGCAGAGGGTAACTATTTGCAACTCTATTAAAATATGATCACTCAATGCAAGTCATTTGTATCTTCAATACATCACATATATGAACGCTATGGTGACTGAAGATGTGTCCTTTTTCCTTGCAGATGATTCCAAACTTTCCCCAGCTACCCAGTATTCCCAACGTGAGACAAATCTCAAGTAGCTCAGTATCATCTTGCCGAGTTGTGTTGTTCGGCCAAGCACAGTATACTGACTTTACTCTTTACTCTTCTCTCTGCAGTACGCTACCTTTGATTATCCCTCTTTCCCCCCAATGACGGGACCCCAGCAACCTGTCAATGTGAGCTATCTATTTATCCCCCCCCCTCTCTCTCTCTCTCTCTCTCTCTCTCTCTCTCTCTCTCTCGCTATATATCTGTCTGTCTATTCATCAACCTACCTACTCCCTCCACCCCTCTTTCTCTCTCTCTCTCTCTCTCTCTCTCTCTCTCTCTCTCTCTCTCTCTCTCTCTCTATCTTTTTCCATCTGTCTGAGATTTCCCTAACATGGGATGCTAACATGCTATGCTAACATGCTATGCTACCGTGTGGTTTTCTCAGAGCCCGACCTTCGAGACCAGTCCTCCTCAGCTCCAGGACCCATTCCAACCCCCCCAGCAGGACCAGCCCCCACCCCCCCAACAGGACCAGCCCCCACCAGCAGCCACCAACCAGGTCTGTACTGGATGTCATCCATCTTGTCTTATGATATGTAAACCCAAGTCAAGACTTGAATGGCCATTATACTCAGTTCAAATGCAGTGTATGATAAAGAGCATATAGATCAAATTACATATAAATAAATAAATAATTTATATCTGACACAATGCGACCACCTCTGTGTTTCGAAATGTAAAGTTAAACTGATGAACATTTAAAAGTGTAGAATGTAGAAGGCTGTCACACAGTTTATTCCAATCGATTGATTACTGAAGTAATTCTTTCTTTTGTCTTTGCAGGTCGTAGGAAATCAGTAAGATAGCCAATACCAAGCGACGACGACCCGTGACTCCAAGAAGGAAACCGCACTCTTTCAAGGCTTCTTAAGCTCAACTTACTTTATCTTAATATGTTTTGGGAAGTAACGATTATATCCATGCATGCTTGGTTAATCTGTTCTCCAAATAGCTGCTCATGTTCCCGCTTTCAGTTAGTCAAGGGTTGAAATGACATGATATATGG
This sequence comes from Micromesistius poutassou, assembly GCF_964030765.1. Taxonomy (NCBI): domain Eukaryota; kingdom Metazoa; phylum Chordata; class Actinopteri; order Gadiformes; family Gadidae; genus Micromesistius; species Micromesistius poutassou. The sequence goes on along the minus strand of NC_140273.1, from coordinate 9,310,066 downwards.
CAAAATGCACCTTTTTAACAACACACGCATGCATGATCATGTGGATACAGCCGAATATCTGCGCGCTTCTTTGCATAGGCTTGACATACCCTCTCTAGAACGCTTACCTCGTTTTGTAGGAGAAATAGTGCAGGGTGTGACGTGTGACAGGTTCAAATATGTTTTGCATTCTGTGCATTTTTTACATTGTAATGTGCCTTTTTCACACTGAATAAAAACCCCTGTTCTCAAGCAACCCTTATAACTGTTTTGTGCTTTGGATCTCTAGTTGGAGTAAGTGAGTGCAATAGAAATGACTAGTAATAGTATTAGTAACAACAATAGCAATAGCAATAATATAACAATAGTAATAGCAATTTTAATAGCTTCTACTTCTAACTAATAATAATATAAATATAAAGAGTAGGCCTAATAGCAACAGTAGCAGTAATAGCAACATTTATTGTCAGAAACTATCTAGCAGCCCAAGTTGTACTGCCAGTTCTACTCCATAGCACATTCTGTACCACATGCAACATGTTTTTATTCACTATAGGCAACTAGATATTCAAACCTATATGCTCCGTCAACTTCATTTCTATGCGTTCAAACAAATCAATGTTGAAATCTTTCACAGCCTAAATGCCTTCACTCAGACGAGGAGTCTGCCTTCGCTGAAAGGAAAGTCAACAAAAGAAATTCAACGACAAGATAAACCAAGGCGAAGGAAAACAGTCGCTGTAAAAGCTTTCAGCACACACTGTGAAGTAAAACAATTGACGTAATGTAATGTGTGTTTTGGTATGTGATCGTAATCCCTGGTTTTATTTGCGCTCAGCTGAATAGTAGTTGTTTTTGAAGCAGCTGAAACAGCACCTGCAAGTTCCAGCCGTGATCAACCTGAAAACAGTATGTGACACGCTACAAATGGCCTGTTATTATTATTATTATGTTCACTTTAAGTTGGAAATCATTACAAAATAAATTATTTTTGTCTCTCTCTAATCTTAGTGGACAATTTTATCAAAAGCTACTTGAGTGAATTTAGAAAAAGGTAATTAAGGACATTTGGGAAGAAACCCCGGACCTTGAAGATGGGACATGGTTTAACTACATCCATCACCCTCTTATCATTAATAGTTTGCAATACAACAATGTGTGCTGTGTGTTAATGGCTGGTTTTACCTGTAATTCAGTCTCATCTTGTTTCTGCACATATAGACATGCATGTAATTGTTCTTGACTTATTGTAGTTATTATACCATCTCGTTGTTTCATGTTCAGAGTTCACAGGCTGAAAAAGATCTCCTTCTTATAAGAATTCAGGTCCAAATTGTACATTGTGAATGTACAATATTAAAATCAGAATCAGAATCAGAAATACATTTTTGTTCCCCTAGGGGGAAATGGGGTCACGTTCCAATGGCTCTCATTCTAGAATATAAACATTTCATAGAAGAATAGAACAATTCAAATAAGTATGAACAAATCTGTGCATTACACAAAAAACTATATATTGGCCTACACTCATTACCTGCATATTATGTTGTTAAACAATCCTGTGACTCTTTTTGTTACAATGTAACCGAATGCATGAACCTTCCTCGGCTCTAGAAACCAGCATGGCTGTGTAAAGGCTTGTGTTCTTTAAGGCCTGCGCTGTGCGGAGAGTCGTGTCTGAAATAGATGAAGCAATCCCTGCCTCCTAAGCAGGGGGCCTGCCTTTCAGTCCGACATTCTCATAATCACAGGTTCACGGCTCTGCAGGGGCCGTCGGAGGGAGGGGAGGCTGGAAAGTCTTAAAGCAATCAAAGGGATATTCTCAGAGCAGATAAGGTTTGGGATTGAAAGTAGCTGTTAGGGTTATTGCAAAACAACCCCCTGAGCTTCAGGGGGGTAATTCATTTTTTTCTGTTTGACTGTTTCACTCTTTATTACCATAGCGCTTTGGAAATTATTATTTCTAAATGCTACTTTGTGTTGCAGAGTGTTGCAGAGTGTTGCAGAGGCTCTATTAATTCATTCAGTCAATAGAGTGACTATAGTGACTATAAGCCAATCATTTGTGTGAAAGCTTACACGTCCCTAAAGTCAGACGGGAAAATGCAACTAAAATAAGAAAGGAGAACAAAACATAATTTAAATAGTTGGGTGAATAGTCGTTAAATCAATATCAAGCACTTCTGGATGAAACGCTATTTTTCTCCATTGGGGTTCAAATGAAGTCAGAGTGTAGCAATGTGTCTTACTCAAGAGGCCTTTCCATTTCAGATAAATGAACATCCGCTTTAACATCAGTAATTGCAAAGATAGTATACTGTGTCTCCTTTCATCATTGTGGTCGCTCAAGTGATGAAAGGAGTGGAAACCTTTTATTTGTACCAGCCAAAGCCTTCATTTCTCTGTCCCTTGATCTAGTCTTCAATTTCCATCTAGTCAATTATTTCCACGTCAACTTCCATTCGTAAATCAAAAACCCACCGCTGCCATTTCACTTTCTTCCATCCCCATCAAGCCACGGCAACAAGCTTAAAAGCCCAGTACATAACCACATGACATTTATGGCTTAAATAGAACTGCCTGCATTAAAAGATACAACATTGTTTGTTGTATCTTTGTTTTTCGTTCGTCATGCAATCTTCTTGAAACGCCTCAGAGTTCAACCAGTTGAACTCAAACTGGTTGTTGATGGCTGATCTATAGGCATCTATAGCAGTCACTGACAGATACCTTATAGCTTAGACAATTATGGCGGCTATGCTTGCATGTTTCATCTTCTCTCTCCTCGCCCCAGGATCCCTACTTGTAACAACAGGCCCTCCGTTGAGCACAGAGACAAGTGCGAGCGCTAGACAAATACACAGGCGCCACCTTGTCAAACTATTTACGTCTAGGGCTGGAGCCTGCAGCTTTAAGCTGTAGATCTGCGTTGCTCATCCATTTTGTAAGTGCACACACAGACGGACACGAGTGAACAGATACACAAAGACACCACCACCAGCCCCGTTGCCTTACACTTCTCCTCTGGCAAATGCATTGAATGCAATCCTGAAATTATTTTGAAGCTGCCTGGAAGCCTCTCAATGACTATGGATAAGGTAGCTCCGAGGACACAGTACAGCGCTGGGATTGAGTTTTTGTTCCCTGACTAATAGGCCAAAATTGAACCTGCATAGAATTAGCCACATGAATTAATACTCATTCCTTATTACCATCTTGGTATTGTTTGGTGTTGCAGCATTCCATTGTTCTATTACAGGGTTCAGACTCCTCAAGGCATCTTTTTGAATCCTGTGCTCTGTTTCCCCACCAAAGCAGCATTTACAATGCATTTCCATTGAGTTGTCATGGTTTCCCCAAAGATTCCAATATGGCCACTATAGGTGGATAAGGTCTCGCGTCAGTCATGTGTTAGAAGGACTCCCCGCCGAAGGTCGTGTCCGTCAGGACATAAAGAATAGTATATGTTCTTTGCAGATGACACTGGGGCACAACAGAAGTCTCGAAAAGGTTCTCAACCGCTGACTTGTTGTTATAGTTTCTGATTTTATTTTATATCTCTAGAAAAATGACCTCCTAGATGCCTACGGGCATTGGTCTACTCTCCACGGGTCTGGGATCCCGGCTCGCAACGCACTGTGATATGTATCGCACGAGACAGGCATTCGCCACCTACATCACAAGTCTCTGTTATAAACTCCCGCAAGACACTCATGTGTGATGGCTGTGCTCTTTGCCGTGACACAGACGAGACGGAGCCCTTCAGCGGGTCTCTGATCCCCTTTCAGGTGAGCCTTCACACGGGCCCTCAACGGCCTCCCCTGCTCCTCGGCGAGGCCATCTCGCTGTCTTCCCCCGGGATATATAAACCCTCCCCCATGTATGGAGCCATGCCTTAACACGCTGAAATGAACTGCCATGTGCAGCATACCGCTTATGAAGCACCTGTCCCCTCTTTTCCATCGGACCTTTGATATTGATAGCGTTTGGATGATAGATCTAGGGTTGATTTATCAAATACGTTGTGTGTGTCTAATGGAAGGCTGATAAGAATCCAAAGCTGGCTGGGCTCTTCAGGAATTGGCCCGAGGTTCAATTCATACACACTTTCTACTTACACACACTGTTACACAGATATTGTGCAACAGCTAGAGAGAAGAATGTTTTCTTTCCTCTTTCTTTTAAAATAACTTTTATGGCAAGGAAACAAAGGCATATTGGGATAGAACATGAAAAGGCTTGGCTCGCTTTATTCATATTATATATATTTAAAACCTATACCATATAATTGAAGGAATGACATGAATACTTAATTAAAAATAACAGTGTAGGATATTATATCCATTATCTGATTTGGAAACCAAAAAACGACTCAAAACCATGACAGGAACCTTTCAAAGGTGCACAAGTAAGCATGAACAGACCTGGATTTGAGGAACGTCCTGAGATCAAGCAAATACAAGTTGTCGTCAAGAGGAAAACAAAAGCAGCAAAGTGAAGTGTCAGCTATGAAACACTGTCAATCCCCTCCCTTCACCCTTGGCTCAATGACAGCCATATGATTGTATAACCAGATACTCTATGGATCTATACTCTACTGAAGGCAGGACTGACTCTGCACGGCTGAACTATCCAGCATAATTACTGGGAATATAGTTGCTTATACTTCCCCCATAGGTTTGAGTTTGTGTTTTGGGGCAATTACGAGGGTATGTGTACTTATGTGCAGCGTGTAATTAAACATAAGAGCCATCATACATGTTTTTTTTTTGGTTGAGTGTTGGGAAATTTCTCAAGCCCCAAAGGTTGAAGTGGATTGGCTGTGTGGGGCGTATAAATAGCATCCATCTCTGTCAAAGTAGATGACTGTTTTACCTGAAGCAATCATTTTCAGCTGTTCTTGTCAAGAGGAAAAGGGTGAGATATGTTACTTTATTTTACTTTTAGATTTTTTAATGTGTATGTTTAGCTTGTCATGTTTCAATGGAGCTAGAGAAGTAATTTGTCAAAGTGCAAATTTCCATTTTTTCTCTTTTTCTCTCATTCTCACTCTCTGACTAAATTTCTCTCTCTCACTAAATCTAACGCTGACACTCACACACACGCAAACACACACACACACACACACACACACACACACACACACACACACACACACACACACACACACACACACACACACACACACACTTTCTGTTCCTCAGGAGAAAATGTGGCCGCTGTTATTGTTGGTCTGCATGCTGGGCGCAACACTCGCAGCTCCTGTAAGTTGTTAATATTTTTTTGGATGTTTAACTGTAGGAGCTCTGAATCCTTTCAAACTCTTTAAAAATCAGTCAAGCTGTTATTGAACACATGAAACCTTTTTCTATTTTGCTAATTCAGTTCAATCAATTCAGTCATTGTGTCTAACTTTTAAATGTTTGAGAATAATTTCAAATTCTTTAAAAAAAACCATTGTATTCAGAGCCTTAATCTCTTTCTCCTGTCCCCAGGTCCCAGAAAGTGGAAGCAATGAGGTATATTTTCATTCTATATTTTTGTAACTTTTATTTCCTTCGCTTCAACTACTCACAACCCATTCTGTTTGGGGGCTCTGAATGGCTCTGGACGGTGTCGTGCTGTGATTGTTGCCAAATAGTCCGGTGGGTTCATGTGGAATTCTCCCAGCAGGTGGCAGCACATGCTAATGCTGCCCTGCAGATGATGGAGCTGTACCGGAGCTCCCTGCAGATGGTTAGTGACACTCACTCACTCACTCTCACTCACTCTCTCACTTTCACTCTCTCTCTCTCTCTCTCTCTCTCTCTCTCTCTCTCTCTCTCTCTCTCTCTCTCTCTCTCTCTCTCTCTCTCTCTCTCTCTCTCTCGCAAACTCTCAAACTCTCTCTCTCAACGTCTGGAGCTGATCTGTCTGTCCAGGAGAAGTTTCTCCACCCTTCTGTTGAGACGTGAAGGAAGTAATATGGCCATGATCCGTTGTTTTGTTTCTGTTTCATTCAGGGAGCAGTAGCTACAGGGGTTTGTTTCTCGGTGTCATTTAAAATAAACAAAAAAAGAAACATAGTCCCTCATAAACACACCAATGCCATGTAATGAATCAGTAACTAGGCCCATTGATCGCTCTAATTGTTTTTTTTTTTTATTCAACTCCTCAGGGTTCCCCGATGGAGGAGCAAATGGTACGAACACGACACACTTAATCAGGCTACTTCAGACTGGATGTCCAGACTCAGTTTAGTCTGTGTTTCTATGGGCCTTATTCCCCTACCAGCCATTCACTCAGAAGCCCCACTTAGCTAGCGCTTGGAACCGAGATGACCACCCCTTTTGTGAATAAGGCCCATAGGCATGTGAACTTATCAAACACATCTCCTTCCTTTATTTATTCAGATGGGCGACGCGCCCGCCGCAGACCTCCCCGCTCCTCCGCCCAGCGATGACTCAGAGGAAGAGGAGGTGAGCAGTCAACAGAACACACATTTTTTTTTAATTGTAGGTCAGATTTAAGAGCTATCATTTGAGCATAATATGTTTGAAATACCATATCTATCCATCAGCTATAAGTGAGTGAAATGCTCTGTGAGAAAGTCTGTTCTGCTGCTTGCCTACATATGAGACAATTTCTCTTTTAGACTGAGTCTCTCTCTCTCGCAAACTCTCAAACTCTCTCTCTCAAACTCTTGAATCTTACCTAGAGCAGCTTTAAGTAACTATCAGGCGTGCTTCTCCTCTTTTCTGCTCTCGCTCCTCTCCTCCTTCTCTCTCTCTCTCTCTCTCTCTCTCTCTCTCTCTCTCTCTCTCTCTCTCTCTCTCTCTCTCTCTCTCTCTCTCTCTCTCTCTCTCTCTCTCTCTCTCTTTCGCAAACTCTCAAACTCTCTTATCTCAACGTCTCTCTCTCAAACTCTTGAATCTTACCTAGAGCAGCTTTAAGTAACCTCCCTCGTGTTTCCAGGAAAAAGCCGCAGCCGCCCCCAAAGCAGCCGCCGCCCCACTGAACTCGGAGGAGGCTGGCGAGGACGGAGCCGAGGAAGAGGAAGCAGCAGAGGCTGCCGAAGCAGAACCCGTGGCCGAAGCGGAACCCGCGGCCGAACCTGCGGCCGAACCAGCGGCGGAAACCGCGGCCGAGCCGGCTTCCGAAGCTGTTGCCGAGCCGGCTGCCGAAGCTGCCGCGGCTGTCGACCCTGCCGTAGTGGAGGCCCCGGCCGCGGCTGAGATCCCAGCCGACGCCGCTCCCGCGGTGGAGGCTGCCGCGGCGGAGGCTCCAGCGGTGGAGGCTGCCGCGGTGGAGGCTCCCGTGGTCGAGGCTGCCGCGGTGGAGGCTGCCGCAGTGGAGGCTCCCGTGGTCGAGGCTGCCGCGGTGGAGGCTGCCGCAGTGGAGGCTCCCGCGGTCGAGGCTGTCGCGGTGGAAGCTGCCGTGGTAGCGGTGGAAGCGGTGCCAGAGCTGGTGGTACTAGCGGGTCCCGTGGAGGTCCAGGCTGGGACTGCGTAGTCGCCCCAGTTTGTGACCTCAGTTTCTCTCCTACCGACCTGAATATTATATCTCAGTAGGCCTGGGTCATGTTGATAAGGAGCCTACGGACGGCGACTGATTTTTAATAATTAATTGTCAGTTTGCCGGATCATTGGTCAGATCACAGGTCGCATGTGGTCAGCTCAGACTGATGTTTGTTTCTTATGTCATTTAGGCATACTTGATGTTTGTGTTGCTCTGTGAAAATAAATATATGTGGTGTCTGAATGCATTCATTCATCAGGTTTATTGTACACTTAAAATGGATCCAATTGATTAACAGGTAGTCTAACCATTTACAATAAGGGTACAATAATGAACTATCAACATACATTAGTTAATGCAGTAATAAGCATTATCTAACAATTACTAGAGTATTGATAATTAACATGTAACTAATAATGGTGTAGTAATCATTTACATGGTGTTCATGTTAACTAAGTCATGTATTGATTTATACTTTATACTTTTATTTGTTATATAATAGTAAATGATTACCAGACACTAAATGAACTGTAAATAAACTCTTAGTTCACATAACTTATGTAATGGTTAACCTCTTTACCTTTATTGTATAGTGTTAGGCCTACCGAATAACATGTTTATCTTTTAGCAATCCTTAAACAATCATTTCCATATCAAACCTATAGTTAATCTTAAAATATATAATATACATTGCATTTCTGTTATTACTTGTCGGCTCTGTTGTTTGGATGTAATGAGGAATTGTCCATAAGTCTCACAACACTGCAGCCAAAAGACCTTCCTGCATGGGATCTCCAGATTCATTGACATGCAGTAAATGTACCATTGTAATAATCACTGCTACAAGCTTATATCCATAGATATGATGGTTCGGGCTGTCATTTATCACCACATATAAATGGACAAGGGATCATGTGGCTCCAGTAGGACAGTAGCAGCAGAACTGGTACACTCCCGGTGGATTTGCTACAGCTTTAATAGGATATCGAGGGGATAGGATAGAGTGCTGAGTAAGCACTTAGCCAGCCAGTGAGGACTGGAGCTCTTAGAATCCCTCCAATATATGTTGGACATAATGTCCCCCTTTATGGGGAATACAAACCACCTTATATTAAGGATCAGACCTGTTTCATATTGCATGTTTTGTTCTTTGTTTTTTTTACATTCCTGAGTAAAAAGCAGGAATGTTTTTTACTTCTCCCTGAAGTAAAAAAATCCCTGTAGCCATTCGCTTCTTTGTGGTTTCTTATTGATTGTGTCTCAGTTGTGATAAAAGATGAATACACGTGTTCTCTGTGAAAGTGGGTGAATGAAAGGAGAGTGAATGAATGGTGGCCTCACCCACTTTCATCCTCCTCTAATCCCCCTAGATCCCCCTCAGGGTCACTCACAACTTAGTCTCCTTCCTGGGACTCTACGCTGTGTTTAATTACGCGGCTGCTCGCCAATACATTCATATTATGAGCAATGCAACCTGTCTGTGCTCCACTCAGATCACAAAAAAACATGGACTCATCGCTCTAGATTAGCTTGGTGGGAAAGGTAAGTTGGATATATATATTCTTTTAAGTTTTATATACACAGTTGGGCTGCAGCTTATGGGGATTTAATATGCAGATTGCAGATGCAGAGCACATGAATTATGACCACAGTAAAACAGATGGAGCATGGAAGATGTAATACATCATCAAGGGTAGAGGGCTTACATCTCTGAGATTAGGCAGGCTGGAGTTATTAAGGAGGTTTTCTAAAACGTTTTGCAAATTAAAAGTTGAGAAAATGTGAGATGTAGAATGGCTATCCATGTAATAGAAAATGGATGCCTGTTCAAATACCATGTACCTGTTTTAATGTCATGTTATATAAAAAAGGATGCATCGTTTTTCACAGACTAAATCTGTTTCATATCAACTTTCATATCCCATATCAAACTCGACTCAATCTCAACTTGACACGAAACAATTCCAGATAATGTTAGGGATGTTCCCATGATCCCCTCTAGTGGTCACCATCTCCATGTAGTGAGTCTATTGTTGACATCTTACAGGCTAAACTAGACAGCTCTTCTGGGCATGAGCACTACACACGGCTCCGCCCGTCTCTGGGAGTCGGCAGACACCACCAACGTGGAGATGGACCAGCAAAGTGAAGAGGATATGTATGAAGCCCTATAACCCTAGCACAAACCCTATAACCATAACCCTGATGCTATGACCCTAACCATGAAACACAACCTATAACCCTATACCCTAACCCTGTAACATTATAACCATAGTAACCATAATTCTAAGCAACGCTATTCCTTAATCATTCCTTAATCCCTATAACATTAAACCCCAACCCTACAAGCCAAACCTATATAACCCTATTCCCTAAGGCTATATCCCTTACCCTAAAACTAACCTTAACTCTATACCCTAACCCTATGCCCTAACCCAAGAACATAATAATCGTAACCTATGTTACCCTGTTCCTTTACCATATAACCCTTTACCATTAAACCCCAACCCTAACCCTATGTAACCCTGTTTCCTAACCCTACATCCCTTACCCTAAAACTAACCCCAACTCTACACCCTAACCCTATTCCCTAACCTTTGAACTCAACCCTATAATCCTAGCCCTAAATCACTAACCCCCTATAACCAGTGTGCGAAATACCCTTCAATATTCGGGGGGGTCCCCATCTCCCGATTGTTGCGCAATATCGATCTAAATTTTCTCATGCAGTAGGCCTATAGCATACTTAACGCCTATTATCGCACGGCCCCTATTATTGCACAATTTCTGGTTTATCATACGATTGCGACCAACCAGCAACAGATAAAAGAAAGGATAAAGGTTCTCATACAAGAAATGTAGGCCTATTCAAGGAACAAGTATGCCAAAAATACGCTCTGTACACCTTACTTATCAATATAAAACACTGTAGTACATGTACGTGTCCATTTCACGTGGCCGTGTGCGATAATGGGTCGACCCCAGTATTATCATAGATAATTTTAACAACGTTCATTTCCGCGGAAAATTTTTGGATGTGAACCCAAAGTGTGTGAGCACACAGGACTGGCTCCGCTTGGCAAAAAATAGAACATATTTGTGAATAAATGTTTAAAATTCTGAATACTGGTGAGACATGGTGGGCTTAAACACATTTAAATGACCATTAGTGACAATAAAATATATATAGGCCTATATATATTTTTTTTGGACGAAATTTGAGACTCCCTTCAAATTTTGCTTTTGAGACTTTCAGGGGGTCTCATGGGGGGGGGGGGGGGGGCCCGGACCCCCCCGTATTTCGCACACTGGCCGCATATCATTCAAAACCCACCACAGTTGCGGCCATCGAGGACCGCGTCCGCATATGTTTTAAGTTGTCTTTGCCGCAATTTACATGACGAATCGGTGTTTCTGAAGTTGGAGAAGAAAACGCTATTCCATGTGTTAATTCGGCCTATTATTTGGCCATAAACTGAGCCATTTGAAGTTTGAAATTCATGTGGTAATGCATCTGTCTCAGCGGAGACTGCAAACGCGCTGTCAAAATATCAACTCGTCAAGTCAAAATGCGCTGGCTCTTAAAGGGGATGGGAGATGCCACTCTCATTGGTTTATTGCATGTTACGCGCAAAACACACGGGTTTCAGCCCAACCCATTTTAGATTTGCGCCGGGCGCAAAGCTCATTTATCTCGCCGTCAGAATAGCAACAGCGCCATAGAACCGCCCACAAAGTAGGCCTATTTTGACTTTGCGCCTTGACGTCTGTTAAGTATGCTATAGGCCTACTGCATGAGAAAAATTTAGATCGACATTGCGCAACAATCGGGAGATGGGGACCCCCCCGAATATTGAAGGGTATTTCGCACACTGTATGCGGCAATACATTAACAAACATCGTTTGTTACCAGTATTGTATACATTATCGTTATCGACTTGTGTTCATAATATGCATGTGTCCCCCTGTTAATATACATCGCCATGGACTGCATTATGCGTTACGTGTTTAATTTGCGTATGTTTAGACAGATGGGCGCGCACACACACGCGCATTCATTCGCTCATTCATTCATTCTTTTAAACACTCACTCGCGGTAAAACGATGTTTTCTCACGATCAAATACTCATCAATCCTAAAAGTAATGGGCTTGTACACGATGTCTGAGTATATGTGTTTGCTGTACGGTGTTTGCAGATGCATTGATTTAAGAGTAGGCCTACAACTTACCGCTGTATCAGCTGTTCTTTCCCAAATAATTTAACCAATCATTTACGCTAAAACTAGATTTTGTTTCGGAAGCCTGGAATATACTTTGCTCTAATGTATTATTGTTATTATTATTATTATTATTATTATTATTATTATTATTATTATTATTATTATTATTATTATTTTAACGCATGACATAGCCTACTATACTTCATTCGTGTTCATTCATGCAGCCCTATGGAAAGAAATGTTTCCACAATCCACACGCTATTTCTATGCAGTTTCACACGTATGAATAATCTTTGACATCATAATATTTAAATCAGGTTAATAGTTTGCATGTTTGTGCTGTGTATAGCCTACGTGTGTGTAAGCGTCGGCTATGTTGTAGTTCCGACCTGCCATGGCACGTCAAAATAGCAACAACAACTGCGCTATCCGCTATAGACCAGGTATTTTTCGGTCAGTGGCGCAATTGCATTGGCGCATTTTTTTGATCACTAAAATAGCACCAAGTAGGATCATTTGCGCCGGATCACGCCCCTGCTTTTCGCCGACACCCCTCTCCAGGCGCAAGTATAGTGGTGCCTGGTTGCTGCGGGGGAAAATCAGCTTTGCGCCGGGTGTAAACTAGCAACGACACATGCGTCGGTGTAGAAAGTCAATTGCGCCGGGCGCAAGATAGGGCCCTTCTTCTGTTTGGCGCACATGGCTAATTTGCATACGCGCACAGGACTGGCTGGCTCCGCTTGGCAAAAAATAGAACATATTTGTGAATAAATGTTTAAAATTCTGAATACTGGACATGGTGAGCTTAAACACATTTAAATGACCATTAGTGACAATAAAAAAAAAAAAAATTTTTTTTTTTGGACGAAATTTGAGACCCCCTTCAAATTTTGCTTTTGAGGCTTTCAGGGGGTCTCATGGGTTAACCCCAATAACCCTAACCCGAAAGCCCTATAACCCTAACCCTTCCTACAGCTACAGTACATGTTGTATGCCGAGGAACAGCAGCACAATAAGACAATAACAATCACTATTGTAAATGACCAACACATGTTTGTTGTCTTCTAGAGTGGAACCTGGTGGATCTTCTCACCCTCTGCTGAACATGAACAACAACAACAACAATGAAGAGTGAGGAGAACAGGAAGAGAAATCATCCCATACAGCCTCCCTTTGATGTGTTTTTAATGGCATTTCAGCTTGTGTACAAAATATAATAAAATGTATGGTGTTATTTTCCAATGGGGAAGAAAAAGTCGAAAGAAAGAGTAGAAAGAGTTAATTACGTTTTAATTACGGTTGATGACAACAACAACTACATCGGTAGAGCGCAGTGAAGGCGTTGGTGCTCAGACAAGACAGATGTGTTTGTGTCTTTTCCTTCTAGGAAGGATAATGAGGAAGATGAGAACAAAGAAAAAGAGGAGAAGGAGGCAAAGGAAAAAGAGGAACAAGAGAACAAAGAAAAAGAGGAGAAGGAGGCCAAGGAAAAAGAGGAACAAGAGAAAAAAGAAAAAGAGGAGAAGGAGGCCAAGGAAAAAGAGGAACAAGAGAAAAAAGAAAAAGAGAAGAAGGAGAAAGAAAAGAATAAGTGGGTGAATTATTCACTATTATGAGTTTGTCTGTAGTGAACAAGATATTATTTTCCCCATCAGAGTTAACCTCAGGGCCGTTGTGTTTGTGTTTTCTCAGGCCCAAAGAGCTCTTCGTAATAAACCCGGCTGGTGCTCTGTATTACAACTGGCTGTTCATCATCACTCTGCCCGTCATGTACAACTGGACCACCATCATAGCCAGGTGATGACCTGTAGAGAGAGACTACAGGAGAGATACTGGGATACTGGCTGGCTTTCGCTTGAACTTTCTGGACACATCAATAATATCACCAAAGTATATCAAATTATCTGCTGTAACAAACGGTTCAGACCACTGTGCAGGATACATAGGGTGGGCATAAACAAAACCTTTAGAAAGGGTTGGGTTTATGTGTGCATTTTTTTCAAATGTGGAGTTAGCTTCTATTAAAAATATAAAAATATATATCATTTGTTTTGAAATAATTGGGGTGAACAACTTCATGTTTTTCAGAAGTTAGAGGAGACCCCTCCGTCCCCCGTGGGATCTACGTCCATGCACAGGATTGCACATTGTTCTTCTATTGTTTTCCAATACAATACAAGAACAATACACAGCTTCCATCAACATTATGTTCCCAGCTCTCTGTTTAGTCCATTTACCCAGGGGAAAGGAGCAATCTTGGTTTTGTTGTCTCTTAGGTCATGTTTGCAAATGTATTATTCACATTATTATAATTATGTTGTTGTGAGGTTTGTGACCTTTGAGGAAGATCGATGTTCTTGTGGCCAATGGCTTAATAGGATCTAGAAGTGTAATTAAATGGCTATTTAAATTTATATGAACTACCTTTTAATTTGTATCATACTTCTTCTGATCCATATTTCCTCCAGGGCCTCTTTTGAGGAGCTGCAACATAACTTCTTCATATATTGGGTTGTTTTTGATTACACCTCAGACTTCATCTACCTTTTGGATATGGCCTTCAGAACCAGAACAGGTGAAAGGCAAATTACTTCAGGCGATCCATCCGGCATCTTAAAATGTTTTTTCAATTGAGAGGGGATTTTTATCAGCTGTTTAGCATTGGGCCATAAGACTCTTCACATGTATGTCTTCCATGCAGGTTACCTGGAGCAGGGACTGATGATAAAAGACGAGAAGCTATTGATGGAACACTACACCACTAGCTTACAGTTCCGTCTGGACGTGGTCTCCATGGTCCCCACGGACGTCATGTACCTTTATTTCGGCCTGGACTACCCTGAGATCCGCCTCAATAAGCTGCTGAGGATTGGCCGCATGATGGAGTTCTTTACAAAGACAGAGACCAAGACAAACTACCCCAACATCTTCCGCATTAGCAACCTCATCTTGTACATCGTCATCATCATCCACTGGAACGCGTGTTTTTTCTTTTCCTTTTCCAAGTACATTGGCTTCGGTGCAGACGACTGGGTCTACCCGGCCTTGGATGACCCCGAGCAGCCTGACTTTGGACTGGCCATGAGGAAGTATTCCTTCAGCCTGTACTGGTCCACTCTGACCCTGACCACCATCGGAGAGACCCCGCCTCCAGCTCTAGACTCTGAGTTCTTCTTTCATGTGGTGGACTTCCTAGTTGGGGTCCTGATCTTTGCCACCATTGTGGGTAACATTGCCACCATGATCTCCAACATGAATGCTGCCCAGGCCCAGTTTCAGTCCCGCATTGACAACATTAAGCAGTACATGCAGGTTGGGATGAAATAACTAACAGTGACTTCATGGTGTTCTTATCCTCACGTCTATCATTAATATGTTTTGATTCTCATTGGAATGTGTTGGTGTCTGTCCCTTTATAGGTGCGAAAAGTCAGCAAGGATCTGGAAGACCGGGTTATCAAATGGTTTGATTACCTCTGGAATAACGGCAAGGCCCAGGACGAAAGGGAGGTGCTGAGGTATCTCCCGGACAAACTAAAAGCTGAGCTTGCCATCCAAGTCCATATGGACACCCTGAAGAAGGTCCGCATCTTCGCAGACTGCGAGGCAGGTCTGCTGATCGAGCTGGTGCTGAAACTGCGACCACAGGTATTCAGCCCAGGTGACTACATCTGCAAGAAAGGCGACATTGGCCGTGAGATGTACATCATCAAGGACGGCCAGCTCGCTGTGGTGGCCGATGACGGGGTGACCCAGTTCGTGGTCCTGGGCAGCGGCAGTTACTTTGGCGAGATCAGCATTCTCAACATCAAAGGCAGCAAGGCAGGGAACCGACGCACAGCCAACATTCGCAGCATCGGGTACTCTGACCTCTTCTGCCTGTCCAAGGATGACCTGATGGAGTCCCTCACAGAGTACCCTGATGCCAAGGGAATGCTGGAGGAGAAGGGCAAGCAGATCCTGATGAAGGACAATCTCATAGACCTGGACCCGGCAAACATCAAGCCGGAAGTCAAGGAACTGGAGGAGAAGGTCAACCGCCTGTACAGCATCATGGAACTGATGCAGATGAAGTTGAGGAAGGTCCTTATCAAACACAAGAGCGCAGATGTGGCTCTGAGGCAGCACATCCGGGAGCTGGAGATCCTGTCGGGAGAAGAGGTGATGGACGAGGAGGACGGAGAACAGGAAGGGACCCCGGGAGAAACGGTGGCAGTAGAGGAGACGAGAGAAGAAAAGGAAGTGGAAGTGGAAGAGATGAAAGAAGGCGATGAACAGGAAGGTGACACAAAGGAGGATGTGAAGAAGGACGAGGATAAGGATGGTGAATGAACAAAACGTAGATGTAAATAATAATAAATAATAAATAAATAATAATAAATAATAAAAGAGGCTACTTATGAAGTAGAAAAAACAATTGTTTGTTTACCGGAAGCGAGTCAACCCTTGGATCATCCACATGAAGATCTGATCTTGTGCTTAGTGACAGCCATGTTATTGATGAGTTGTTCTGTCGTCTTTCATCTATCTCTAACTATGAATTTGCATTTGACCAAATTAATATTATTCAAACCAAAATTTGTGGGAAGCCAAAGAAATTGCAGATAAATATTTGACTAATATTATGATTGTAGTAGTGTACTTTTAATTGAAATGTATTTGATGTGACTTCCATATTTTAGAAACAGTGCTTTACCGATGTCGTAACTGCATCTATCTAGATGTCTTCAATCTGTCTGTTGTTTACACAATTCATATTGGGCCACCTGCTGAAAAAAAAGTAGTAGCTAGTCCAGTGGCTTCACATGAACATTTTCCCTTCATTAAATTACTGTTTGGCCTCCTGAGCTCCCCTTCTAACTTTGTTCTTTCTGTTGGAGGCCGAATTGGAGGCTGAATTGAAGCCTGGCTCCGTCTAGGGATGTCATACACATTAGTATGGTTAGCTTATTTCCCTGGACAAGGAAAGAACCTTTGAACTTTCAACTTCACAAGCTCCCTTTAAATACTAATTTTAAAGTGAAGATCTTAGGTTGCTTTCAAGCCCAAATCCAACCAGACAAGCAGCTCTGTAAAGCTGTACCTGTGGTCATCATGACCAGCCTAGTAAGACCCGGAATGATGGCTCCATTTGTCCAGAGATACAATAGGAGGACAGGCCAGACATAACCAATTTGATGAAAACCAATATTTACTAAAGCAAAGCAAACAAAATATGAATTACAATGAAGCTAGACTTCCTAGCAGTGGCGATTTCTCTAAGACTGCAAAGGAAGCTCTGCTTCCCCTAACATTTCAAAAATTAAATGGTCAAATATATACTGTTGTGTTAACATTTAATTGACTAAAAATGCGTTAGAACATGTCCATCTCGAGTTCGTTCAGAATCAGCTGCTTATCGCAGGTCGACCGACTCGATTTCCTTCTCATACATTCCCGAACTGCATTTGCCTGTTGAAGCTCAGCGTCCATCCACTTCAATTGGGCTGCATAGAACAGCTTTTTTTAGTGCGTCGAAAGTCGACGGTCATTGGATAATGCATTGGATAATGCTGCGATTATGTTCCCAGAGACGCTCAGCGTCTCTGGAGGTGAATGGAGGAGTGGGCTGGCCTGGACGCTGGGTTTCTGCGTGATGATTGGAGGGTCTGCGAAAGACTGAGTTGCCGTTTGATTGACAGCGATTTTGAACTATAAAAAATCGCCGGAACTCTCTTCATTCCTCAGTCCCATCGCGGATTTTGCAAGCGAGTCAAAAGACGAACTGCAACCTATTTCTTGATATTTGCTTGGCAAAATTGCTAGACAATTTTCATCGTACGTTTCATACACTTATTCACACAATTCCTTGCTTCAGTTTAACATAATTTCCACATTTCCTTGTTCAAGTTTAATAGTTTTGGTAGTTGGCCATCACTTTGATTCAGGGAGCCTGAGGTCTGAACTTCAAGTCCTGTATTCAGATCAGGACTTGCAGGGTGACAGGGGAAAGCTGTGTGATTTCTTGGTTTTCCTTAAAGACGAAGATGGAGTTGGACAGTGCAATGCCTCAGCTTTACAAACTGTTCTCATTAGTGGCAACAATTGGAGCTACATCTGCAGGTGTAGAAAGGAGCTTCTCCTGTTTAAACCGGCTCAAGTCGTACACCTAACACATTGGACCAAGGCCGTTTAAGCAGCCTAGCTCTGCTGGCCATTGAGAGGACACTGGTCAAGTCACTGGAAAAGACAGCTAGTTGGTATGGCATTTCCTTGAAAA
This sequence comes from Micromesistius poutassou, assembly GCF_964030765.1. Lineage (NCBI taxonomy): Eukaryota > Metazoa > Chordata > Actinopteri > Gadiformes > Gadidae > Micromesistius > Micromesistius poutassou. The sequence goes on along the minus strand of NC_140273.1, from coordinate 9,292,111 downwards.
GGAACAGAGAGCATAATTTACATATACATACATTTACAATTTATATGATGTATGATGATGTAGGCCGAAAATGAGCTTCCCCTCTTTGAAAGACAAGCAGCCGCCACTGCTTCCTAGCTCAGTCAAACACTACAAAATCCCTCATCGCTCGGAAGACGTGATGAAGTAATGTGATTAATAATGAGTTACCAGTCCACATCAGGTTAATCTGATAATCTGAATAAACACCAGGGTCATGAAGGAGTTAGTTCATGCTGCCGTTTTTGGCCAAACTAAATCAGACAAACGGCACCCATAATCAGACAAGCACCTCCCATATAGCCACAAAGAAGCCTTACCATCAGAACTTTCTTGTGTTAGTTAGGGTGCTCGACTCCCAAACAGAAGGTTCAGAGTTTGAACCTTATCTTTAGTCCACCTGTAGATGTACTTGATGCAAGATTACATAACCCCCTACCTGCTCATTAGATTAAGTTTCTTGTTCTAATCAATTGCTATATTGTCCATTCATTTGTGTCCTCACCAACATGCTGCATTTCACCCGAGAACTAAAACGTTATGTGAGTGCTTATTGGTTACGGCCCATATTGGTATAATACGAGAGCAAGGTTTTGTATTGGATTTGCTGTATCAGTCTATATGTTGTGTTCCATCCGTCTTGACTCTGAACACTAGCTGTGTGGGGGGAACTGAATGTGGAATTATGCATTTAGTTCCACCACCCAGCTAACACATAACATAGAACCAAGATGGCAAGACGAAACATGTTAACTGCTCAGCGGCTTCCTTATTTGAAAACCTGAGGTGATGAGCCAGAAAAGGTCAGTCAGCTCACAGGAAGAGCAGGTGTTGAATACCAGTATTGATTGCAGAGCTTAATGCAACAGGAAATTCATCACTGTGTTATTCAATTCAGGCCTGCGGTTGGTGAAGTTGTTGAAAAATAGCTACTTTAAAATGCAATGAAGTATTGAGTTGACTCAACTGCAAATTGACTCGTAGGTGTCCCCGACTGCCGTATGCTGTAGCTACATAGATTAATGTTATATGGCTGTGTGTGTGTGTGTGTGTGTGTGGGGGGGGGGGGTAAACATGTGTGTGTACGTGTGTGTGTGTGTGTGTGTGTGTGTGTGTGTGTTGTGACAACCCGCTCCCCACCCGGGGGAACCGGGGGGTGATGGTCGACGGGGTATACCGCCGTCACCCACCAGTCGGCAGCAGAGCGTGCGTCGGCACCCGGCGCAATCACCGGGATGCAACGCACCTGGCCGGAGGGGGGGAGAGTCAGCATAAAAGACGAGCATGGACGCACACCGGGGGGAACAAGAAGAACCAGCAAAGAGCCATTAGATAACGGAGAGTCTCACGGAGGCCACAGTTGTTCTAGTATTTGCATTGCCTTGCCTTGTACCCATTGAGCTGAATAAACGCCAGCTTCGGCTCACCCTGGAATCTGAGTGTGGTGCATTCCGTGTGTGTGTGAGTACCATTCGTGAACCGGGCTGCCACATATGGTGGAGGATGCGGGCAGCCCGACGCCACTACCTCACACGGTAACGTACCCACTCGATCCATCATGCAGAACCCCGACGGCACCGCCGCTCCCTCTGTTGTTCAGAGACAACAACAGCTCCAGGCACAGGCTGCCGCGTTACAGCGGGAGACGGCGGAAAGTCTCGCTCTGCTCCGCGAAGCGGTGATCCGGCTCACGCAGCATGCCGTCCGCGACACGCCGACAGCCGCGCCGACGGTCGCGCCGACAGCCGCTCCGACCAGCCGGCTCACCAAGCTCGGACCGGACGACGATGTCGAGGCGTACCTGGAGGTATTTGAGAGGACCGCCCGGAGGGAGAACTGGCCGGCGGAACAGTGGGCCCACATCATCTCGCCCTTCCTCACCGGTCCCGCGCAACAGGCGAGCCAGGATCTACCACCCGAGGACGCCGAGCAGTATCCAGCGCTCAAGCAGGCCATACTGGCCTACTACGGGCACAACCTCGCGGCCCGCGCCCAACGGTTTCACGACTGGCGGTTCGACATCCACGGTGCAGTGCGGACCCAGATCGCCCAGCATGGTCGGCTAGTAAGGAGGTGGCTGACCACGGGTGAGGGACCCAGCCCGGTGGATCGGGTACTCATAGATAACACCGTTCGCCAGCTGCCGGCCGACGCCCGGAGGATCCTGGCCCACCACCATCCCGAGACGGTAGACGACTTGATCCGGCAATTGGAGAACTGGCAGGTAGCCCAGCATCTCAGCGCCAGTCCCCGGACCAGCCTGCGGCCGACCGAGAACCGACGAGACCGGAGGGGGCCCCTGACGGCGTCGCGGACACCACCACCGGAGCCGCCGATCGTGTCCCGGGAGGGTCGAGAAGGGAGACGGTGCTACGCCTGTGGTCAGCAGGGGCATTTGGCACGAGACTGTCCCGGGGACAGAGACGTGTCGATGCCATCGGCCTATGCGGACGAGGGTACGTACCGGCCCTGTATGTTGGCCACCTGTTGGGCACAGGGGGTAGCTGGGTCCCCGACCATCCCAGCACGGGTTATGACCCAGGACACACAGGCCCTCCTGGACACGGGGAGTGTGGTGACCCTCCTTCGTCCCGAACTGGCGGGGGGGAAGGGTGGGGAACCTATGGAGGTGGCCTGTGTACACGGGGATACCCGGACCTATGGGTCATGCCATGTGGTCATACGGACCCCCTACGGGGTGTTCACAGCCCGGGCGGGGATCGTACCCCACCTGCCGGTACCCCTTCTTATCGGGAGGGATTGCCCGATTTTCCACAGACTCTGGGATCCGGAGCGGGAAAATCGGGTAAGGGGAGAGCCTGCTCGCCGAGCGAGGAGGAAGGGGCGGCCGGCGTATGGGGCCATCCGGATACCAGCGACCCAGGAGGAGTCATCGGCAGAGGACCCCGGGCCAGAAGGGGACGGACCCTCGCCACCTGGATCTCCAGCCCGCTCGGGAGGGCGCGCTTCTGGATCACAGCGGCTCGGACCCGGCACCTCGGATACCCTGACGGCGCCAGACCTGGACGACCCACCCGAGGAAGCAGAGAGTTCTCCTCTCACCGAGTTTTCAGACTTCCTACCGGAGGGGGGGGTAGGAACCACTCGGCCGGGCCAGTTCGCGAGCGCTCAGCTGCAGGACGACGCCCTCAAACACGCCTGGAGCCATGTCCTCGCACACGACGGACAGACCCGGGACTCGGTGAGTTGCCTGCCACACCCACATTTTAGCACCAGGGGGGCTCTGCTATACCGGGTGGTGGAAAAGGACGGGGCGGTGACCGAGCAATTAGTGGTCCCTCGGACGTATGTCAGCAAGGTGCTGTATATGGCCCACACGCACCTCCTGGGAGCACACCTGGGCATGGACAAAACCCGGGATCGGGTCTTGGCGAGATTTTACTGGCCGGGGGTGAAGAGGGACGTAGAACGTTACTGCCAAACGTGCCCGGAGTGTCAGCGGGTAGCTCCTCGCTCCTCGGCTAGGAACCCACTTATTCCCATGCCCATCATAGAGACTCCGTTCGACAGGATAGCTCTGGACATTGTGGGCCCCCTTCCCAAGACCAGCAGGGGACACCGGTACATCCTGGTGCTGGTAGACTATGCAACCCGGTACCCTGAAGCCCTGCCCCTGCGTGCGGCCACCGCTAAGGCGGTAGCGAGGGAGCTCATGCTTCTGTTTAGCCGGGTGGGGATAGCACGGGAAGTACTGACGGACCAGGGGTCGTGTTTTATGTCTCGGGTCCTAAAAGAACTGCTCAGACTTCTCCAGGTCAAACAGCTCCGGACGTCGGTGTACCACCCCCAGACGGACGGCCTGGTGGAACGGTTTAATAAAACCTTAAAACAGATGCTGAAAAAGGCCATGGACGCAGATGGGAAGAACTGGGACCAGCTGTTGCCCCATGTACTGTTCGCGGTGCGGGAGGTGCCCCAGGCTTCTACGGGTTTCTCTCCGTTCGAGCTCCTGTACGGGAGGAGGCCTCGGGGAATCCTGGATCTCGCCAAGGAGACCTGGGAGAGTCAACCGTCACCCCACCGCACCGCGGTGGAACACGTCGAACAGGGTTAGGGTTAGGGTTAGGGTGAGGGACCGTATGGCCCAGGTCTGGCCCATCGTCCGGGAACATCTCGGGCGTGCCCAGCAGGCCCAGGCGAGGGTCTACAATCGGGGAGCCCAGCTGCGCGTCTTCCGGCCTGGGGATCTGGTGCTGGTCCTGGTCCCGACGGCGGAGTGCAAGTTCTTGGCCAAATGGCAGGGGCCATACGAGGTGGTCGAGAGAGTTGGGGAGGTAAATTACCGAGTGCGTCAACCAGGGAGGCGTAAGCCTACCCAACTGTACCATGTGAACATTTTGAAGCAGTGGAAGGGGGGAGGGGATCCGCCCGATCCGGCACCCCTGGGGTTGGTGGCCCGACGAGGAGTTCCGGTGGTCCCGGTAGGAGAGGACCTCAGCCCGGCCCAGAAGCAAGACCTCGCCGACCTGGTCCTGCAACACCAGGACGTCTTCTCCGAGCTCCCGGGTCGGACCACGGTGATCCAACATGACATCCGGACGGCGCCTGGAATAAAGGTGAGAGTCCCGCCCTACAGAGTTCCGGAGGCCAGACGGGCGGCGATCCAGGAGGAGGTGGCCCGGATGCTGCGGCTGCACGTCATTGAGGAGTCCCGCAGCGCCTGGTCCAGTCCAGTCGTCCTCGTGCACAAACCTGACGGGAGTTACAGGTTTTGTAATGACTTCCGACGGCTGAACGAGGTGTCCGACTTCGACGCCTATCCCATGCCAAGGGTGGACGAGCTGATCGAGCGACTGGGACCGGCCCGGTATCTCACCACCCTGGACTTGACCAAGGGATATTGGCAGGTACCCTTGACCAAGTCCGCCAGGGAGAAGACGGCGTTCGCGACCCCGGATGGCCTGTTCCAGTACACCGTTCTCCCCTTCGGAGTCCATGGAGCCCCGGCAACCTTTCAACGCATGATGGACCAGATCCTGCGGCCGCACCGGGCCTACGCCGCCGCCTACATAGATGACATCATCATCCACAGCGACAGCTGGGATGTCCACGTCCGACAGCTGAGGGCCGTCCTGGGCGAGCTACGGAAGGCGGGTCTCACCGCCAATCCGGCCAAATGCCGTCTCGGGTTGGAGGAGACGGCCTACCTGGGCTATCAGGTGGGTCGGGGAAACGTCAGGCCCCAGGAGAGCAAGGTGGCTGCCATCCGGGACTGGCCCCGACCGACCTCCAAAAAACAGGTAAAGTCGTTCTTAGGGCTGGTCGGGTACTATCAGCGGTTTATACCCGGTTTCGCCACCCTGGCCAGTCCTATGAACGACCTGACCCGAAAGACATTGCCAGACCGGATCCGGTGGACGGAGGCGGCCGAGAAGGCCTTCGAGTCGCTCCGGGGAGCCTTGTGCTCCGAACCGGTGCTCATAACCCCAGACTTTACTTCTCCCCTCATAGTGCACACCGACGCCTCGGAGGTGGGGCTGGGGGGAGTCCTATCCCAGGTCCGGGCTGGAGAGGAGCACCCCGTCACGTATATCAGCCGGAAGCTCCTCCCCAATGAGAGGAATTACTCGACCGTGGAGAAAGAGGCCCTGGCCATCAAATGGTCGCTGACTAAACTCAGGTACTACCTCCTAGGTCGGGAATTCACCTTGGTCACCGATCATGCGCCGCTGAAATGGATGGCCGGCGCCAAGGACTCCAACGCCAGGGTGACGCGGTGGTTCCTGGCCCTCCAGGACTTCCGTTTCAAGGTGGACCACCGACCTGGCAGAGAACACGCGAACGGCGACGCCTTGTCACGCCGGGATGCCTGCCTGGGCTGGGTTCCCGGGGACCGGAGGCCTCAGCTAACGGGGAAGGGATGTGACAACCCGCTCCCCACCCGGGGGAACCGGGGGGTGGTGGTCGACGGGGTATACCGCCGTCACCCACCAGTCGGCAGCAGAGCGTGCGTCGGCACCCGGCGCAATCACAAGGGATGCAACGCACCTGGCCGGAGGGGGGGAGAGTCGGCATAAAAGACGAGCATGGACGCACACCGGGGGGAACAAGAAGAACCAGCAAAGAGCCATTAGATAACGGAGAGTCTCACGGAGGCCACAGTTGTTCTAGTATTTGCATTGCCTTGCCTTCTACCCATTGAGCCGAATAAACGCCAGCTTCGGCTCACCCTGGAATCTGAGTGTGGTGCATTCCGTGTGTGTGTGAGTACCATTCGTGAACCGGGCTGCCACAGTGTGTGTGTGTGTGTGTGTGTGTGTGTGTGTGTGTGTGTGTGTGTGTGTGTGTGTGTGTGTGTGTGTGTGTGTGTGTGTGTGTGTATATGTCTACAATATGTACAAAATTCCACTGCAAGAGTTCCCACCCGGACTAGGCCCTGGCAACACATCAGTCCCAACCTCCATCAACTACACTGGCTCCCTGTGCAATACCGTATTCACTTCAAAATCATTCTCCTCATTTACAAAGCACAACATAATCTTGCACCTTCCTATATTTCTAACCTCCTGATCCCATACCAACCAACCCACACTTACGCTCCACTGAAGCCCACCTCCTTTCAATCCCCACTGCCCATCTCCGCACCATGGGTGACCATTTAGCGTGGACGGTCCAAAACTCTGGAACTCCCTCCCACTTGCACAGCGTCTAAGCACTTCGCTGTCCACTTTAAAATCACGGCTCAAAACGCACCCATTTGCTCTGGCTTTCCCCTCCTACCCCTAACGCCCCCCCCCCCACCTCCATTTCTTTCTTTCCATGTATCTTTTTCCATTCTTTTATTTACTGTTTAGTTTTTTTTTTTCTGTATAGTGTCTTTAACTAAGTGTTCAGTGTCTGTTTATATTGTCCCTGTTTGATGTTTAATGCTATTTTTACAATTACTGGACAGTGTCCTTGGATGACATGAAAGGCGCTTTCAATAAAAATGTATTATTATTGTGTGTGTGTGTGTGTGTGTGTATGCCTGTGTATGTGTTGAATCTGTGTGTGTGTGTGTGTGTGTGTGTGTGTGTGTGTGTGTGTGTGTGTGTGTGTGTTGAATCTGCGTGTGTGTGTGTGTGTGTGTGTGTGTGTGTGTGTGTGTGTGTGTGTGTGTGTGTGTGTGTGTGTGTGTGTGTGTGTGTGTGTCAGTTCGTCAAGAATCTGGAGTTGGGCCTAAAAGCATATTCCTTCCTGCTGTTCCTGCTATCACCTGAGGTGTGTTCAAAGTAGCAAACATAGGCGAACGTTCTCGAACGATTTGAAACATGTTCTGTTAAGCATGCTGATGTCTTCAAACGTTTGCGAACATAGGCAAACTGTCAGAAGAGGTATTTCTCCGCAAGCAGACATGGATCACGGATTGCAAGAGATGTGCTCCCAGATGGAGATTAACCTGGGTATGTGTTGAATTTTATGAACTTGAATATAGCAATTGAAGTTGTTAATTTATCAATGTCCCAGTTACGCTGCAAAGCGTATTTTCTGAAAGTGTAGAGCAGCTAGTCTGTTTTCCTTAACAAACTTTAGCTTTGTTAGAGTTTTTTTGAAAAGGTAATAGTCGGTTATGGGTGATATGTAGGCTATTTAATTAATGTAGACCTAAAGCTGACCCCACACTACAAGATAAATGTCCCGATATCGTGGCCGATTTGCCCCTTTGGTGGCGTTCCCATGGCAGCCGAATCGGGACGAAAATCGGCCAAGATTATCCTGTCTGCCGTAGTGTTCTAAGATAGAATCTCATAAACTTAAGACCACCCGATCTCAAAATCGGGGTTATCCAACATGATAGATATTTTCGGAATGTTGAGTGTGTAGTCAACATAATAGCGACGCACGCACACACACACACAGACATGAAACGTCCACAATCCTGCTCTATGCTCTGTGATATTTGGTTTATCATTTCTATTAACTTCTGCGAGGCGCATAAAGTGGTCATGTAGATCGGTCGTCGGCCCGTCTTTTGCACGGATCACACTTGAGCACCAGAATGTAAATTGTCATGAGACATTGTAAATGTTCACAATCCTGCTCTATGCTGATATTTTGTTTATCATCATTACTATTAACTTCTGCGAGGCGCATAAAGTGGTCATGTAGATCGGTCGTCTGCCCGTCTATTGCGCGTATCACACATGAGCAGATCTTGCACACGTCAGTCGTGTCCCTTGGCTGTCCTATTTGTTGTATATTTGTAGATGTTGTTATTGTCATGCGTGTTCTGGTTATTTGTGCATGATTAAACATGAGTCTTTATATGGCGATAAAACAAAGCTTTGTTGCGTTTTTTTTTCTTCTTTTTGAAGTTGGGATTGGGGGTGCGCCAACCCGGTTGGGACGTAGAAGGGGGTGCGCAGGAAAAAAAGTTTGGGAACCGCTGCTCTAGATCTACAATCTCTTGTCTCTCGATCTCTTGTCTCGTGCTGGATGACATAGCCTACACGGCCGAGAATCGGATAAGATTATCCTATAGTGTGTGGTGTTCCGTCTTGTGTTCGAATCTTATGTAGGATCGGAGAGCAACAAATCGGCTGCGATTCTCTTTATTCTCGTTATGTGACTCAAAAATCGCATAAGATTAAAAAATCGTGTAGTGTGGGGCAGCCTTTAGACCTTCTGTAAACTCGTTACTTATCATGGAGGCTGCAGCTAATAAAATGCCCTTTCTTGTCGCCATTTTTTTGTTTACAGTTTTTTTACAGATTGAAATGAACATTTAGAACGTTGTCTAATCATTTTTCAAATCCTATTGTTTAAAGTCAACGTGCTCGCTACGAACGTTCGCCTATGTTCACCGATTCTGAACGCACCTCTGGTGTCTGTCCAGACCGAGGACATTGCCAAGACAACATTTATAACCCCTAATTTGGTCTTTCAATTTTTACCTACGGCGTTCAGACTCAGAATTAAGACCACCTCATCAGATGTAGGAGGTGCATACTTTGTGAGAGCTCAGGTCAATTTAAAAAAAAGCCAGGGTTTTGCTCCAGTGTGACATTGCCACTGGCCTAGCAAACGGCCCATCTTTTCCTCCTTTTCGTTTTCAGGGATTCTGTCAACGACACATTGATGATGACTTGGTTGGGCCCCATCAGATGTAGGACGTGCATACTTTCTGCCAGAACATTTTCATCACTTCATGAAGGCTTCTTTGAGGGCTGTCCTGATGGACAACAGCTGGTACCTGGTATGAAGTTTCCTAGTCAGCGTCTTGCTGCCCTTCTGGAGAAGTCTTGTGATCTGGAGTAATCCTGTGTTCCAAAGAACCTGCGCATGGTGAAGAACATGTGTGTCCGTCGTGATGCCTATAAGGGTCTGTTGAGGCATCCTGTGATGGCCCATTCCTCATCAAGGAAACAAAACATTCCTCTGTGACATCAGAGGTAGACCGGGGGGTGAGTCTTGGTGAGTCGTCTCAAGGCTGCCCACCTGGATCCAGTCTGGCATGTTAAGCCAGGCATTCCCCCTGCCCTAGCTGGATATTTGCTTCTGTTTTCTTCTTTTTGTATTTGTTTGGATGCTTTTGTATTTTTTTTGTATTTTCTTGTTTTTTTGTATTTTTTTTTAAAAGGTGTCATTCCCTGAGAAATAATTTATTAATTTTTAGTACTACTTTTTGAAATACAATAGATCACTCAGAGTTGCATATAGCAAATGAAAGAAAATAGACGCATAAACGAGCAAATCAGAAAAGCCTCACCACTTCACCATTTGGTGAATTAGTATTCATGGCCTCGCCCACCTTGGCTTGCGACGGCCCACGGGAAGATAGTGTTGAGTTTATGTGTAGCTGCCATCAAGGACAGTTAAATAAATAAATAAATAAATAAATAGGTTAATAAATATATGAATATAAATCAATGAGTTCATGAATACACATACATTAATAAATAGTAAGAAGTGAGTAAGAACAATTTAATGTTAAAAAATATTTTTGTTTGTTGTGTTTATTTGTTTTCATTGGAGTTCTAAGTCTAGTCTTAGGGGCTTGAAGTGCGTCATGACTCATGTCGGACCCAAAGTTCTGAAGTTACAGGCGGGGATGGGGTTTTTGAAGGGATTGGTACAGTTTTTGGAACATGCTTGCGGTACCCAATATACCTCAGTTGAGAGCGCCTATGCAGGAAAGTCTTGATGTATTTTGTGCATACATTGAAGTAAGGATTTGTGTTTAATGAAGAACTAAAGACCCGTTGTTTTTTATTTCTCTTGAGTAAAGCGGCCAATGAGGTACAGTTGCTATCTTGCTACTATGTGTTGATAGATGTTAAAGCTAACATGACTAAGGTTATATACGCTATGTATGTATACGCTATGCTATGTGTTTCTATGAGAAGGTAATTATATGTTTATGTATTTCTGTTTCTGTATGTCTAGTTCTCAAGGCACGCCTTTGCACATACGTGTGAATAAATGCGACTTGAGAGGAGTAACATCATGCCTGTGCTATTTATGGCGAGAACAAATCAACGTTGCATCTCTTGGCCAAGAAAGAAGAGTTGAGGAAGAAATGGTTGGATTGGACATTACCACTATTTCAACATTTATGTGCACGGCGATTGAACACAGAAAGAAGAGCCGCCACGGGGCACCGCGGGCAAGTTGCCCAGTGGTTCTCTCTCCCTTTCTCTGTCTCTCCCTCCTTCTCCCTCTCTCTGTGTGTCTCTCTCTCCTTCTCTGAAAGTTTAATTGGTTTCAGTACTGTGATGGACAGTGCTGTTAGCCAATCAGAGGCGAGTCATTTGCATGTCATGAGTAAGAGCCAAAATCATGTCGTTCCTCCCCACTCACCTCCTCCACCGCACTAGAACAGCGTGAAACAGGAGCACAAGAGCATTTTTTTCACCAAAACAGACTCACAGGGCATTCATTGCTACTAGTGACCACCGCAAAATTAATGAAACTGTCCAAAATCCACTGAAACAGTGGGTTCACTGGCTCTTTAAACTGAAATGGTGTTATTAATGGTGCATTTCCACCGCAGGGTATGCTTCGGACCCAGCATGCCTCAGCTCAGTATTGAGGGTGCGTTATAGCCCAGCTCGGTTACATGTCGCGTTTCCACCGCCACTACCCTTACGGGTGGGGTTTAAGCCAGACGGCGATAGCCACAGCAGCTACGTAAGCATTGTGATCTCATAGCAGCCCGACACAGTGTAGACTGCTTATAAATCCAAGGAAAAAGAAGAATGCGCACAATGAATAAAGAATAACAATGTAGGACGTCCAAGAAGGACTGCAAACTTTTGCGCAACATTTTCTTCCATAAACGAAGCTTTCGCCATTGTCCAGAAATACCTTGCGGGTACTGTGTTTCTTTGTTGTTATCCCTCTGTCGCACGGAAGGGACGATTCTGTCGACCAATCAAAGGACGGTGTGTGTAGCTCAAACTTGCCGGGACCCTTTCAGGCGTCTCAGTACCCCAACGGAGCAGTACTGCGGGACGAGAACGGCTCAATACGGCTCAGTCCGGGTCACGCCCACTTTTGGCGGTGGCAACGTGACCCGTGCCGCACCTTTGCAGACTGAACCGACCCGCACCCTGCGGTGGAAATGCGCCATAAGTTCTCGTATCGTGTCGGTATCGGTAGGCCTACTCTGTATCTAGCTCACCGTGTGTGAAGCGGAGGTGTGGCCTGGGTTCAGGGCTGATAGCCCATACTCTGCTAAAGCGTCCACCTCAGACCCCTCCTGAGTCTCCAAGACCCCCGGTCGCAACACCATCTAGTACACAACACACCGCGCTCGGAACTCGTCGATTAAAATAGGAAACAACGCTGGAGACCCAGGCGAGGAAACCAAAAGATGTCTGAGTCGGTCTGTATCCGTGTCCTCTACTGGAAAACACACACACACACACACACACACACACACACACACACACACACACACACACACACACACACACACACACACACACACACACACACACACACACACACACACACACACACACACACCACTCTATCTATAAGTCAGCCTTATTTCCATCAATGGACGCAGCAACCACTGACCTCAGCAAGGCCTGATAACATTCAGGATTCAAGATTTTTATTACTTACACATTTAAAAAGTTATGGAACACAACAAATAGACTGATGCGGATACAACAAATCCAATTCAAAACTTTGCTGTCGTATTATACCAAATATCTGTTTATATTTGAAGTGTGACCCCAAAAAATAAATATAATTGTAAACCATTAGCATTTTGAATGAGTGCAAAGGGGATCATATAATGATCAGGAGTGTGTGTGTGTGGGTGTGTGGGTCTGTACATGTAAGTGTGTGTTTGCACGTAAAGCTTTTCCATCAACAGCTGAGGAATGCCATGAAAGTCTCATGAAAATATCAATCAAAACAATAGTCCCCCCATACGGTTTGAAGAGATATGGAATTCCTAGTCCACCTCTGTGAGTCGTGACACTTCAAGTACTTCTAGATCTGAACAACGGAGGAACGACGAGGAGAGCGGTAGACGTTCCCGCCATCGCTCTGTGTCGCTATCAGCTGGCCAGTTTGAATTCTAAGGGCAACGTTCGTTCCCTTGCATCTTCAATCATGTCACAGTGGCAGAGAAACGAAAACTACTTAATTCACAACACAAAAAATAGATGCTATTGTGATTCAACAGTGAATAACATGTTCAACCATAATAGCTGAGGGCTATTGTTATTGATGAATATTTTGAATGGAATGTAAAGGCTTCATCTAAATATTTCATGTTTTCAACATTTGAACACATTTGAACATCCGTGCTCTGCATTATTCATCAAATGGTAGAGCATGGCGTAAACACTGCCAGGGTAAAGGGTTTGATGCCAACTTGTGCCACTGATGTTGAGAAACGTATTTGTAGGCACTTTGATTAAACACATCCACTGAACGGTGTTCCTTACAAGATTTTGTTTAGTATATATTCAGGTTCCATGCGCAAGTAAATGGACCAGGAAATGAAACTTCAAATGCTTGCTCTAATATCATCATAACCAACGGGTTGGTGTGAAAATGCACTCCATCCTGTATAACCTTGAGTTAGCTAAACAGTTAAACAGTATAATGGTTCTCTCTTGCCTGCCGTATAAAACTGAAGTAGAAGCTGTACTGTTGGTACATTTGGAAATAACTACCTGGAAAGATCATTTCTATGTACTGTGGCAACCCTCGTTGGGGAGTGAACCTCCTGCTCCAATCAGGACCCGATTTAACCAGGCAAAAGCCAAAAAGTCACGTTTATTGCAAAATTAAAAGTACAAAGATAACCAAAATCTGGGAGGAATTGACGGCCCCGTCACCCGGAAGGACCGGTCTCTCCACACGTGAGCCCCATGGCTGGGAGAGCCCTGCATGAGTGTAGAAGCAGGCTATTTAAGCCCTGCTTCTCCACCTGTTCCTCAGGTGCTCTGCATCTGGCTAATTGGCAAGCCCGGGTTGCCACAGTACGCCAGGCTTGCTGCCTTGGACAATAGGCTGAATTGCAGACTCAATGTAAAGCATTTGAGCTGCACGCTGAGTAAAGTGCAGCTCGATATATAGTTTCATTATGCTCCCTTCAGATCAATTGAGCCCATTTATAGTGGAAACAAATTGCTACTAGGAGGCAAACATCTTAGGAAAGGTCTTTTTGTTTGGCAGATTGGTTATGGTTGAAGAAATACGTATATTTCTCTTAAACGCGGCATTTTTTTTAGGAATGACACAACAAGTGTCTGTGTGTTTGTTCTGTGTGGTTAATGTTACTGCAACGGACTTTCCTACTGCATCCGTTTCCACATCCGTTGCCCCGGTGATGACAGCAGATCGCCCTGGGGCCGCTGTGTGTTTGGCATAGTTTGGACAGAGACACATTGTTGACATTTGTGGAGATGATCCCGGACGTGGCACGCGGCTTTATCAGAGGGAACCGCTCCAAAGCGCTGGCTAGACAAGGTCAGGGAGGGCTGCGGGAGATGGGCTGTCCTAGGCCTGCAGATATGTGAATTCCATTTAAATGAGCCGGTTGTGGCACCGCCGTGGTCCTCTGGTGAACGCGGAGACCCTCCTCAGACGAACCCTTCATGGCTTGTAGTTGTAATAATCAACACTCCTTACGTAGGATGTAAACAGAGGAAGATGGACTACTATTTTGTTTTTCAGAGTAGCTATACTTACATATACATACAACCTCATAAATATATCTTCATCTGTTTACATCCCGCAAACATTATGCTTTAAAGGAATGCATAAAGGGGCTGGAGCAACGTCTCTGGCTGCTACCAACACTGATGGATAGATAGATAGATGTATTCTTTATTGATCCCCAGTGGAAATGTAAAGATCCACAGGGGAAATTCAACACTGGGAGAATCACAGAGCCTGTGGTTGAGGTAAAGCACCGGGCGGTCCATGTGTTGGCCTGGAAGACCAAAGGCAGCTTTAAGGGGCGGCTCACCAGGGGTGGCTCACCGGGTACCATTAAGACTCAGTCCTTACCACAGCAACCCAGGTTAAATTCCTACCCGTGGACCTTTGCTGCATGTCTTCCCCTCTAGCTCCCATACATTCCTATCTAACTCACTCTATAATAAAAGCATAAAACCTGCAAAAATAAATATTTTCAAAGGAAGCTTGAAGTTAGGGGTGTGTAAGAGCGGCTCTCCGCCGAGAGCCATTTCAACCCTCTTAAACGACATCTGGTGCTGCTCGGTCCACTGGACCTGATCTGAAGAACTTCTTTCGGGGGTGGTCGCTCATGGGACTGGTAAGCTTAGAAGAGACGGGGATGAACCCTCTATAGTAGCCTGCCAGCCCCAGGAATGGATTTAGCTGCTTTTTGGTCTCAGGCCTTGACAGCCTCTGACTGTGGTATCCCTGCTACCGTACCTCCCTCCATCCAATCACACACTTCCTTGAGTTGGCCTGGAGCCCCACCCGCCTCAGTGACTTGAGCACCATCTGCTGAACATGTATAGTACCCTCTAATCTGCCTGGATTAGGCTCACTTCACCAAACTGTCTCCACAATTTAACTGTCAACTGTGGAATAATGTTTGAGAAAATCTGTTCAATAATAATAATAATAATTCAGGAAAATTATTACGAATCCCTCATGTTGTGGTCATTACTTAGTAGTTGAAATTACTAAAATAAATAAATAAACATATATACACCTTGTTGTGTCTAAATTAGCATTTTATCGTTGGGTTGGGTTCATTGGAACTTCCAGGATTGAAGATTAGAATGCCAGCGGTGCTCACAGGAGGGATGACCGCTCCACAGCTTTCTTAGTGCCTACTTGAGTCGTGCTTCATGCTATTCTGATCATTTATTTTCTTTTGCTTTAAGAAAAAAGCTCCATAGTCGATTTGAACAAAGTATAATGAATGATTTGTGTCTCTTTTCACATTTTGTCTAACGCATGGCGTTCTGTTTCGAGGTGAATCTTAAAGAAAGGATCCCATATAATGTTTGTTTTGACTGGTTTCTAGTACATTTCATGTATAGTATTTTATTTAATTTTTTTTTTCTGCATACAATTAATTTGTGAACCTATGTTATATATTTATGTCAGGCATTATAAGACCATTCCAATCTTGGCCTGTTAGAACTTTAAATACACTTCCATCTTTTAACACAATCTGAAAAAAAAAAATCTTTAAAGGACCCTTATATCACAACCATGTGTGAGGCTGATTAGCCGTTACCTTCTAATCTACCCTCTAGTGACATCACACATGGGAGTGTCCACCCAGATGTTTAATAGGGCGACCAAACTACCAGCCTACCCCCTGGACTGAACCAACTGGTAGACTCATCTGTCTGTCTAAATAGTGATTTGTGATCAACTCTAGTGATTTGCTGACAGTACAGTAGTGTATAGACGTAGATTTTCATGCACTATACTGACATGTCCATGTCATCGTCAGTCAACAAGATGGTGAGCCGTGGTGTCCACTGATGATGACAACAACACGGTGAGCCATGGGCTGCGTGAAGACTGGGCTGAAGCCCTGCATGTTTTAGGAACAGATACGGATATCTTCATCCCTTGTCATTCCGATCATGCATTAAAGCCTGCGATAATAACATGTCCCCCTGTACTTCACACTACTTTGCACATGCACATTTTATGTGAGTTCGAGAGAGAGAGAGAGGGAGAGAGAGAGAGCGAGAGAGAGTAGAGAGAGAGAGAGAGAGAGATTGTGTATATGTGTGTGTGTGTATGTGTATGTGTGTGTGAGGTGTGTGTGTGTGTGTGTGTGTGTGTGTGTGTGTGTGTGTGTGTGTGTGTGTGGGGATCCCTCTGGAGAACAAACCTGCAGGATAAGCACAGAATGTCCTCAAATCCCAGCAGCGCCCCTGTGGTCAACTGGTTTTGTTGTGAAAACTGGCAATTCAATTGAAAATGAACATTGTATTAAACAAATTAAAATAATAATTTAAAATATGAATAAATTATTATTTATAAGTTGTATTATTTCAATGATTAAACATTTTACAAAAACAAAACACAAGACCAACCAAAGCGGAAATGCATTCATCATCGATTTGTAACCCACTGGACATGCAGTCATTTCAATCAGTCAATCAATCACTGCGCCCCTCGTGCGTCACTGGGCGCGCGTGGTGACTGCCTGTTGCTGCAGCTGGGCGCGAGAGCGGTCTACTTCACACCTCCTCCGAAACAGACAGTGAACATGTCTACTAGAACAACAACCTCTCAACTCATATTTTCTTTTCTTCTGTGTATGCAGTTTGTCCGTGATATTCCAAACGTGGACTTTTAAAGGTAATTGGGAATTGGCGGTTCTTTATTGTTTTACCCGAGGGCGCGCGCAACGGTGGGCATACATCAACGTCATACAGCGGCTGCTCTACCAGCGCGAGACCACATGTGTAGGAGAGTTTTATTGCAACTAAACACTTCCGTTTTAAAATAAATAAATAGAAGAGAGAGAGAGAGAAAAGTAAGAGCAATGGCAGCCGTGGCACAGAACGTGTCCACCGTGCCGGGGAACATCACCAACCAGTTCGCCCAGCCGCCGTGGCGTGTGGCGCTCTGGTCGCTCGCCTACAGCGCGGTGGTCGCGGTGGCCGTGTTCGGCAACCTCATCGTCATCTGGATCATTCTCGCCCACAAACGCATGCGGACGGTCACCAACTACTTCCTGTTGAACTTGGCGTTTTCCGACGCGTCGGTGGCGGCGTTCAACGCGCTGGTGAACTGCATCTACGGCGCCCACGGGGACTGGTACTTTGGTTTGGCGTACTGCAAATTCCACAACTTCTTCCCCGTAACTGCCGTGTTCGCGAGCATCTATTCCATGACGGCGATTTCGGTGGACAGGTAAATAAATAAAAAGTCCTGAAAGTATGGTGTTACTGGTGATATGCACCCCCCCACCCCCTCCATTGTCTATCTTTATCATACATGTGCTGTGATGCATGAATGTGACACGCCTATGGCTTTATGCATAATCTGGATGTAATGGACAGAGTGAATAAGTGGCGCCTGACTCACGCAGCCTTGTATCCATCAATGACATAATGAAACATCCACGCCGCGTGTACGTGGAGCGTGGCAGGATGACACTGTAAACTCTTGATTAATATTGCCATACATATTGGCATCTGCTCATTTGATTATGACCTCATCCTTCTCCACCCGTCCAAGCTTTCACAGTTTAGGTGCTACAGCCTTAAAGCCTACCCCGTGTGTGTGTGTGTGTGTGTGTGTGTGTGTTTGTAATTTTATGCCTCTGCATCAGTGTTCTGTGTGCATGTGGTATGTGTGTGTGTGTGTGTGTGTGTGTGTGTGTGGGAGCGGGCACAAGTGTGTTTTTGTGTGGATTACTGTGTGTGTGTGTGTGTGTGTGTGTTTAAAGAGTGTGTGTGTGGTTAATCTTTTTTGCTGGGTTTTGTGCCAGCAGCCTTTGTGCGATGAAAGTGTCTCTAACCACACACAAATGTGCGCATCCATTCACACACCCTCTGCTGAGACGCTTATGCAAATAATAGCGTGTTTCCCCCCCGCTTCACCTGACTCCACTAACAACCAGCGGCCCTCACTTATTTATGCACCCTCTCCTCCCCGCCGCGTGTCACCAGAGTACTATGCCTCCATTAGCTCAAACGATGGGGTCATCAGCCCTGCTCAATACATGCTTGTGCATCTGAGTAATAGGATGGACAGAGAGATGCTGTGTGTGTGTGTGTGTGTGTGTGTGTAGATATTCTCACCTGCCCCTCCTCCACCCTCGTTGATGACATGAGCAGTGGGGTTGGAGGATGAAATGCGTGAGTGATTGCCGTTGTACTGGGATGATGGACACTCTGCCGCTCGTATGGATCGCGACCCCCCTGCGGTGTAGGGCCTGTGAGGGTCGCCTCTGAGGATTCCTATCTCTAAAAGTATGCACTCGAAGGAATGCCTCCACGCGTATGCCGACCGGCGCACCAAACAGACCCCTCTTCACCCGATAGTTTCAGTTTCATCTCTCTCTCTCTCTCTCGGCCCATACCCCCTCTTTATCTTTCCATTTTCTCTCCCTCCACCATCGTCTCTCTTTTCATCGTCTCTCTGTTCTCCATACTCTCTTACATTTCTACCTCATCCTCTCTTTCGTGTTCCATCTCCCCCACCCTCATGGTCCCTGTTTTCTTTTCTGTTTGCCTCTTATATTATCTCAAAGACATTTTCTCTTTCTATTTTCTCTCCCTGTCTCGGGTGTTGTTTCCTAGATGAGGGCCTTATGCACACCTTATTGAACCACTTTGAAAACGGTTGGCGTTAATCAAGGGATCTCCGCTTGACGTAATCAGCGTGCTGTTGAACAGGAAGTCCACAATTATAGATGGAAAAAGCTTGTGCGAGACCACGATAAAATACAATGTCATCATTCTCTTTTCTAATTAGTTAATATTTGAGATTCGGGCACAAAATAAATAAATAAATAAGTCTTTTCTATCAGAGAAATGTGGAAGAGTAAGACCAGGACACGCTGGTATAGATTATATCTGTATAATACTGTGGAACTGTGATAATGTATAATAATAATATATAATTTTCTGTGGATGACTATGTAAGATGAGCTACATAACTCAATATTGTACTATGGGAATGTGAGACTGGTTTTCTTCCTTCCTTGCTTCCTTTCTTATTTAATTCCAGCCTTCTTTCCTCCCTTCCTTCCTCCATCCATTCAATCTTCAGTCCATTCATTTAATTCCCTCCTGCAGTATTTTAAACCCCCTGTGGTCAAAGTCACATTATTACACCCCAGAAAGCCTCTATGTTGCCTATATCCAACCATATACGTGAATGTAGAATCCATTTAGGAAGCGTGCACCTGTGTATTTGGCCGTTAAGAACTGGTAGTAATAAATACGATCAATAACATATTGAGAGATAATCTCAATACATTTATGAATAGTGTCTTCAGCCTGAATTCTGTCCAACTGTGGATCTTGTATTTGTTCAGATAAATTATTCATATTAAATATATTTCTTCATACAAATGTATCAGGTGGCTTTGTGAGCGCATGTATCGATAGATAGATAAAACTGTATTAATCCCCCGGAGGGGAAATTCCTTTGTTACAGCACAGCAGCAGTTGAATACACATACAATACAATAAAATATAAATACAAAGTAGTGCTAATGAAAACAAAAATAGCTGCTAAAGTATAGGCTAAGGTAAGGACGAACAGAGCAAACAGGGTAAACAGGACAAACAGTATAAACAGTATAAATGATGAATGATGAAGTGGCCCAGTGGCCCTATCACAGCGGTCGGTATCAGAGAAGACATGATCCACATCAGGCAGTGAAGGTGAGCGGTGGAAGTACACCGAGCGGTGCGTCGTACCCCCAGGGCCCCACTCTCCTTCAGCCAAGGCAGCGGGTTGGACGGGTCGGGTATTTTTGGTCTGAGACGTCCCTTTGAGTTAATCAACTGTGAGCAGGGGCAGAGGACGCGGAGCTGACCTGCCATGTTTCAGACTTAACCCCGGGTCCTGTGTCTCCTAACCCTGCGCTGTCCTGCGCTGCCTCTTGGCCCCTGTGTGTCTGTAAATGGCACCAGGCCACGTTACGCGAGCGTCTGTGGCCTCACTGCTCTGCGTCGCAAAACCGTTGGCTTTGAGGCCACCGGCATCGTGCTAACCAACAGCTAACCAACAGCTAAACAACTGCGAACCAACAGTGGCTATGTGAATGGAAGGTAAACCTCAGGAGAACCGCGTTGGTTGTTGCTAGCAACAACCAACACAGGATAATAATTAAAAAAAAAAATTGGGAGCTACATTTTACAATTTATGTTGCTTCTAAATCCTTGATGATGATTGATCAGCTCCTAAACTGAGATCAGATAACAGGTTTTTGTCTGTTAGATCAGGTTAGTTTGATGTGTTCGAGAGATGACTGTGGTGGTTTCTAGGGATTCCTGAAAAACACAGGGGTACGCCTCTTCATGTTGTGAATTCCCGTGGCTACCAGCTGCAGTCAAACTACTAGTAGCCTACTCTTCACATCTTGAAATGCTGATTTGCTGTCATTTATGTGTGTTATTTGGTAAGTCAATAAATAGTTGATAAAGTCTATAAATGCCCTAATTGATTCGATCATTGATTAAAACAATTATAGTTATATCTACATAACCCTGCCCTAAAATTCAAGGATTGTAAATAAACTGCATGTGAAATGTTGATTTGCAGTCAGTGTTATTCGGTCAGTCAATAAAGCTACAAATCCCCTCATTGATTCAAATAATTGATTAAAAAATAATTGTTAAATCTACATAACCCTTCACAAAAACTCAATACGGATTGTAAATAAACTGCTTTCATGGAACACTTTGCTAACCAATTAAAATCCTCTCAAATGAGTGCAGCTGGTCAGGATAAGACAGCCACCTCCACTACTCCATGGACGTCTTCCCTGCGTAATTTTTCTGTTTGATTAGGTTAATTTGCACCACACATCGTATCCACATTAAAAAGATCACTAGTTGCCAATCAGAAACGAGAGAAGATCCAAGCATCGGTGTACAGACTCCCAGTGTAGAGACCCCCAGTGTAGAGACTCCCAGTGTAGAGACCCCCAGTGTAGAGACCCCGAGTGTAGAGACCCCCAGTGTAGAGACTCCCAGTGTAGAGACTCCCAGTGAAGAGACCCAGTGTAGAGACCCCCAGTGAAGAGACTCCCAGTGTAGAGACTCCCAGTGAAGAGACCCAGTGTAGAGACCCCGAGTGTAGAGACCCCCAGTGAAGAGACTCCCAGTGTACAGACTCCCAGTGTAGAGACCCCCAGTGTAGAGACCCAGTGTACAGACTCCCAGTGTAGAGACTCCCAGTGTAGAGACTCCCAGTCTAGAGACCCCCAGTGTACAGACCCACAGTGTAGAGACCCCCAGTGTAGAGACCCCCAGTGTAGAGACCCCCAGTGTAGAGACTCCCAGTCTAGAGAACCCCAGTGTACAGACCCACAGTGTAGAGACCCCCAGTGTAGAGACCCACAGTGAAGAGACCCCCAGTGTAGAGAGTCTCTACACTGGGGGTCTCTACACTCCCCCAGTGTAGAGAACCAGTGTACTTCAGGTCTCAAGTCAACACAGAATAATAACTTGGCCTTTCGGGTTAACTACCTTGCTCAGGGAAAGCCTGACTCACAAACCACATTCGTAATCTCTGTCAGGAAATCAAACTCCAGTTACCCAAGAAAGTGCTCTCCACTTTCGAGCCTGTCCATGAAACCGATACCCCATTTCAAAATAAGACTTCATGTAAGGCAATGGGTTCACCTGCTCCTCTTAGCAGGGCTGCTGAGAGTCCCTCATAATACTCTTGATGACGGTCCCTCATCCCTCAGTATTGTGGGTATAGAACTGCAGTGGCTTTGGTGTTTGACCCCATGTCCTCTCAGGCTTCCATGTTCAATATGCCCTAGTCCCCTACAGGCTCCTGGGATGACATGTATCTGACCTCAAAGCAACCTTAAAGCAACCTTAAAGCGACCTCAAAGCGACCTCAAAGCTAAATGACGAATCCATTAACAAGGGTTCAACAGAAATGTCAGCCGGCAGAAATTCACAAAGTAGAACTCAGTGTGTGTGTGCACAATCGCAAATGTAACAGTAGGACAGCAAAAAGGCAGAGGAAAAGGCACCCGGCTCCTCCCGGCTGACTTGCTGGCTGCTGCGTTATCAGTGCGGTCACGCTGGGATCACACAGGCTAAACACTGATGCTCTCACTGTGTGTTCGCTCACGTGTGGCAGCAGACGGGCTGCCATGATATCACAGTATAATGCGTACATGTGTTCATGTGCTATTGATATCTGGACGAGGTTGGTGAGACTCGCAAAGCTGTCCCCATTTAGTAACCCAGCTCACTGTGAAGTCTGGCAACGCATCACTGAGGGATGCGTTTGGTGTGTGTGTGTTGGTGTGGGTGTAAGTGTGTGTATATGGTTGTGAGCGTATGCATGTTTGTGTGTGTTTGTATTTCTTTGTGTGCATGTGAACATGTATCTGTATGCATGTGTATCTGTGTATGGGTGTGTATATGGGATATATACAGTATATATATATATATATATACTGTATATATATACACTGTATATATATATATATATATACTGTATATATATATACACTGTATATATATATACTGTATATATATATATATATATATATATATACGTATATATGTAAGTGTATATGTGTGTCTATATCTGTGTGTGAGTTTGTGTGTGCATATACTGTATGTGTTGCTGTGCATGTTACTGTGTGTGTGTGTGTGTGTGTGTGTGTTTGTGCGTGTGTGTGTGTGTGTGCCCCTTTGAGTGCAATCACTGCGGTGACATTGATGTTGAGCCATCCTTAAGGACCCATTTCATTAGCATCTCATGAATAGAAGTTAGGCTGCAATACAGTCGCACAGTGCATGGGAAAGTTGTGCAGGGCCTGTGTAAATGGTGTGTTAGTGGGTTAGTGGGAGGAAAAGTGGTTTCATTGTATTGTAGGTTTCATTAATTATCTACAAAGTTACAAATTTGTTTACTGTGTCATTGTCATTTGACTTAACCTAATTCATCCTGAACTTTGAAGGTTTTATGCTAAAAATATTACAATATAAATATATGTGATTTTTTTTATTGTATGTATACATATATAAATATATATAGAGAGAGATTGATATATTATAAATATATAAATTATTATAAAAAAATGCATCCTCATTATATGATTATGCGATAACAATCAAACACTACAGATGAGACTCTTATAGCTAAGCCCATCTGACCTCTGCCCCTCCCTCTCTGCAGGTACATGGCCATCATTCACCCACTGAAGCCACGGCTCTCCGCCACGGCCACCAAGGTGGTGATCGTGTGTATCTGGGGGCTGGCGATGGTACTGGCCTTCCCCAACTGCTTCTACTCCTCCATCAAAAAGCATCGTCACAGGACGCGCTGCTACGTGGACTGGCCGCGCGGGGCCCAGGACTCCTTCATGTGAGACCATGTCTTCCTGCTTCCTAACTCCTATCAGACATCTGGGGAAGCCTCGTTTGCACACTGGTATCAGGGGGCTGGATAGGGCTGAGGTTAGGCCCAGACATCTAGATAGGCCTTGTTTGTACCAGGGGGCCCGGATGGGGCCGGGATAGGGGGCTCCACTCCCAGTCAGAACGGGACTGGGCCTGGGCTACATCCCAGATGTCCTCAGTCTACCCGTAGGCATCCTTGAGTAATTTCGACCTTCTCTGTCATTTTTTAATTCAATTTACGTCCCTTTGGGGCATACAGTGCTAAATTAATAATGTATATTTAGTTTGTTTTAAGTTGAGGATAACTGTTCAGGGCTGGATCAAATAAATAAATGTTATGTAATATGTTTAAAATCCTTGTTTTGAAGATGATTCATAATGACATGCATTGATTGACCGTAGCACCCCCCCCCCCCCCCCCCTCCCCCACCCCATCCCTGACAGGTACCACATCATCGTGGCCATGCTGGTGTATTTGCTGCCCCTAGTGGTGATGGGCATCACCTACACCATCGTGGGGGTCACCCTGTGGGGAGGGGAGATCCCAGGGAACTCCTCTGATAACTACCATGGACAGCTGAAGGCCAAAAGAAAGGTACGGGGGAAACATGGATGAATATGAACATGAACATGTTGTTGTGCCGTAGGAGCAGAGGACCCTGAGCTGGATGCAGTATCGCTGTGTGTTTTTGCTTCTAATAGAACTCAAGTCCTGGATGCGAAAATGCGCTCTTGTCAGTTGAGCAATCTATCCATTAGATTAGTGCGAGTTAAGGTGTAGGGCGTGATGTTGTGCTGATGTGCATCATGGGATAAATGTGGCACGCTAATTCACTCCTACACTTCGGAGAACTTTGTTTTTTTTACCCACTAAATCAATTTGGAAATTGGAAAAAGAATCCGCCTTTCATTCCAGAAACCATAATAATTGGGAGCCCATAAAACACAGAGCCCCCGCTGTCTCAGAGGTGGGGCGGGCCCTTGCATGCTATTAGGCTGAGCCTCTGGCACAAGTCACCCTGAAGGTTGGCTGGAGGCGTCCTATTTCTCTGATAAATCCATTCTGTTATTCGTTATTGTTGAGTACAATGCACTGGAGATGGACCCCCCCGCTGTGTGTGAACCCATGAGGCCGTGCTCATGGTCATTTGTTTTAAGTTGCTGGCTTCCTGGGCCCTTGTGCCCAACAGCGCATCTAGACTTGTTTAAAACCCTGGTGAATATTTATGGTCACATTCAAGTGTGAACTACGTTCAGTGTTTTGTAGAACAGTGCAGTTGGTGATGGAAACTACATTCAGTGTTTTGTAGTTCAATGCAATTGGTTATAGGAATTACATTCAGTGTTTGTGAATGAATACGCTGCAGTTGGTGATAGGAACTACATTTTGTGTTTTTTTTATGAATACACTGCAGTTGGTGATAGGAACTACATTCAGTGTTTTTTTTTATGAATACGCTGCAGTTGGGGATAGGAACTACATTCAGTGTTTGTGTATTAATACACTGCCATTGGGGAAAGGAACTACATTCAGTGTTAACATATTAACATGGTTAATGGTAGTGGGAACTACATTATAAATTACATTTCCACTTGCATGAAATTGGAATTCGGCCCTATTTCATATTGTATGATTACAAACAACTCCAACATCAGAAAGTATCGAATCCATTAGTGTATATACATTATGAAGCATTGCCATGATTTCTCATGGAACCTCCATCCCAAAATGTTACCGTATTCATCACACTTTTCACCGTATCGTACTAGTTCCCCTGTGCTTCCAGACAGGTCTTGGTGCCTTAATGAGGGCAGGACATGAATGCGTTAGTTCACAACTACTGAATCCCTGATGTTCATATACCTGACAACGTGTGACTCTGCTCATGGCGTCTTGTCAAAGTGCTCTCAGAGCTGTTGAGCGAACCGTTCTGTAAATTACAGACGTTGATCGATGGCTGAGCCGTGGATCCAACGCTATTGCAGGTTTTTTCCTCCAATCAAATAGCCTTTCCCTACGGGGGTGGAGTTCATTATTTACAACGTTGGGTTAGTAATTTATTTCTCTGTTCCTTGGGGGCAGGGGTTTTGTATCAATATTAATTCAAGTGGTGTTATTACAAAAGTGTGCGTGTTTGTTTGTGTGTGTGTGTTTGTGCACACATGTGTGTGTGTGTGCATCTGTTTATATATGTTTAGTTACAGTGATATTGTTGTTTTGCTAAATGGTTTTATATCTCAGGGCATTGGCTGTTCTTGAACCAATAACACCTGCTTACTCAAAACAAATACAATACTGTATGATGCACTGTTGGTAGGGTTGTTGGGGGGAAACATTTATCATTGGGGCACACAGTAATTCAGAACGCCTTTGGGGCCGAAAAAAATCTGGCATGTCTTAGCCATTTGATTAGAATAAACTAAATATATTGCTAAAACAAATTATTGAGCATTTGGATTTAAAGTAAGTCGAAAAACCTTTATTTGAATAAAATCATTGTATTCTTGCATTGTAGAAATACAGATTGTTCAGTTGGTGTTCTTTAAAAAATAAGTCAAATCATTTTTGATACCTATCTTTATCTGTACGAAGTGCACTGAACAAACATCCACATTTCTTGATGTAGCTATGACAACAGACCCATACAAATTATATAGTCAGTTGGAAGAGTTTAATTGCATGGCTTTACCGGCGATTTCTGTGAAAAAAACCCAGATTAAACGCCCTCCGGGCCAAGACTTCCTCACGTGTGTGACATTTAATTATAATTTTTCTTAGAATGTTTTGGTCCAGATGTAATTTCTGCTAATCTCTATGAACATTTCAAAAGAAGATATCTGAGCTAACAAAAAGCTACATCAGCGTGAGCCGTGACCAACAGGTTCGGAGATGGTTGCTCTCCGCAGGGACTGTTTATCTGCATTCAACAGAAGCCCGCTCAGACGTGATTGGTCAATAATACTTTGACTACAAACAGACTACAAATGGAGGCCAGAGTGCTTCCGATACCTAAACCTTGTTGTCTCCAGATTCTGCATTTGATTCATATGTCATTTGCTTAAGAGGTTATTACGATACACACACATGTTGCTTCAATACAGGGGGCGGGGGGAACATCAGAACAGTATCAATCTAACATCAGATTAGTATCAATCAATATCATATATTGATTATCATCCTGTTGGGATTGACTGTGGATATGCATATCATCTTGCTGAAATGCTCTATTTGAGTGTGGTTTCCTTCCACAGAGAATTTACAATTGTAAAAATCATGGAAAGTATATTTGTGGATTCACAGTTACTCGCCCAGTGCCACTTTGACGTAAGCTGAAAGCTCACTTTCAGGTTCATCAGACTTGAACAGACGGTCAAGTGTAAGAGTGCAAACGACAAACTCATGTGTTTGAATGCAGCCGAAGCCAATGGAAGCAATGTACTCCACATTCACTTGTTAGTTTTTGATCTTATTCATAGTGATACACGTGGATTAGAAAACCTTTACCGCAGGGTTGTGTCGCTGAATTGCTCTCACCTTGTACTCCATTCACACCTTCTCAGGCCTTCTGCAGTGCAGCAGAGCTACATAAAAGTGAGAAGCGTTTTTTTTGTATTGTCGCATCAGTTTTAGTCATCCACAATCGCCTCCTCCGATAAATGCCATTGAAGATAATCATGCTCTGATCGTTACAGGCTTTATTAGCCTCCTGCTTCTGTTGACTCAAAGAGTCCCCTGATAATCTCTAGAGACAGCGAGAATGAAATTAGATCGACCACTCTATGCTAATCCTGATCATTGATCATAGACTTCAAACGTATGTGTGTGTGTGTATATGTGTGTTTGTTTTTATGTGTGTGTTTGTGTGTGTTTTTTGTGTGCGTGGGAGTGTGTGTGTGTCCGTTCTACTGAAGGTTGTCATGCTTTGCATGCCACTAGAGAATGTAGAGGGGAGCCAAGACAGTAAGGGCAGAGATTGCGCGCCAACCCTCCCTGCACTTCGCCATAAATAAAACATCTTCCACCGACAAGCTCATTCTCCTCTGGGATTTTAATGCGAGAGTGGGCTCTGACGGGCTCTGGTGCACTATGGAAGGATGTGCTTGGGCAGCACGGTGTTGGTAAGCTCAATGAAAATGGTCTTCGCCTCCTCACTCTCTGCTCTGAGTATCGGCTGGTCATCACCAACACCTTTTTCCAACTGAAGAACAAATTCAAGACCTCCTGGCAACACCCCCGCTCTAAACACTGGCACCTCCTGGATTACATCATTGTCCGCCAAGCTGACAGGAAGGAGGTGCGAGTCACAAGAGCCATGCGTGGAGCGGACTGTTGGACCGATCACCACCTGATCAGAGCCAAACTCACCCTGGAACCCTGGAACGTCCTCCACTGAGGAAAACGCCACCCTGCAGGAAGCTCAACTGTGATGCACTGCAGTCCCCGCACTCAGTCAACCAGCTCAGGGAACAGATCGCCTTACAGCTGTCCAAACTCCCTGAGACACCAGCTGATCCCACCTGGGATCCCACCTGGAGCAGCCTACGCACTGCTATTTACCAGGCGGCCGTAGAGTCTGTAGGGCACACCAGACGGAGACACCAAGACTGGTTTGACAATAGTGCACCAGGTATCCACAGCCTACTTCAGGCAAAACACAAGGCTCTTGCAGCTCACCTCTCCAATCCCCAATTACTGAAGGCCCGCTTCAGCAACATCCGGGTTGAAACCCAGCACACCCTCAGGGCCATGGAGAATGACTGGTGGGCAAAGAAAAGCAGCGAGATACAGTATCACGCGGACACCAACAACTCCCATGCTTTTTATGACGCCATCAAGTCTATCTATGGCCCGCAGACGAAGAACATAACCCCAGTCAGATCAGCAGATGGTACCATCCTATACAAGGACAAACAACAGATCCTGGACAGGTGGGCTGAGCACTTCAACACCCTGCACCTCATACCCAACCCAGATGGACACACTTGCCGACCTCCCATGCCTG
This sequence comes from Micromesistius poutassou, assembly GCF_964030765.1. NCBI lineage: Eukaryota > Metazoa > Chordata > Actinopteri > Gadiformes > Gadidae > Micromesistius > Micromesistius poutassou. The sequence goes on along the minus strand of NC_140273.1, from coordinate 9,263,553 downwards.
CCAACCCTCACCAATCTGGACTCCTCCCCATGTTTTGCAGAGGTACGGAAAGCCATCGCTGGCTTAAAGAACAACAAGAGCCCGGGCCTTGATGGAATCCCGGCAGAAATTCTCAAGCATGGCGGATACCTCCTCACCCGGAGCTTACACCAGCTGATCATCACCATCTGGTCTTCAAAAGTCATCCCACAAGATTGGAAGGATGCCAACATCATTACAATCTTCAAGCGCAAAGGTAACAAAGCAGACTGCGGTAACAGCAGAGGCATTTCCCTCGTAGCAGTTGCCGGGAAGGTGCTAGCACGGATCATGCTTCTTCGACTAGCATCCCATGTTGCCGAGAACATCCTCCCGGAATCCCAGTGTGGTTTTCGGCGAGAGCGAGGCACCGCGGACATGATCTTTGTTGCTAGGCAGGTACAGGAAAAATGCAGAGAACACTGCAAAGACCTGTACCTAGCTTTCATTGATCTGTCCAAGGCCTTCGACACAGTAAACAGGGAGCTGCTTTGGGAAGTTCTGGGGAAGCTGGGGGTTCCACCTAAGTTCAGGAATATCTTGCGGCAGCTCCATGATGGGATGCAAGCCTGTGTGAGTGTTGGTGGCCAACAATCCCCATTCTTCAGTGTGGATGTTGGGGTCAAGCAAGGGTGTGTCCTTGCCCCAACCATTTTCAACATCTTCCTCTCCACCGTCACCCTCCTCTCCCACAAACTCCTGGACCCCTCTGATGGGGTACAGATACAGTACAGACTGGATGGCAACCTATTCAATATTCGGCACCTCCAAGCCCTCACCAAAACCACCACCCAACACATCTTAGAGCTACAGTATGTAGATGACTGTGCTCTCCTCGCCCACTCACCAGAATCCTTACAGCGTGCGCTAAATGTGGTTGCCTCCATATTCAGCACCATTGGTCTCCAAATCAACATCAAGAAAACACAGATAGTTGTGCAGGAGTCCACCCCCCAAACTCGTGTGCCCACCTTCACTCTTGATGGTCATCCCCTTGCCATCGTCCCAAACTTCACCTACCTAGATAACATTCTGTCCCCCTCTTGCGGCATCGATGACGACATCCAGGTCTGCATCGGTCTGGCCTCTGCTGCCTTTGGCAGGCTTGGTTCCAGGGTCTTCCGGAACAGGGGTCTCACCATCTCCACCAAAGCAGCTGTGTACAAGGCAGTCTGTCTCTCTACACTGCTGTATGGCTCGGAAACCTGGACACCCTACCAGAGGCACATGCGAACACTGGAGGCCTTCCACATCCGTTGCCTGCAAAGGATCCTGGGTGTGTCCTGGGAAGACAGGGTGCCCTATACAGAAATCTTTGACCGGACCTACACACCTAGCATCGCCGTGCTCCTTGCGCAGAAACACCTATGCTGGGTTGGGCATGTGATCCGTATGCCTGCCCACCGCCTCCCCAGGCAAATCCTCTATAGCCTATAGCCTGCTGATCGCCATACCTGGAGATCCTCCTGCCACCAGGGAACTACTCACTTTCAGGAGCAAGCCACAGAGAGGAGGGCACAGCGACGTGCACTTAGGCATCAGCGTGCTGCAGGGCCCACACCCTCCAGCGCCACGTACCTCTGTCCCTCTTGTGGCAAAACCTGCGGATCCCGCATCGGCCTGCACAGCCACATGCCTATGCACCGCTGCAACACATCCCAATAGATGTCCATACATTTAATTTGGAGCAACGTCATCATCGCAATCGATGGACTGCCATAACGTGTGTGTCTGTGTGTGTGTGTGTGTGTGTGTGTGATTGTGTGTCCGTGTGTGAATAGCTGTGAAAATGGGGCTGATCTTGAATGGACAGCAGTCAAAGTGTATGACATGGCTAGCTGAACACATGGCAGACAGGAAGGAGAGTGCTCATCACATTATCTCACCCAATTACTTTCCTTTTTGACATTAAAAGTGTCAGCTGTGGTTTTCCATTCAAATTTTTAGTGGCGTTTGCCCCGTTTTCCCCTTCAAATCATTTATCGAGATTGCTTTTAAAAATTCAGAGCTTAGAAAAATTCTTTCATGTGTCTTCAACTTGTCATGATTGCGTGGGTAATTAATTATTTATTGGATTTGGATTCTAGGCAGAGTATGCCTCTTTCAATATAATTTTGCCTTATCTTCTAACTGATAACGGAATACCTACCCACTGATGAACCGAATGAGAAGAGACTTCACCACACAGCGTTCCCTCCCTGGCCTGACCCATCAGGTCCAAGCTGTCACCAGCGCTCAGCTCACAGCCTCACAAAGTTCAACGATCCTCCCTGCGCTCGGAGACACTTCTCTTTCTCACAGCCCCAGGAGAAGGTCAACACTCTCCTTCATCCTGGAAACAGAAAAACAAATAACTTTCTGGTTCTGAGGGCAGCCCTGTCAGCGTATCCCTCCTGTCCACCTGTCTGCCTGTTGCAGGAGGAACACGTTCTCTGTGGGGGGGGGGGGGGGGGGGGGGGGCTCGGTCACCACAGGAGGAGGCGTGTTCATGTATAGATAGCATGTTCTTCACATGTTGGGACCTCCTGAGGTGTATTGCCTGTTGCGCTACCATCAGGTGGTTGAGTTGTACACCACCACACAAGCTGTGAGGGCGGAGTCAGGGTTTGTCAAGAAGAAAATAAGAGAGGGGCTTTCTTTTGTAATGGATTTATGGAGGAGTTCTTCAAATAAACACACAACATTCGCAGTAGAACCAGGACTGTCGTGGTTCTACTGCGAATAGGGTAGTAGGGTGGTAGGAATAGGGTAATAGGGTGGTAGGAATAGGGTAGTAGGGTGGTATGAATAGGGTAGGAGGGTGGTAAGAATAGGGTAGAAGAGGGGTATGAATAGGGTAGTAGGGGGGTAGGAATAGGGTAGTAGGGGGGTAGAAATAGGGTAGTAGGATGGTAAGAATAGGGTAGCAGGGTGGTAGTAATAAGGTAGTAGGGGGGTATGAATAGGGTAGTAGGGTAGTACTGATTTCCGCAGTAGAATTCAGTACTACACTAGTACTGAATTCTACTGCAGGGGTAAGGTATATGACTCCCAGTCCAAAGGGTTCTGGGTTTGAAGCCACATTCCTGTAGTCTACCTGTAGGGGGCCTGTAGCCTAACCCTATCTGCTTCTTAACTGTGTGGTAAAACATTTCCTCATTAGAATTTAGGGTTTTGTGCACTTACAATTTTATATACCCTGGACTGGTTGCACACATTTCAATACGTGTCCAAGTAGAGATTGCCTCGGCTGCAGTACTGACCCGTATTATCCCTTTCAACCGTGTCTCGGAGCAGACGTTCTGTCAGCTTTAGGCCTCCCCACACTAAGAGCATCAACAAAGGCTGACATTTCTTGTGTCGTTGAATTCCCAGGAGGCTCATTAATCCTGAAAGGATGAGAGGCTCCTCACTGTAGAGGTGGAGCATATTAAGCATATAACTCATTATAACGCCACGGTGCATGGAGCATAGCATATACAGAGTCACTCATTATAAAGCTCATACACAATGACGGTACTAAAAAAGTATCACACCCCCCTACTTCCTAGAACTTTCCGCCCAAAACTGTTTTCATTTGTATTTGAATTCCCACTGAAACAGTGGGTTAACCGACACTTAAACACACCTAAACCTAACTGTAACCGTAACCCGTGAACCTTACCATAACCCTAACCCTTACCGTAACCGTAACCCGTGAACCTTACCATAACCCTTACCATAACCTTAACCCGTGAACCTTACCATAACCCGTAAACCTTACCATAACTGGGTTGATTTGCAAAAGTAAAACCAGATCTGCTGGACCAGGTCCAGAGAGGTGGAGCTGGACCAGGTCCAGAGAGGTGGAGCTGGACCAGGTCCAGAGAGGGTGGAGCTGGACAAGGTCCAGAGAGGTGGACCAGGTCCAGAGAGGTGGAGCTGGACTAGATCCAGAGAGGTGGAGCTGGACCAGGTCCAGAGAGGGTGGAGCTGGACAAGGTCCAGAGAGGTGGACCAGGTCCAGAGAGATGGAGCTGGAATAGGTCCAGAGAGGTGGAGCTAGACCAGGTCCAGAGAGGGTGGAGCTAGGTCCAGAGAGGTGGTGCTGGACGTCAAGCTCCACCCATTTGGCTCTGCAGTGAGGACCACAGCAGGTGGGGGTGGAATAAATAGACCTAACACCTATAAAAGCGCACTTGCGGTGTGCAAGGGATGATTAATCAACACGGGGGCGGAATCTGAACCGCTTGAGCTTTACCCTTGTGTACAAATAACCCATCTCTCTCTTGGGGGGGATTTCATCCACAAAATTGAACAATAACAACAGCAGAACATAACATCTTCAACCCAGCTAGGTGGCTTTACTGAGCTCCTTAGATACCAGGACACAGGTAGATAATGTAGAAACTCTGTTGTGCATAGATAGGTCAATGCACCACAGGCGTGCAGCCTCACCCAGCTCTAATCAGCACGACCGGGCCAGGTGAGGCTGCTTCAACCAGCCATCAAAACACCCACATTCTCAGTGAGAGACCAGGACACAGGTAGATGATGTAGAAACAAGTTTATTTGTGAGTTGGTAAGATGTTAAAAGGTGAGCAGATGTACCTTGGTGACATTTCAGAGCAAGTGTGTGTGGTGATGGCTGTGTTAACCTGTGTGCATTGATAGGTCAATGCAGCCTCGCACATCTCCCTCCAGGGTCTAATAAGCACACCTCTGGCCTGGTGAGGCCGCTTCAACCAGCCATCAAACACACATTCTCAGCGAGATGTGATCTATGCCATTTCTCTATTTTTTGCCATTACTCAGTAGAAAGGCACTCTAAAGTGTGTTGGCACAATGGAAGCTCTCCCAGTGTTGCTTGTACCACCCCTGGGGTCACCCAATGCCCCCCTGCTGTGCGAGTTCCACTCGTCACGGCAGGAGGTGGTCCGCAAAGACAGGACATACGTGACGAGAATGTTCGTCAACTCAAGTCTGTCACCGGGTCTCTCTGTCTGTCTCTCTCGATCTTTCTGTCTATCTCTGTCTCTTTCTCATTCTGTCTCTGTCTGTCTGTCTGTTTGTCTGTGTGTCTCTCTGTCTGGCTGTCTCTCTCGATCTTTCTTTGTCTGTCTATTTGTCTGTCACTGTCCCTCTCTCTCTGTCTATCTGTCTGTCTGTCTCTTTGTCTGCGTCTTTCTGTGTCTTTGTCTCTCTCTCTCCCTATATATATACTGTGTTTATAGATACATATACAATTGCATATCTCTACTAGGAGAGAAATGAAAACCAACGTTTGATGTAGAGTGATGAAACCCTCTACGTCCTCTGTCTCTCTCAGTCTCTTAGTCTCTCTTTCTCTTACTCTCTCTCCCTCGCTCTCTCTCTGATGAAATATGATGAGCACAATGGCACAGAGGCTTGGGTATGGTGGTGGCACCATGAGGGATTGTGGAGAGTGGTCCTGTTAAAGTGCCCTGCCATAGATGGCCCTGCTAGTGTTGAGAGGCTGGACAATCCCAGCATACAATCCTGTCTCTCTACAAATAGGTTATATTTCCGGTGAAATGTAGGTGACCGTACTTTTCATTGTATGAGTTGGACTGGAGATAAATAGATGAGTCAGACTTTAGAGTATCTGAAGGCCTCATAATTACATTTAGCCATTTTGCAGATGCTTTTACACCAAGTGACTCAAAAGTGATGCCGTGAAACAATCGCAGCATATCATAAAAGTACCTTTATGGAGCACTGTTTAAACCAAGAGCATGCAATTTAAATGAAAGTAAAAAGATTCAAAGTTTAAAAAAAAAAGTGGACAGAATGCAGAGTAAAATCATGTCAATCCAACCCGGTATCACGCGATTTCGTGCTCATGCGCACGAACGTTAATCTATTGAATCGTGTCCCACAGCACGATTGTCCGACTTTTTTCGTTCTACACAGAACGAAATGTAAACCAATGCATTCTGAATGGGAGCGTTTCTCCGATTTTTTCGTGCTACACAGAACGAAATGTAAACCGATGCATTCTTAATGGGAGCGTTTCTCCGATTTTTTTCGTGCTACACAGAACGAAATGTAAACCAATGCATTTTGAATGGCAGCGTCAGAGAGAGAGAGAGTGAGTGAGTGTGTGTGCAGACAGTACAGTGCACCCTCTAGTTATATACAGTATATCAATATGTCCGATTTTTTAAGCAGACCTCCTCAAAAACTGAAACAAACGTCCCCCACAGAACGAAATGTAAACCAATGCATTCTGAATGGGAGCGTTTCTTCGATTATTTCGTGCTACACAGAACGAAATGTAAACCAATGCATTTTGAGTGGCAGCGTTTTTTTCGTGCTACACAGAACGAAATGTAAACCGATGCATCCTGAATGGGAGCGTTTCTCCGATTTTTTTCGTGATACATAGAACGAAATGTAAACCAATGCATTTTTAATGGCAGCGTTTTTCAGACGAGAGAGAGAGAGCGAGAGAGAGAGAGAGAGAGAGAGAGAGAGAGAGAGAGAGAGAGAGAGAGAGAGAGAGTGTGTGTGTGTGTGTGTGTGTGTGTGTGTGTGTGTGTGTGTGTGTGTGTGTGTGTGTGTGTGTGTGTGTGTGTGTGTGTGTGTGTGTGTGTGTGTGTGTGTGTGTGTGTGTGTGTGCAGACAGTACAGTGCACCCTCTAGTTATATGTATGTCAATATTTCCGATCTTTAAGCAGACCTCCTCAAAAAATGAAACGAACGTGCTCCACAGAACGAAATGTAAACCAATGCATTCTGAATGGGAGCGTTTCTCCGATTATTTCGTGCTACACAGAACGAAATGTAAACCGATGCATTTTGAGTGGCAGCGTTTTTTTCGTGCTACACTGAACGAAATGTAAACCTATGCATCGTGAATGGGAGCGTTTCTCCGATTTCTTCGTGCTACATAGAATGAAATGTAAACCAATGCAGTGTGTGTGTGTGTGTGTGTGTGTGTGTGTGTGTGTGTGTGTGTGTCAATATTTCCGATTTTGCAGAAGACCCCCTCAAAGACTGAAACGTATTTTTCGTGCTCCACAGAACGAAACGAGAGAGAGAAAGAGAGAGAGAGAGAGAGAGAGATAGAGAGAGAGAGAGAGAGAGAGAGAGAGAGAGAGAGAGGCTTCAGAAGGGGTGTGCGCAGATAGTACACTGCACCCTAGTTATTTTTATGCCAAAACCACAATTGCATCAAAGGGTAAATGTAATGTATTAGGGATACAACTGATTTCCCTGCTTTTAAGAGCAGACCTCCTCAAAAACATTTCGTGCTCATGTGCACGAACGTTAATCTATTGAATCGTGTCCCAAAGCACGATTGTCTGACTTATTTCGTATTACACAGAACGAAATTCAAACCATAGCCTTTCAATTGGGATATTTTCTTTGACTATAGAAGGGGTGTGCGCAGATAGTACAGTGCACCCTCTAGTTATTTATGTGTCAAAACAACAAATGCATCAAAGGGTAAATGTAGTGTATTAGGGATACAACTGATTTCCCTGCTTTTAAGAGCAGACCTCCTCAAAAACATTTCGTGCTCATTTGCACGAACGTTAATCTATTGAATCGTGTCCCAAAGCACGATTGTCTGACTTATTTCGTATTACACAGAACGAAATTCAAACCATAGCCTTTCAATTTGGATTTTTTCTTCGACTATAGAAGGGGTGTGCGCAGATAGTACAATGCACCCTCTAGTTATTTATGTGTCAAAACAACAAATGCATCAAAGGGTAAATGTAGTGTATTAGGGCTACTCTGATTTTCCCGGTTTTTACAGCAGACCTCCTCAAAAACATTTCGTGCTCATGCGCACAAAAGTTAATCTATTGAATCGTGTCCCAGAGCACGATTGTCTGACTTTTTTCGTTCTACGCAGAACGAAATGTTAACCCATGCGTTGGAGCGTTTCTCAGAATATAAACATGTAAGGTCTATATATATATACATAGGCGTCAGTTACGCTGGGGACGCTGGGGACAAGTCCCCACCAGTTTTCGTCAAGATTCATTTTGTACCCAGCACTTAAAAAGACAAAAAACTTGAGTTTAATTATTATGGATTATTACACGGCTCTTCTCAATGCTGTGGTATGCGCTGTTCACTTGCATGGTCCTTCCGGACTTGCAGTGGTGAATTATTTTTCGATAATTGACCGTTGTATAATGTCCGCTGTCAAGGAAAGTGGCTCTGATTCACGTCTCTCGTATCACTCCGCAAGTAGTCCGGTAACTTATCAACCCCAGCGTATTTGGTTGCTAAGCAACGTCAACGTCTTTGGCGGACTATTTCTCTGCTGATCAACACTACGAATGGTAATAACAAATGAATTGTAAAAAGACACACAAAAAAAAGGCGCGATCGGGATTGTTGACGTGGTTGTTGACGGGGGGGGGGGGGCGCGCGATCGGGATTGTTGAGGGGGGGGGGGGGCGCGCGCCCTAGGATGTTCATGTTTAATAGACATGTTTCATTTGGGCGCCCCCAACACATTTTGCCGCCCTAGGCGATCGCCTAGTTCGCCTATGGCAATCGCCGGGCCTGAGAACAAGACCCTTCAGGGCGAGACACCTTCGCATCGCGCGGTGTCCGGTTCGCCCTGTCGGGGCTTATTTTCCCGATAATGACCGGCGTTCTATAGATTATCCCTTACTTATTTTTGTATGAGCTGCCAGCCTGGCTTGGACAATGAATGAGGTATTAATACCAATACTCTTTGGCTGGGATGCAATGATGAGGCATCAGACAATCAAGTCGTTTTAGCCTGAATACATGAAGGTAAAAAGCACCAGAGCAGGTCGGTAGTACCATGGATACAGAGCGATCACCTGTTGAACTAAATGGATGTGGTAGGCGACACCACGGGATGCATCTGCAGACCACTGCCACATAAATAAAGGTAAGACGCGATATTTATTGCTTAAGATTTGCTGGTGCTGTGGTGAGGTGTTTTGTGTTTTTTTGCACTCAAGTGGTCGGCTGTTTTAACTCGATTGAAGTTAGCCATAGCCACCAAGTAGCCTAACTTATCCATGGTTTGCGTTCGTACAGCGTTGGGTGTAGTGGAGATGACGATAGTGGAGTAATTAGTGGAATAATCGTATTGGGGAGTGCATGAGTTTTGGTCAGAATGCCTGATGTAGATTGGATGGATGCGTGTTGTTGAATTGAGAACAGCCCATGATGTGATACAGCGTTCAGCTGTGCAACAAATATGTGTTGCTTTTTTAATCAGTTTCGACATTTGTAGTGCTGTGTGTAGCCACACGTTTGCCCCTTCACAACTTAAACACGTAGTTAGTTTGCTTTCCTAGCTCCTCTTTGTTTGTGTTGGTAGCTTTCCACTGTCGGTGGAAAAGCGACAATAGTGGGTCATAGAATATGTCCAATGCTTTTTGCTTCCCGTGGGTCGTTTGGCCTCTCGTGGGCCGTTTGGGCCGGCCAATCACGGAGCGGCATGCTTGTTGGGGTCGTGACGGCGGCCCCGCATTATCTATCTCAACCCCCCCCCCCCCTCAACAATTACACCCGCGGCCGGTTATAATGCAAATGCCCGGGCCGTTTTTTGCTCCCAGTCCGTCACTGAGTAAGCTACATGGGTATGCCGTCTTTCATAACCTTTCACTACCTGCATTAAAGAGAAAAAAAAGATTGCATCCTCATTGTACCCAGCACTTCTGAAAATGCACTTTTGAATGCGTCTCTGTCCCCAGCACATTTCAAACCAAACTGACGCCCGTGTATATATATATATATAATATAATTAATCTAGATTAATCTAGATTAAAATGGCTCATTAGAATTCTGCCGAAGGCATTCATAATATGTGTGTGCTACCTAAATAATGACTAAAAGTAAGTCTTTGAGAACGGGTTTCTCAAGCCAGGTGGCGCATTAGACCAGGGGCTCATCTCCTGTTTCCAAAATGCATCACAAACTCTAGTATAACTTACTACACGCTTACTATCACAAACTCAAACACGGGAAAATATAACGGCACCGGGACGCGCCCTCGCTACAGGTCCACGGCACGCTCGTCTCCGGTGCGCGTCGCGGCAGCAGCGGCAGCCGGGGCGGCGGTGGGGGCGGCGTTGACGGCAGACGGCTGGTACGCGTCCGCCTACCGCCGTACCAAGGCGGGCAGCTCGGAGGAGTGTCATCGCTCACCCAAGTTGTTTCTATTATCATTGCTACATTGTCTCCAGCATATGGCGCGATTATGGACATTATATTTTATTAAACACTCAGCTTCTGTTTACTTCAACTTTGAGAATAGATTAACGGCGATATTTTTTTTTATCGCCCGATAAGAGTCTCGCGTTAACGCAGCACGTTAACGCCGATAACGGCCCACCACTAATATATATATATTTATATTTATTTATTTATTTATAGCCTATAGGGTGACCAGATGTCCCGCTTTGTGCGGGACAGTCACGCATTTCCACTTTTTACAAATTGAGACGTTGTCCCGCATTGTTATTGATAGTTATTGACTCGATTTTTTAAAATGCGTGTTTTATAAAGATCTGGCATTTATCAAATAGCTGTGTGCGGAGACAGCAGTGAGGGCTGTCTTCAGGGGGCGGGGCGGGCCGTTTGATCATGTCAATCAAACTGGGACGCGGACGCAGGTTAAGGGAACACCCACCAACATGATAATGAAGATAATAAGAAATTATTTCCTGGGACTGGGAACGCCTCGGGATCCCCCCGTCAGAGTTGGTCAATGTGGCCCGGGAAAGGGAAGTCTTTTTAATGTGAAAATGGTGGACATACTTTATAATAACATGGTTGCTATGACGGTTGCTATGGACGCTGAACCCAGCAGCTCGCGTGCCGTTTAAATCATGGCTATAAATGTTTGTCTTTGCTGATTATGTTATTTTATGTAACCGTGTAGGCCTAATGATGTTCTCTTATTTAACAACTTAAAAAAAACTTTTGTACATTTTTTAGAGCAGGTATGGCGTCTTCTTTCTTGTGATTTAATAGAGTGGGTTAACAGACCATTTTCTTTGCTTCGAGGAGGTCTGGTGGTCTTCGTATATAATAAATAGATAAATTAATTGGGAATTTATTTTCGACTTCAGAAGGGGGGGGGCTGCGCAGGATTCGTCAAAACAAGTAGGCTAAAATAATCTAATTTATCAGAATTTTTCAGCAGACCCCCTCAAAAACTGAAACTAACCACGTCCCTTAAACCCAGTCTCATTCCAGATTGAAGTAAAACTGCGTTGGTCCACAGCGGAAAATGCATTACGGCTCTGAACATGTGACACGCCTACATTTTTTTGGCCCATTCTTTTCAATGGGCCTGCGTCCACGTCACGTGACTTGCTATGATGGTTGCCATCGATTGCCCCCCATATCTTTCTATTTTCCGCAGTTTAGACTTGTATAATTAATAAGTTTGTTGTTATCAACTTGTTTTGTAATCTTTTTTTTATCTCTGTTTGGTGGCTAGTTACGTCACTCTGAGAGATGCGCACGGACATATTTGGTAGTGACACAGCCTATAACCTATAGCCTATAGCCTATTGATTATTTAACGAGGCAGGGTTATTTGAAATAATTCATTAAGTTATCATGTGTGAGAGGTCATTCCTCCTCCTGAGTGTGTATTGACTATTTCTGGTGATTGAAATTCTCATTGCAAGCTTCCTATTTGTACCCCTACTGTCCACAAGCACCCCCCCCCCCCCCCCCCCCCCTCCCCATATGGATATGGAGAATTGTTGCTACGGCCCAGTGGTGGTGGTGTCATATATATGAAAGAGGGCATTCAAATATACTACAATGAAAGCAGGCCGAAGCCCTAAAGGAAGTGATGCAATAAGTAACTTCTGAGTCAAGGCCAGTAACAAGTAAGCTATAGACCTGGGGTCTCTTTTTTATCAACGGGGGTCGCAAAGGACGATTATCAACTTGGGGGCACCAGCCCTACAAGAAATTACTTACCAAGTGCTCCATCTGATCTTGTTGCACTTCACCGGCTCGCTTGCAAGATTTTGGCCTGAAGTTCTTCTCAGACCTACACCCTGGCCATCCAACATGCATATCTGAGAATCAGGCCTCTTTTTAATAATGACAAAAAGTTATGAGAGAAATGCACATTAACTTTTTGTTATCTCATAAGGGGCGTGGTGCTGGCTCCTTTTGACCTTTTGACCCCAGACTTCATAAACTTGTCCACAGGCCAGCTGTGTCTACACACCTTAAGGCACACATTAACACCTCCATCCCATCAAAAATGGGGACTAGAAACTAACCTAGTCTTATTCACATTTACCTTACTGTCCGAGGTCACGCCCCTTTTCCCACCTTTTCGAGATAGCTAGAGATGCCAAAATGTATACACACATTTCCCAGGGTCCTGAGAATAACATATCTGAGATTTGGAGTTCTAGCCCTTACAGAAAAAAAGTTTTCCAAAATAGACAGTTTTTTGGACAAAGCCTCTCAGAAGTGTTGCGTGTAAGACCTAGTGGATCAGAATGTGGTGGAAAGAAAGTTTTTGGGATAGGAAGGTCATACCGCCCTGAAACTTGACTACCTTATTCTAGGGCCTAACTGGGACCCCCACACCGAAACTTGGCCTTCTCGGACCCCGAGGGCAGGGAGGGGGGGGTCTGAGGATTAGGGTTAGGGTTAGGGTTAGGGTTAGGGCCGGCTTTTTTCCAGAGACCCACAATTTTCACAGAGTAATCCCAAGATGCACCCTGAAGGTCTAATGGACAAGATTCTATCTCTTGTCAACTAATTTATTAAGCTTACTGCTTAATGTCCTTGCCTCAGCCACCTATTGCATCACTTCCTTTAGGGCTTCGGCCTCCTAATGAATCACTTTAGTATATTTGAATGCCCTCTTTCATTTATATGACACCACCACCACTGGGACGTGGCAACAATTCTCAATATCCATATTGGGAGGGGTGGGGGGTGCTTGTGGACAGTATAGCCTACTAGACATAAATAGGAAGCACACTCAGGAGGAGGAATGACCTCTCACACATGATAACTTAATTAATTGTTTCAAATAACATGCCTCGTTAAATCAATGAGCTTGATGTTTTGCTTTCATGAATAGGTTATAGGCTGTGTCACTACAAAATCTGACCATGCGCATCTCTCTGGGTGACGTGACTAGCCACCAGACAGGGATTAAAAAAAAAAAAAAGGTCAGAAAGTCAAGTTCAATGCAAAAGTAACTTATTAATTATAAGTCTAAACTGCGGAAAATAGAAAGATATTACAAGGTGAATTTTGAAGGACACCTTAGAATATCTGTCTATTTCCTAGCCAGCGGACCCTAGTTTACGACAAAAACAACACAATTGACGGCAGCTCAGTTGCCGCACTTAACCAGAGACACTATAGAAGGAGTAGAAGGACTTTGACATAAAATTATGCAAATTAGAAATAATAATAATAATTATAATATTATTATTAATTAATTATTACAAATTATGTCGTTAACGTGGTTCGGAGCAGAGCTATGAATGAATGTCATGTTACAATGAATGTTTATGTTTGAACTCATGAAGTCGTTTGCAACGTGAACGGTGCATACATTGTGTACATTAATGTTTAATCGATTAATAATAATTTAATGAATAAATAAATTAACATCACAGCGTCCCGCTCCTATCACAGGAACCTAGAATCAATATGTTCGGGGGTTTGTTCAGAATATTGTGCATATAACGTGTAGGCCTACATGTATTAAATGCAGGATATATGCGTGGATGTTACAGAAAATGAAATAATGGCCAGTTTGTGTAGTCGATGGCAACCACCATAGCGCCATAAAATCCTGCGCAGCCTGCCCCATATTTTGTCGAAAATAATCTCCCGATTGAAATCCATTGGTTTAATATTGAATTAATAATATATATATATATTTTTTATTATTATTATTAATTAATATATATAAAAACATACAATTATTTAGTCATAATATTATAAGTAGACCACGTAGCTATGTAGCTTATTGTTATAACAAGATCTGTATCTGATCATTGACCATTGACATAGGCCTACATATTTATAGGCCTATATGTATTTATTTATTTATTTATTATATAGGCCTACGGAGACCACCAGACCTCCTCGAAGCAACGAAAATGGTTTATTAACACGCTCTATTAAATCCCAAGAAAGAAGACGCCATACCTGCTCTAAAAAATGTACAAAAGTTTTTTTTAAGTTGTTAAATAAGAGAACATCATTAGGCCTACACGGTTACATAAAATAACATAATCAGCAAAGACAAACATTTATAGCCATGATTTAAACGGCACGCGAGCTGCTGGGTTCAGCGTCCATAGCAACCGTCATAGCAACCATGTTATTATAAAGTATGTCCACCATTTTCACATTAAAAAGACTTCCCTTTCCCGGGCCACATTGACCAACTCTGACGGGGGGATCCCGAGGCGTTCCCAGTCCCAGGAAATAATTTCTTATTATCTTCATTATCATGTTGGTGGGTGTTCCCTTAACCTGCGTCCGCGTCCCAGTTTGATTGACATGATCAAACGGCCCGCCCCGCCCCCTGAAGACAGCCCTCACTGCTGTCTCCGCACACAGCTATTTGATAAATGCCAGATCTTTATAAAACACGCATTTTAAAAAATCGAGTCAATAACTATCAATAACAATGCGGGACAACGTCTCAATTTGTAAAAAGTGGAAATGCGTGACTGTCCCGCACAAAGCGGGACATCTGGTCACCCTATAGGCTATAAATAAATAAATAAATAAATATAAATATATATATATTAGTGGTGGGCCGTTATCGGCGTTAACGTGCTGCGTTAACGCGAGACTCTTATCGGGCGATAAAAAAAAATATCGCCGTTAATCTATTCTCAAAGTTGAAGTAAACAGAAGCTGAGTGTTTAATAAAATATAATGTCCATAATCGCGCCATATGCTGGAGACAATGTAGCAATGATAATAGAAACAACTTGGGTGAGCGATGACACTCCTCCGAGCTGCCCGCCTTGGTACGGCGGTAGGCGGACGCGTACCAGCCGTCTGCCGTCAACGCCGCCCCCACCGCCGCCCCGGCTGCCGCTGCTGCCGCGACGCGCACCGGAGACGAGCGTGCCGTGGACCTGTAGCGAGGGCGCGTCCCGGTGCCGTTATATTTTCCCGTGTTTGAGTTTGTGATAGTAAGCGTGTAGTAAGTTATACTAGAGTTTGTGATGCATTTTGGAAACAGGAGATGAGCCCCTGGTCTAATGCGCCACCTGGCTTGAGAAACCCGTTCTCAAAGACTTACTTTTAGTCATTATTTAGGTAGCACACACATATTATGAATGCCTTCGGCAGAATTCTAATGAGCCATTTTAATCTAGATTAATCTAGATTAATTATATTATATATATATATATACACGGGCGTCAGTTTGGTTTGAAATGTGCTGGGGACAGAGACGCATTCAAAAGTGCATTTTCAGAAGTGCTGGGTACAATGAGGATGCAATCTTTTTTTTCTCTTTAATGCAGGTAGTGAAAGGTTATGAAAGACGGCATACCCATGTAGCTTACTCAGTGACGGACTGGGAGCAAAAAACGGCCCGGGCATTTGCATTATAACCGGCCGCGGGTGTAATTGTTGAGGGGGGGGGGGGGTTGAGATAGATAATGCGGGGCCGCCGTCACGACCCCAACAAGCATGCCGCTCCGTGATTGGCCGGCCCAAACGGCCCACGAGAGGCCAAACGACCCACGGGAAGCAAAAAGCATTGGACATATTCTATGACCCACTATTGTCGCTTTTCCACCGACAGTGGAAAGCTACCAACACAAACAAAGAGGAGCTAGGAAAGCAAACTAACTACGTGTTTAAGTTGTGAAGGGGCAAACGTGTGGCTACACACAGCACTACAAATGTCGAAACTGATTAAAAAAGCAACACATATTTGTTGCACAGCTGAACGCTGTATCACATCATGGGCTGTTCTCAATTCAACAACACGCATCCATCCAATCTACATCAGGCATTCTGACCAAAACTCATGCACTCCCCAATACGATTATTCCACTAATTACTCCACTATCGTCATCTCCACTACACCCAACGCTGTACGAACGCAAACCATGGATAAGTTAGGCTACTTGGTGGCTATGGCTAACTTCAATCGAGTTAAAACAGCCGACCACTTGAGTGCAAAAAAACACAAAACACCTCACCACAGCACCAGCAAATCTTAAGCAATAAATATCGCGTCTTACCTTTATTTATGTGGCAGTGGTCTGCAGATGCATCCCGTGGTGTCGCCTACCACATCCATTTAGTTCAACAGGTGATCGCTCTGTATCCATGGTACTACCGACCTGCTCTGGTGCTTTTTACCTTCATGTATTCAGGCTAAAACGACTTGATTGTCTGATGCCTCATCATTGCATCCCAGCCAAAGAGTATTGGTATTAATACCTCATTCATTGTCCAAGCCAGGCTGGCAGCTCATACAAAAATAAGTAAGGGATAATCTATAGAACGCCGGTCATTATCGGGAAAATAAGCCCCGACAGGGCGAACCGGACACCGCGCGATGCGAAGGTGTCTCGCCCTGAAGGGTCTTGTTCTCAGGCCCGGCGATTGCCATAGGCGAACTAGGCGATCGCCTAGGGCGGCAAAATGTGTTGGGGGCGCCCAAATGAAACATGTCTATTAAACATGAACATCCTAGGGCGCGCGCCCCCCCCCCCCCCTCAACAATCCCGATCGCGCGCCCCCCCCCCCGTCAACAACCACGTCAACAATCCCGATCGCGCCTTTTTTTTGTGTGTCTTTTTACAATTCATTTGTTATTACCATTCGTAGTGTTGATCAGCAGAGAAATAGTCCGCCAAAGACGTTGACGTTGCTTAGCAACCAAATACGCTGGGGTTGATAAGTTACCGGACTACTTGCGGAGTGATACGAGAGACGTGAATCAGAGCCACTTTCCTTGACAGCGGACATTATACAACGGTCAATTATCGAAAAATAATTCACCACTGCAAGTCCGGAAGGACCATGCAAGTGAACAGCGCATACCACAGCATTGAGAAGAGCCGTGTAATAATCCATAATAATTAAACTCAAGTTTTTTGTCTTTTTAAGTGCTGGGTACAAAATGAATCTTGACGAAAACTGGTGGGGACTTGTCCCCAGCGTCCCCAGCGTAACTGACGCCTATGTATATATATATAGACCTTACATGTTTATATTCTGAGAAACGCTCCAACGCATGGGTTAACATTTCGTTCTGCGTAGAACGAAAAAAGTCAGACAATCGTGCTCTGGGACACGATTCAATAGATTAACTTTTGTGCGCATGAGCACGAAATGTTTTTGAGGAGGTCTGCTGTAAAAACCGGGAAAATCAGAGTAGCCCTAATACACTACATTTACCCTTTGATGCATTTGTTGTTTTGACACATAAATAACTAGAGGGTGCATTGTACTATCTGCGCACACCCCTTCTATAGTCGAAGAAAAAATCCAAATTGAAAGGCTATGGTTTGAATTTCGTTCTGTGTAATACGAAATAAGTCAGACAATCGTGCTTTGGGACACGATTCAATAGATTAACGTTCGTGCAAATGAGCACGAAATGTTTTTGAGGAGGTCTGCTCTTAAAAGCAGGGAAATCAGTTGTATCCCTAATACACTACATTTACCCTTTGATGCATTTGTTTATCTGCGCACACCCCTTCTATAGTCAAAGAAAATATCCCAATTGAAAGGCTATGGTTTGAATTTCGTTCTGTGTAATACGAAATAAGTCAGACAATCGTGCTTTGGGACACGATTCAATAGATTAACGTTCGTGCACATGAGCACGAAATGTTTTTGAGGAGGTCTGCTCTTAAAAGCAGGGAAATCAGTTGTATCCCTAATACATTACATTTACCCTTTGATGCAATTGTGGTTTTGGCATAAAAATAACTAGGGTGCAGTGTACTATCTGCGCACACCCCTTCTGAAGCCTCTCTCTCTCTCTCTCTCTCTCTCTCTATCTCTCTCTCTCTCTCTCTCTCTCTTTCTCTCTCTCGTTTCGTTCTGTGGAGCACGAAAAATACGTTTCAGTCTTTGAGGGGGTCTTCTGCAAAATCGGAAATATTGACACACACACACACACACACACACACACACACACACACACACACACACACACACACACACACACACACACACACACACACACACACACACTGCATTGGTTTACATTTCATTCTATGTAGCACGAAGAAATCGGAGAAACGCTCCCATTCACGATGCATAGGTTTACATTTCGTTCAGTGTAGCACGAAAAAAACGCTGCCACTCAAAATGCATCGGTTTACATTTTGTTCTGTGTAGCACGAAATAATCGGAGAAACGCTCCCATTCAGAATGCATTGGTTTACATTTCGTTCTGTGGAGCACGTTCATTTCATTTTTTGAGGAGGTCTGCTTAAAGATCGGAAATATTGACATACATATAACTAGAGGGTGCACTGTACTGTCTGCACACACACACACACACACACACACACACACACACACACACACACACACACACACACACACACACACACACACACACACACACACACACACACACACACACACACACACACACACACTCTCTCTCTCTCTCTCTCTCTCTCTCTCTCTCTCTCTCTCTCTCTCTCTCTCTCTCGCTCTCTCTCTCTCGTCTGAAAAACGCTGCCATTAAAAATGCATTGGTTTACATTTCGTTCTATGTATCACGAAAAAAATCGGAGAAACGCTCCCATTCAGGATGCATCGGTTTACATTTCGTTCTGTGTAGCACGAAAAAAACGCTGCCACTCAAAATGCATTGGTTTACATTTCGTTCTGTGTAGCACGAAATAATCGAAGAAACGCTCCCATTCAGAATGCATTGGTTTACATTTCGTTCTGTGGGGGACGTTTGTTTCAGTTTTTGAGGAGGTCTGCTTAAAAAATCGGACATATTGATATACTGTATATAACTAGAGGGTGCACTGTACTGTCTGCACACACACTCACTCACTCTCTCTCTCTCTGACGCTGCCATTCAAAATGCATTGGTTTACGTTTCGTTCTGTGTAGCACGAAAAAAATCGGAGAAACGCTCCCATTAAGAATGCATCGGTTTACATTTCGTTCTGTGTAGCACGAAAAAATCGGAGAAACGCTCCCATTCAGAATGCATTGGTTTACATTTCGTTCTGTGTAGAACGAAAAAAGTCGGACAATCGTGCTGTGGGACACGATTCAATAGATTAACGTTCGTGCGCATGAGCACGAAATCGCGTGATACCGGGTTGGTCAATCAGTGATCTGGGGTTCGTTTCCCCAAAGCGTAGTTGCTAACTTCCTTAGCAACCTACCTCTTAGGGACTCAACAGTTAATAGGAAAGTGTTCCCCAAAACCATTTCACCTACATAGGAAGCTCTGAAGTTATTAAACTCCATAGCACTAGGCATGGTAAGGCTTCCAGTACTGTTAAGAGATCGACAGAGATCGACTTCAAACATCAAAAATCTATCATTAGAACTCAGGAAACAAGACGCATCTGGCAGGGCTTGAACCGGTGGCAAAAAAAACATCAAAACCTGTTACTCTCTGGACAACCGTTTGCAGCACCTATATTGTAATGCATAGACAATGAATATGCTGATGAATTAGCCAGTGTCATTAAAAATGTGTGTGG
Organism: Micromesistius poutassou; assembly: GCF_964030765.1. NCBI lineage: Eukaryota > Metazoa > Chordata > Actinopteri > Gadiformes > Gadidae > Micromesistius > Micromesistius poutassou. Next base: position 9,243,865 of record NC_140273.1, on the reverse strand, counting down.
CGTTTTTTCCAAACAAACAATTATTTCCGAAATTGTTTCTAATGTTGATACAAAGGATAGGTAGGCTAGACACAAACAAGTTGGCAAATATTAACCACAACTGTATAACAAGCATGTAGTCTAAATATCAACGTTTGTGAGGCTTCCACCTGTGAATGATTGAGGCTTCCACCTGTGAATGATTGAAAGCAACTTCGAACTCCGCCTTCAGAAAACATCTGTTCACTGTATGTATTAGCTGATAAGTACGCAGCTAATCAACAAAGGGGTCAGCTACGTATTGCTATGTTAGCTGGAGATTTTTGGGAAACACTCGTACTTTGGCTGCTGCATAGTACAACTGGGCTTAGTAAAGTCGGCTTAGCCGATTTATTATTATGACTGAATATTAGCAGAAAGGCCATACTACTGCACATTCATACCAAATGCATACGGGGGTCAGTTGGAAGGAGTCTGCCTCAGATGTTGTTAGAGGATAGTATAAACTGAACTTCATATAGAATATATTTTGTTTATACATAATATGAGTCACACAGAATGCGGCTCTCCAAATATGGCAGCATAACGCACCGAAACCACAAAGGGGACCGCAAATACCTCATATTGTCCGGGGTATGTGGCGGCAGTGGGATACACAATGTGTGATTATCTTATCTTAACAAAGGATCTATTTCCAAAGCTTTATTCCTCCAGATTGGAACCAGCTGTATCTCAATCATGTTGTGTATTCAGCTCTACTTTTAACACAGCTCTACTTTTTAATCAGGCCTATTACAAGGTTGGCTCGTCATCAATAAAAGCCCTGACAAAATTATCTTTATCCCATCATACTAAAATACGACATCCGTCAACCAATCAAGCAGTTCAGCAAGAGGTTAAAACTGGAGAATAGTTTAACGTTGTTATACTAAACTGGGAAACATGTCTGTCTTTCCTCCAGCCCCACAGCCACATCCTGGGGAGGTCTCTGTAACACACTCACGCACACGCACAAACACATGAGCGTAGGCCTGCTCGCAGATGCATGCATACCCACACACACACACACACACCCGCGCGCACAATGCACACTCTCACAAACGCACATAAATCACACAAACTTGACACACAGCTCTCCCAACGCACAGGAGAGCTGTGGAAATCCCAGACGTTTCTAGGAAGTGTTTATTGTCCTCAGGAGGAGAGGAGAGCAGATTGTTCTGCAGCTCTGGACACTGTCCACCTTGGTGCGGGTAGCTCCACTATACAGATGCTAGACTCAGGGCAGTGGCCCTGCCGCACAGAGAGATATTAGGGGGGAGCTTGGGATCTGGATCGGTTGGCTAAGCTCAGGAGGTAGGCCAGGTTGACTTGTTACCGGAAGGTTGCTGGTTCGATCCCCGGCTCCTCCTAGTGTCACGGTGTCCCTGAGCAAGACACACCTAACCCTTATTGCTTCAGACGAGTTGGCTGTCGTCTTGCATGGTTGACTCCGCCGTTGGTGTTTGAATGTGTGTATGAAAGGCTGAATGAATGTTAGTCGCTTTGGATAAAAGCGTCTGCTAAATGTTAATGTAGATGGATCGGTTTTTAAATAATTGTACTTCAAACAACACTTCCAGGCGCTTAAAAACATAATGAATAAAAATAACTAACTTAATATTGGTGTTTTGATTTCAGCTTATTTTTTTTGTCTGAATGTGATTTTGCATCTTGTCTAGACTTTTTGTTTTAAGATAAGAAACAAAGTAACAAAGTAAGTGTTCTTTTTAATATTAACATATTAATAAATATATATTCACTTTGCTAATAGCTGCCCAGATGTTTAATTAAAAATAAACCCATGCATTGATTGTGTTACATTTCATCATGTGACAACCCCCTGCTCCCCCCTTTTGGGTCATAGCTGCCACTACAAGGGTCATAGTTTAGTTTAGTTTATTTGTTTAGCACACATTAAGATTAAATGGTGCAAGGAGGGAACAAAGCCCAATGGGCTTGTACAGAGCTCCACCCCTTTCAATAATCACACTTAATCATTTAAGGCTGACAAATAAACCAAAAGAGGATATAAGGTACAAAAATAATCAATGTCAATAAGGAAGAAGAAAAATCAGGAGACAACATACAAAAGTCATCCAAAATGGATGGAAGAAGATGTGGCAGATCTATGGATTTGAAAGATACAGTAGAAATGTTAGATAGAATAGGCTACTGATGAAAAGAATTGAAGCAGGCAGGAAGTAGACTAGATGATTCATGACAGGAGAAGATGTTTTTTAAGCTGTTTTTTAAAGACAGAGTGGGAAGCTATGGCTCTTAATGGAGGAGGTAATCCATTCCATAGTATGGGGCCTCTGTATGGCATATTCAATTGGTGATGAGATGAGCGAGTGAAGGGTACAAATAAATTATCATTGTGGCTGTGTCTAGTGCGATGAGAATGTATGTCTAATGACTGGGTAAAGAAAGATTGAAGGGAGGCCGGAAGATCTTGGGTACTGTAAATGAACTTGTCAATGAACAAACAAATCTGGTAAGGATTCAGTTTGTGAATAGGTAGAATAGAGAAATTAATAAAAAGTGGTGCTGACGGAGCATATCTGTTTGAATGTGAAATGAATCTTAGGAATCTTTTTTGAATAATGCATAATTTCTTGAGATGGTTTGGATATGAAGCTGCCCAGACCATGTTACAGTAGTTTAAATATGGAAACAAAAAGCTGTAGTAAAGAGTTAAATGAGCAGAGGGATGAATTATAGGACAGACTTTTCTTAATATACCCATCATCTTTGTGGACCTTTTGCAGGCAAGGTCTATATTGTTTGTCCATTTAAGTCTTTCATCTACTAGTACTCCCAAGAATTTTGTTGCTTTTACTTGCATGATTTCTGCTCCACTGATAAATATTTTAGCTAACTCTTTGGGGTACGACTTATTTGTCCTGCAAAAGAAGAAAGTTACATTTCTTCACATTAACGTTAACTTATTAAGTTGAAACCATTTAGAAATAACAGATAATTCGTCATTTACACTGTCAATCAGATACTTAAAATCATTATGAGTTGCTATAAGATTAGTGTCATCAGAAAATAATACAGGAAGAAGCTGTTCACAAGACATGGCGAGGTCATTTATATAGATCAGAAATAATAACAGGCCCAGAATAGATCCCTGTGGCACCCTATGAATAATTCTGGACTTGGTAGAATTGTAACCATTAACTGATACATATTGTTCTCTGTTTTTTAAGTAATTTGAGAACCAGCTCAGGGCAATATCCTTAATCCCATATCTATTTAATTTGTCAATCAAAACACTGTGCTTGACAGTGTCAAATGCTTTGCTTAAGTCCAGGAAGATCCCGATGGCAAACTTCCTGTTATCCATGGCAGATGAGATAATATTAGTAAGCTGGAGTAACGCATGTTCTGTCGAGTGTTTCTTACAAAATCCGTACTGGTGCTCATATAGAATGTTGTTCTCATTTAAGTGCTTGGATAGTCTTGTATAAACTAATTTCTCTAATAACTTGGAAATGCAAGGCAGGATGGATATAGGGCGATAATTTCCAAAGTCATCCGCCACACCTGTCTTAAAGATGGGAACGACTTTGGCGATTTTTAAATCATGGGGAATAACCCCAGAGTTGAGTGAAAGAGTAAGAATACGGGTTATGGGCTGAACTAAATAATCAGCAGTTTCTTTCATCAAAGAGCTCTTAATACCATCATGCCCCGGCGCAGAATTCTTTAGTCCCATGTTGGTATCAAGAACTTTCTGTGCAGTTGGAGGACTAAAGTTATTGAGAGAAGGATATTGCCCCCTTACCAAGTGACAAGGGTTCTCATCAATATGCAATATACTGGAAGAGCTAATATTAACGAAAAAATTGATAAAGCCATCAGCAATTTTGTTGGGGTTTGAGAGGAACATCTCTTTCCCACGCATCTCTGTAGGTACAGATGCTGCTGATTTTTTCCTATTCAATATATTATTAATGAGGTTCCAAGTAGTTTTGATATCGTTTGAAGCATCTGAGAATTTCTCTGCATAGTTTTTTTTCTCTTTCCTTAGATCAGCTATAAATGTGTTTTTGTATTTCTTATAGGTTTCCATTTTAGAAGGGGTGGAGTTAGCAATAGCTTTCTTATAGAGTTTATTTTTTTACGAGAACGTTTCTTTAGCTCATCACTTATCCAAGGTTTCCCTTTAGAATATTTCATTTTAGATTTAGGGCTGATCAAAAGAAAGGATGCTTCTAAAGCAGAATTAATGTGTGCTAAAAATAAACAATAAGCTGCATTGACATCATCTAGCCCTAGGACCTCATCCCAGGAGACATGGCTGATGGCTGTTTTAAATGCTTCGAGATTGTTTCTGGAGAACTTGCGGAATTTAACTGGATTAGATACAGAATTGGTGGCTTTGGAGTAAGAATCAATGGCATGGACAATCTGAAACACTGGGAGATGATCTGAGATGTCACACATTAATAGACCAGAGGTGATTTGAAAGTCCAGAGAATTAAATAGAATGTTATAGATTAGAGAGACTGATGATCTAGCAATACGAGATGGCTTAGTAATTAAGGGGAAGAAACTGACAGAGTAAAGTGTGTTAAGAAAGTCTCTTGAGGCAATCAGATTGTCCTTGAGCAAGTTGATGTTGAAATCGGCCAGTAATGCGCACAGTTTGTGTTCCTTGTTTATAGTTTCTAAAGTAGAGTACAATGCATCATTAAAGGTATTTATATCGGAGTCGGGTGGTCTATAGATACATCCGACTATAATGTTTTTACTGCCCAGAGCAATATCAATAAATACAGATTCTGCAAGTGTCGTGTTGAAATCAGAACTTAAATATTTTCTCGTAATAAAGTTGTAGGCACTGGACACGTACAATGAAACTCCGCCTATTCTGTTAACTCTGCAAGAGTGAGCAGAATTATAATTCATTAAAGGATAAAGACTGAGAATATCGTCATTTAACCAAGTTTCGGAAAAAGCTAGAACTGAAAATGAGTGCGACAGAGTTGATAAATATAGGTTCAGACAATCATAGTTTTTAGGCAAACTTCAGATATTCAAGTGAAAAGTAGAAAAAATATTTGTGTCACCCACATTAAGCAGATTATTGAACTGTGATTCAGTGAAATAATTACACGAGAGTTTTGCAGAGTTTGAGTCAATATAATTCATATCAGGGTTAAAGAAAGTCTCATAGATTCCTTCATCGTCCGTATTGTGCTCGAAGGGACTGAATGATTGAGAGTCTGTGGAGACAGTCGCCCCGATGTTTAGGGGGAAAGAGTCAGTGGAGGACATGAAGAGGAAAACGTTTCATACCTGTGAAGTCACCTCGTTGGAAATAATTGCTCCATATCTGGGGCCGGAGAGGGAATAACACATATTTAAATAAAAAATAAGAAATAGATCCTTTCCATGCTCGCGGCAGTAGCCTAGGTCTAGGCCTACTGCGGTGATTGACAGGCAGTCCTTCATATTCAATCATACTGATCCAGATCCTTAATCTCTCGTATGACAACAACTTTTTCTTCCTCTGGTGTCGCTCTGTTAAGTCTAATGAAAACTTTACAGTTCCTTGTCCACGTTGCTTTAATGTTATTGACTTTCCTGAGTCTGCGGGATTCCCTTGCGATATCAGCATTTTTTTTGATGAGATGTTCATTCAGGAAAACACCAGTCCCCTTCAGCTTGTATCCTTGCTTCAGAAGTTCGGATTTGTGTTTTCTATTCACAAATCGTATGATGATCGCCAGTGGTTGCTGGCTCACAGGAGGATCATTGGGGTTAGCTGGATCCTGTTTTGCCTTCGTTTGCTTGCGGGGGAGAGTGTGACAGGCCGCAATGTGTTGGTTTAGGATTGGCAAGCCATTGTCAGTGAGATATTGAACGACCTGGTTCTCCAGCGTCTCCAACTCGGCTTGCGGAGATTCTGCTCCAACTTCGGCCGCGGCCGCAGCTGCAACGTTTGCATAGGAGCGATGTTTGGTCTTCAAACCAGTAATTATCACATCATCAACGCGTGAGTATTGTTCCAATTCCTCAATTCTCCCTTTCAAAGTCTCTATTTCCCGATCCTTCTCTTTCTTCTTGATATTGAGATCAGCCACTTGCGTTTGGAGGCCGTCCACCTGTTCAATCAGCTGAGTTTGTTGCATGGCAATTTTGCCAATCTCCTGTTGGATAATGCTCAGAGATTGCTTAATTTCATCCACCACTTTTACCTTTTGATGGCACTTCTTTTCACAAGGAAAATAGAGTATTTTTGAGCTCCAATCTTTAATTCAGTATCTCAATGAGCTGCACAGGTAGCTGCACAGGTAGCACTTCAGTGTCAGCCATCTTAGACATTTGTACCAAATGTACCAAAGTACCAAATGTACCAAATGTACCAAAAGGTCATAATGACCTAATTGACCACACCTGGGTGGTGGCTTATATAAGCAGGGTTCCACTCTACTTCAGGGTCCACCCCTTTGGTTGGTCACCGTTGTACTTTGCCACTGGTACCTTTCAGGTAATCTAAATTCCCCCTAGACATTTGTTTCAACTTGTTTGTTTTATATAAAATAAATACCTGTTTGGTTTAACTTTAAATTGTGTGACTCCCTTATTATGTGATGGTGTATGACTCCACCGTTACATAATTTGGGGGCTCGTCCGGGATCCCTGTTTGGATCATAGACTCTTGGGTGTTCAGGTGAGAATGTCTTTGGTTTGTCTTGGCTTTTAGCTTCATGCAGTCTCTGGCTTAGGAAGAGTGCTCCAGCTGGGCTTTGCATTTGCTTCGGAGCACTGTTTGTTGTTTTGCGTTTGTTATTTTTGAGACAATCCTGGTCCGAAGTTACCATAACTTCTGTCAGGGGCAGGCATTCGTACAGTTCACCAACACTATAGAGTTCAGCACTGGCAGTAGCCAGTTGCCCCAAGGCCGGCACGTCTCAGAAGAGCTAGCTAGGACAGTTAGCGTCTTTGGGTAGGTAATCAAGACACCAGCTGACTGCTTGTACACTTTTCAGTGGGAATTAACGCCGGAAACCAATACTGTTTCACCTGGATGCATGGGAGTATTTTGGTTGTGCTTGACGATGTGGCAAGTGTTTATTTATTTTTTTTGATAGTTTCAGTTAGTTTGCTGCTGTTCGTGTTCGCTATGCCGGTCAGTTAACTTGTAGCGGATTGCTGCTTTGTTTGTGGAATGTATTGGTCTATTTTTACTTTTAGATAGCTTCATGGTCCTTGTGATTTATGTAGACTATCGCTGCTTGTGAAAGGTGGCCCGTGAGTGGCTGGATGATGGTAAAGGAAAGTGGAAGACGACAGCCAGGTTTGAGTGTGGGCCAAAAACAAGGGCAATGGTGTTAGGACAAAAAGGTGAAGTTTTATTTACTCAAAACAAGGTCCAAAAATAAATTAACAAAAATAAATCCATTTGTTACAAAAATAAAGCAATGTTCCAAAAGGAAATGACTGGTTGCATCAATCAGCCTAGCCTAGCCTAACAAATTATACCATGTGCTCTAGGACTGGCCTCTCGTCAAGCCGGGGATTTTCACTGTCTCACACTGCTATTTTGTTTAGGCTATGCATGCGACCGCATAGGTCATTTAAAGTTACTGTGTTGTGCAGTTTAAATTGAGTGTTTAGATAGGCTAAATATTGGTGAGAAATGGGCTATTGGTAGATTTGTCTTCTTGGTTCTGGTTGTTAGCCTACCAGTTCATCGGTGTGTTGCATTGCCTTGTGTATCACGTTGTAGCCTATTCTCCCATTGTGTGCCTCGAATTTGGATTGTTTCTTTTGTAGCCGCTTTGTAGTTCTTTGCTGCTAAAGGTAGCCTAGCTTGTGTTACTTTAGCGCCTATTGGGAATAGGTAGCTTAGCTAGGGTGACCAGACGTCGGTTTCCGGGGACAGTCCCCGTTTTCAGTGACCTGTCCCTGGCTACTGCTGTCCCCGGAAATGTCCCCGGTTTTCACTGTGACTGAAGGATCCGAAATTGGAATAAATGAAAAAACAAAAATGTTGACCAAAAGACATATAGTTGCGCACCGTAGCCTACTGCTCGCACAGCCACAGGCTAAAGCCAGCCAGAACAAGCCCCGATCAGAGTAGAATGCCCCTCTAGAATGCACATAGCTGCGCGGTAGAACTATCTTCTTCTGCAAGAGGCTACAGCCTGCCTACACGGTACTTTCATGGCATTCGTGCATCTATTCAGCCAGCTATGGTGTAAACACAGCAGGAATATCATTGATTGAATACGATTGCCGAACCGAAGGTGTTCTTGTAAGTGTTACTGTTTATCATGCTGTATGTTATGTTATTTAACTTTGAATTTATGTGTATTATCGGCGATGTGTGTATGATCACAGATATGTTTGTCTGACAGACACAGCTGTTTGATTCACGTGTGTTGTGTGTGAGTTGACTTGTTAGTTTTTGTAAAGACCATTGTATTAAAACTTTGTTTCTGAATTGAGTGCAACCATTTGTTTTTCACTAAACTCTTTGGGGGGGTCACTCCCACTTTTACATGGAATTAGCCTAAATATAAATCATGCATGACATTCCCCAACCTCATTACTGTGCTGCCCATGTATAATACATTGGGTTAGGTAAATAAGGTGTAAGGTATGTTGGCTTTCATTTCTAATGTGTATATATATTTTTAATAATTCACATATTTCAAGTTAGGGACCATTCACAATAACTAATATTAATATTGTACAACAATATATGGCAGATTAGCTGCTTGCTACTTCCCACCCACATTTAGGGAAAACTGATTCAACCCCCTTAAAACCATATATTTTCTAAAACCATATAACCTGAAGTTGTCATTCAACTTGAAGTGTGGCATTTTCCATTTTAAAGTCTTCCCCAAATCTTGTGAAAATCATATGGTGTAAGGAGGAGGCCTTAGTTTGGGTGAAGTGTTTTTTTTTTTTTTGTTTACAGCAGATTTTAAGGATGTTCTTGATCTCAGAATTTACTACTTTAAAAAAACATCAATCAATTCCTTTGCCATTTTGGATAAATTGAGTGAGAGAAACTGCTTTGTGAATGGTAAGGCCAGTGTCCCCGTTTTAGTTTTTCTATGACAAAAACACTACATGCTGGAGGTTTTTACACCGCTGAACCCAAAATGTCCCCGGATTGTGTCTCAAATCTGGTCACCTTAAGCTTAGCACATAGCTATTTTAATGAATGGTGTTTAGCATCTTGGCTTGTTTGATTGAGTTTGTTGCTCACTGACTTTAGAATGGAAGCTTTTATTGCTAGTCCTTCTGAAGAGGTGTTGTCTGGCCTAACCAAATCGCAACTCGGTACTGTGGCTACGCACTATGCACTACACACTATGACTTGGTGATAACAGTGCAAGATAAGAATCTAAAAGAGACCTTGTTCTTCGCTGTAAAAAGTCAGTTAGAAATGAAAGGAGTGTTGGAAACTGATGCTCCTGTTGACACAGATGAGCTGCAGCTTGATAAGCTGAAGGCTGCAGCGGTTCGCGCTCTTGGAAAGAGCTGGAGCAAAGGGAGGCTTTAGCATTCCGTAGACTCGAGCACGAGCTTGACTTAAAGCAAATGGAGTTTCATGAGCGAGACCGAGAGCATGCTTTGTCAATGAACACACACACACACACACACACAGGAATCTCATGTCCATTCCAGTGTACATATAATAAATATCATTCAGACATGGAAGTATCAAATAAATGCTATGATGATATCCACAGAAGTCATATAGAGTATACATAAAATATATGCATACCTTTTGAATAAGTGCCTCAATTTTCCTCCATGATATCCACAGAAGTCACATAGGATATACATAAAAGGTGTGCTAATTTCCTCCATCATATGATATCCACAGAAATAGTAAGTGCATAGTGTGAAATAACCAAATGATATACATAATATACCATATACATGTGCCTTATGGAGTCTACATAACATTGCAAGCATAGAGCCGGACAAAGAATATGGAAAACAGATCAAATGTAAACAATAGCGGAGAAATAAGTAGCGGAGAAATAGCATAAGTATTTCAATTACAACATTTCATCTACTTTCTCCAACAACCTTGACCAGCAATCAATATTAGATATTTTGGCATAATGTAAACGTGCTGTAGAGAGCTCCAGCTGTGCAATATCCCAATAAGAAGAAAGCCATTCCCTCACCGACAAGCATGCATGTGGTGGTTTCCAACGGCAAGCTATCATTCTTTTAGCAGCTGTGAGACCAGCCAATAGAAGACGCTTATTATTTATAGTTAGTTTCAAAGATGATGTGTCAATAAGTAGAAGCAAACACTGTGAGTGAGAGATGGCTCCCTCGATGATACTAGACATGGACAAAACATTATGCCAGAATCTATTGATCTCTGGACACTGCCAATCCATATGATAAAAAGTAACAATGGTATTGTCTGAACAGAAATCACAATAGGGGTTATCTGAGTTAAATAAGACCTGTGAGTAAATTTATAATGTATCATTTGATGGTCAGGGTTTCTGGATGACAGGGATATGTTTGACCATATAGTGTGCCAGTCTAGATCCACAGAGGTAGTAGTATCTGTCTTCCAGAGTCTATTAAGTGATAGAGGTTTATATGAGGTTTTGGTTACAAATTTATATAGGTCAGAGACAATACCTTTGTTTTTACCCTTAGTGTCAAAAATGACATGAAGAGGATGATTCCCCAACTCTGTGCCCCAAGGAACACCTTGAGCATGCATTGCTGTACGTAGCTGTAGATAAAAATAAAAAGTTCACGATAAGTTATGAGACCTCTCCAAGTCATGGAATTCACGGAGACCCTGTCTCCCTATGATGTCCTTGAAAGTACAGACACCTCTATTGCTCCATTGTGGAAACAAAATTGGTTTCTTCTCAATTAAGAGAGAGTAATTATGAAAGATAGGAGATTGAGCAAAGAATGTATTGCGAATTTTGGCAAATCTGTGGACTTTATGCCATACAGTGAAAAGATGTGAAATTATTGTCCCAAAATCTTGTTTGACTGTCCTATGGGGTATATTAGAATATATCAGACTAGATAAGCTATGTGGATATGTTATATGTTCTTCAATGGGGCGCCATGACACCAAGATCTCTGAATTCAGCCAAGTGATAAGTGGGCGCAAAACAATACCATTCAAAGTTGGGCAGATTAACACCTCCTGATAATCTGTGTCTTTGTAGAGTGTTTGATTTAACATTGAATTGTGTGACTCCCTTATTATGTGATGGTGTACGAGTCCACCGTTACAATCATCAAACCTTGAATCGGCAGCAGATGTTGTGGTTTGATGTAGGTGGGCACCATCAGGTTATGTGTGTTGCTTGAACAAACTAAATTCATTATTTGCATCCGGCGGTGATAAATAAAATAGTAAAGTAAATAGCAACGGATCTGCAACCGTCTAACCGTATAATTCAACCGTCCGTCTCCATCTATCTCTACCTATCTCCATCTATCTCCTTGTATCTCATTATTTCTCCTATCTCCATCTATCACAACTATATCCTTTTATCTCCCTCTATCGCCATCTGTCTCCCTGTAACTCCCTCTATCTCTCGATTCCTTCTATCTCTCGATATCTCCTATCTCTCTATCTCCTTCAATCTTCCTATATCTCCCTCTATCACCATCTGTCTCCCTCTAACTCCCTCTATCTCGTTCTATCTCTAAGTCTCCTATCTCTCTATATCTCCCTCTATCTCCCCCATCTCCCTCTATCTCATATCTGCATCTGTCTCCCTCTATCTTCTTCTTTCTTTCTCCTTATAGCTCCATCTATCTCCTTTACCTCAACTATCTCCCTATTTCCTTCTATCTCCTTCTATCTCCCTATTATTTTTTACTGGTTTGAATGATTGTGTCATTGTCTTTTATGTACTGTATGTTCCTGTGGGTGTATTGCCATTTTTTAACCTGTGAGGCACTAAGATAAATTCCAATCAACTGTGCTGACATGCCAATAAAGTTATCTATCTATCCATCTATCTCCTTCTACCTCGTCTATCTCCTTCTATCCCCTTCTCTCTCCTATATCCATCCATCTCATATCTCCATCTGTCTTCTCTGCAGGTGGTGAAGATGATGATCATCGTGGTGCTGACCTTTGCCCTCTGCTGGCTGCCCTACCACTTGTACTTCATCGTGACGGGGCTGTGCAAGTCGCTGACCCGCTGGAAGGAGATCCAGCAGGTGTACCTGGCCGTGATGTGGCTGGCCATGAGCTCCACCATGTACAACCCCATCATCTACTGCTGCCTCAACAGCAGGTGGACACACGCACACATGCACGCACGCATGCACAAACAAATGCACACACGTATTAATGCACACACACACACACACACACACACAAACACACAGTCACACACACACACGTACAATTTGGAGGTCTCCAAATATCAATTTTATAGTCTATGGGTATTCAGATGAAAGGCAGGACAACTTAATGATGTTGCAACTCTAATGGAAGGTCTGAGTGCATTTATGAATTAATCCAAGGACATTATCTCTAGTGGCAACAGTTAATATAACTGTTCTATTTACAACAAGTGGATGAATGGTATAATTCCAAAAGACTTAACACAAGGGCATGCATTGTAACTAATGAAGAGGATATGCTAATGTTGACTAGATGCATTTTTTTAATGCTAGTCATTGTTGCTGCAGAGGACATGAGCATGTTGACTAGCGGCCATGTTACATAGTGGTCATTGTTGCTTCAGAGGACATTTATATTTGAACTAGCAGCCATTTTACATACTATTCACTGTAACTGCTACAAAGGTCATGCTAATTCTGTTAACATTTTTTACGCCCATGTCTATAATATAATTATAATGCATTATAAACATACCTATAATGCATTATATTCTGCTTATAGCACTTTATAAATACAAGCACATATTCATAATACTTTAGCCGTTAACACACATTATAAAGCATTTTATAATGAATTAAAAGGGTAAGTTGTACTTCGTAATTGCTTGTCACTGACAGACAATAATTTTGCAAGGATTGTGGTGTATTTTAATTCTTATTGTTGTCATACATTATGATCAATATAATGCAATATAATCGCTGTTATAGTTTTCACTTACTTAAAGGACAATTCCGGTATTTTGAACATTGAGCCCCCTTTCTTGTTTGTCTTGGATGAAATAGAGTGGTTGACACCGAAATTTTGACTATTGGTCCTGTCTCGGGTATTTGGCTCATTTAGTATCGCCCCTGCCTGCTTCAGAATGGCTGGCTACGGCCACTGTATTGTTTCAAAGCATCATGAATATTAAGTGCTTATTACTATCATCACACAGTGCTATAAACAGATTATAACGAATTCTAAGTTTTTTAATAATTCATGATAGACATCATGAATTATTACAGAAAGCATTTCCCTAACACCCCTTGCCCACTGTACACGTCCGTCGACGGATCTCATTGACTTTGCATGTGACGTTCCCGAAATGCATTGTGGGTCCATCTGTCAAGTCGGCTCCGTCTTTTGCGTCCAAAAGTTGAGAAAAGTTTAACTTTTCAGGCAGCGACGGATCCGTCACCCAATCAGATCGCGTTATGCAAATATACGCAAGTGCACTGTCCAATGAAATGGCCTTTGTTATACAACCCGGGAAAACACATAGATGCGTCAAAAAGCCCCCATCCGTCGACGGACGTGTACAGTGGGCAAGAGGCTCTAACTATCCGCCAGTTTTACATGCGCCTACAGCCCTTCCCAGAGGGGCAGAATCTGTCCTCCCCATCTGAATCTTAACCGCTTGTAATCTGCTTCCTGTCCCCTGTCCGCCCTCGGACTCCCTGCCCCGTCCCCTCCCGTCCCCTCCCCTTCCGTCCCCTCCCTTCCTGCCCCGTCCCCTCCCGTCCCCTCCCCTTCCGTCCCCTCCCCTCTCCTCCCGTCCCCTCCCCTCCCCTCCCCTCCCCTCCCATCCCCTCCCCTCCCCTCTCCTCCCGTCCCCTCCCTTCCTGTCCCGTCCCCTCCCCTCCCCTCCCCTCCCCTCCCGTCCCCTCCCCCAGGTTCCGGGCGGGCTTCAAGCGTGCGTTCCGCTGGTGTCCGTTCATCAAGGTGTCCAGCTATGACGAGCTGGAGCTGCGGACCACGCGGCTGCACCCCGCGCGCCAGAGCAGCATGTACACGCTGTCGCGCATGGAGACCAGCGTCATGGTGACCTCCGACCCCACCGACGGCGACGGCGCCACCACCGCCCTCAGGAAGCCACAGGCGCTCGCCGCCCGGAAGAAGAGCTATGTCACCGCGCGGCACGCCGAAATCTGCGGCGGCAGCGGTGACAAAAATGGCGGCAGCATTAACGGGGGTGGGGGCGGTGGGGGCGGTGGGGGTGTGAAACCCAAGGAGTTCTCCTAAGCAGCGGGAGGTTATTTTTCTTCATTGTGTGTGTGTGTGTGTGTGTGTGTGTGTGTGTGTGTGTGTGTGTGTGTGTGTGTGTGTGTGTGTGTGTGTGTGTGTGTGTGTGTGTGTGTGTGGACGATGGCTGGTTTAAGCAGCCTTACCTGGCCCACTGAGTCACACTGATTGGGCTAGTTGAGGCTGCATACCTGTGGTGCATTTAGCAATCAATGTGTGTCGACAGGTTCAACCAGCCATCGCCGCACACACATTCTGGGGAGGGGTCTCCCTCATGGCAGCATGTGACCCCCCCCCCCCGTGACAATAAAACCGGTTCAAGCATGTCCTTCCACATCAGTCAATGCGACAGGGGACGGTTTTCGTAAGAAATGTGGAGGAAGCAAACTTCAACCGATCTTCAACCCAGAATTGCGTTCACCCTAAATCCCACCCACACATCCCAACCCCACCTCAATCTCAGTCCTTGGTGTCTCATCACTCTCCGTCCCCCACCCAACCACCCATCCATCCATCCACTCCCCCGTCCACAGTCCTTGTGTCCCCCCCCTCCTTGTTATGGTGGAGCCCTGTAAAAGCCACCTGGCTCTCACAGGGCTGGAGTGCGGACGTGTGGCTAGCCCAGTTCATAAAAGGAGTGGAGTGCGGCAGCCACCCAGGTGGCTTGTTGTAGCATTGTAGACATTGTAGACACTGCACAGTGTAGTGCAGTGCAGTGGGTTCACTCGATAAACCCATGGTCAATTCATTTCATACAAACAGTACAGGCTAAACAGTACAGGCTAAACACTTGATAGCTTTGGTCCGTGCTTCAGATCAGCCGTATGGCTGCTGTGTGTCAGAGACAAGGGGGGGGGGGGGGGGTGGGGGGTAGAGAGTGGAGGAGAGCTCCTGCGTTGCCTGAAGAGCAGCCTGGTAACAAGGCACTGGCTGGCAGGGCTGATGAGCTCATTTCTTTTTCCACTCTGCCACCGGGCTGGATCGATGCTTCACAGGTGTCTTGGTCGTGGGTTTCTCTTGGGTTGATGTCGTTGTTTTGTTGCGTTGAGACTCTTTAATCCACCGCCCAGGGGGTTGTTTTCTTTTTCTGCTTTCATGAATAAAATAATCAGCCCCCTACCGCCCCCTTCCGTACCCTCACCCACTCCTCAGCCTCCCAATGAGATTAGCATTTAAAGTGTCATTAGACCTAAAGAATAATGATCATCTTGGCCGATGCAACATGGGACCCTCTCTTCCTCCTCCTCATTCTCATCTTCCTCCTCCTCCTCCTCCTCCTCTATACCTGCTTGGGAAGGTGTGTACAATATCGGGAAACCTATTATTCCCCCTCCTCCTCCTCTTCCCCTTCTCCCCCCACCCCCTCTCCTCTATACCTGGGAAGGTGAGTACAATATCGGGAAACCTTTAGTTGTGGTTTTCTTGACAATGTGGGAAATGTTGAATTACTTCTTTTTGATCTTATTATCACATCAGAAAGAAAAGGAGGCTTGGGAAAATAACTTGGTGGTTTTATATTGTGTGGGGCCCGCGCTCTGAGACCGATTTCACGTGAATAATTCAAATGGGTAGTTTCCATTCCTCTGCGTGACTGGTTGTGGTGACCCTGCTGTGATACCCAGAACCTCTCAGCCTCCAGGCCTTGAATGGGCAGCTGCACTAAGCTTTCCAATGGAACGGTGGCTGATTGAATGCTGTTTGGCTCCACCTAGCCCTCTGTGTGTTTGGTATTGAGCTGGACTCCACGTCACCCGGCCCGATGCACTCAAAAGCCCTTTGACCGCCAATGAGTTTGCGGGCACAATATTGACGACTTAAAACATAAAAACATAAAATTGACAAGCGGCAGTCAGTTATTCATTTTGAAAAACGTCTGTTCTCAAGTCTTTTCATGTTTCTCTATTGACATCCGCCTTGGCCATTTCAACGACTGAACACATTTCTTTTTGAAGTGCGCTAAAGATTTGCTTGATGCTTGGCCAGTCTCTTTGGTTCCCGACTCCTTCTGTTGTCCCTTACCTGAGTGTTATGGTTTGAAGTAAGCGCTGCCCACACTTGTGCCAAGTAGGCGTGCTCCTATTGTGACACAGATATATACAACGAATACAATGCCAACCTATGAGAGGCTGTTATGCTCTGAGGTGGTTCAGTGGAGACAGAGTTGAGGAGAAATGGGTCGGTTGTTTGGTAGTGGATGATGTAGCATTATGGATGAGGACTTCTAAATATTGAGTTTGTTGCTGTGAAAGCCAATGGCGTACTAGGAAGGCAGCGCCAGATTGCCTTTTGTTTTATTCTGGAGAAGCACATCGTACGTCAAATATAAAAATATAGAAACGCTGAAAGATTGTGAAATTGTTGCCAAAAGACAACAGTGTGCTTTAATCCACCTGCTGACGTACCGTAGAGGTTATTTATACAGTATATACATGTTGGCAACCGAAAATAATTTTGTATTTTTGTGTCATGTCATGTAGGTGTGGTATTTTCAAAGGAAATGATAGTGTGATCAGTGTTAAAATGCAGATTCTGTGTTTCTATCTGTATGTTTTATTTGTGATATATTTATTTGTTTAACTATAACTAAGTGTTGGAATGAATGTCAAGTATTATCAACAGTGCCTCTCTGTTTCCGCTATCATTTTGTTGCATGTGTAAAAGAATAACGACGTAGCTTTATTAACTAGCGTGTGCTGACATATGCCAAAGTAAAAGTAGTGTTTTATTTTATGATTGTTATTATGGATGGATATTATTATTGTTATTTTGCTTATTTGTTTCAGAAGGCTATTATTGGGAGGTTATGTTAAAATTGTTATTGTCATTTCTTATAGTTTTTATCGTATTTGATATATATACATACATATATATGTATGCGTTTTTAAACTTTAAACTTACATTACCAATAAAGATATGCTAAAAAAAGATAAAATATACTTCTATAGAATGTGAGAAGCACATTTTTAACATTAACCTACTCCAGTACGTCTTCACAATGCAGGCCTCATACTTTATACATAAAAGCTAGGCCCTGTTATCGTCACTATGGTTAAAACGCCTTTCTTTTTTTTGATAAGAAGAAAAAAGTAGATTCCACCAATAGATCAGTTGTTGTTAGTGTTTGTTATTAAGAGTGTTTCTGTGGTGGCCAATATGTTTGTCCTCGCCTTGCTATACAAGTTGTTAATAAACACATTTATCTTGTTTCCTCAAGGCAGCAATGCCTCTTTATCTCTATCTGTTTCCCACAATATGTTTTTCCCATTTGATACAGCATCGTCTGAAGGTGCTGTAGGTACAATTTAGGAGTTTCCATTTTAGTGTAATTTGTTGGGAATGCCAGAGCCATCTGTCATCTATCGGCTATAGGGCACAACTTGTTGGATCTTCATTTGAGCTTTTCCAGATTTTTTAATTTTCTACCAATTCTCTCTTAACAGTGGTGAAATCATACCTATGCTACAGCAGCATTCACGGATACTGATACAACATCAACTCTCAGTAAAACATACATTTCATTAAGGCGCAGGTTGATGATTAGGGCATCTCGCTCAAAGATGCCTACAGGGAGTTCTGCGGCCCAGTGCCTTTGGTCGGGTAGTGAACCCCACTATTACACCATAACTATTACACCAACCTGCCCCCAGCATTATGTCATATGAAGCAGCACCTGCCTGATTCCTTCACATGAATAAAAGAACGCCAGCGAAGGCGTGACACACAACACCCCCAACTGCCTAAATACACTATTATTATACAGGGTTCAGATACAGTAGAACTCAGCACACACAGGCTGTTCTGCTCACCGGAGAGAGATACAATTTTAAAAGGGAAATTACAATCTGTTCATATGTTGGCAATTTAAGCATGTAAAAGTTGTACTCATGTTTGCATTAGAAACCAGAATCCTGCTTCTCGTTTCGTTGTTTATAAAGGTGGACTCTTCAGATAGCATCTTAAGTGCAGTTTTAATAAACCCTCTCCCTTAAATCCCTATCACTTCTGTTATTTCTCTTTTTAGAAACAGAAGCTCCCCCACCGACTTTGAACTCCTGGCCCTTGGTGTTCTGAACGATGGATGAACTCTCCACTCCGACCCCAAGGAAGAGCAATGGAACCCAGATCTCTCTCGTACTGGCAGCAGTAAGACCAAAGATGAGCATCGCTAAATAAGGCAATTCCTCCCCCTCTCGGAGCTCGGACCTCCTTCGCATTGTTTTATAAGTGCTGTCTGCTGGCATGTGTCTCAGTGTCCCGCCAAGACTCGTTCTAAAGAAGCCCACTCTATCTCTACCTCTCTCTATCTCTCAACCCCCCGCCCACACACACACACACACACACACACACACACACACACACACACACACACATAGACACATAGACACATACAGCTGTAATAAGGGGGTGAGGGGGCCAAACCTCCTGTCAGGTATAGTCAATCTGACGGAGTGGTTCCGGCTCTGCTCCGGTCCACAGTGCTTTTGTCCTCCTCCCTTAGGTCAAGGATTTTGATTGGGAGAGCACTCTGGCTGTGGCTGGATGCATTTATACAACTTCTGAAGGTAACAGTGGTAGTGGAGGGATGTCTAGAAAGGTCCATTATGCTGAGTTTTATTATCCCGGGCCCAGATCCATCTGTCATTCTTGAGTGGAAACTATTGGGTTTGAGATGATGAATATTTTTGGGCCCATCTTAATATGGTTACTCTGCACAGGGAACCATTTTTCTAGGCATCCCTCCACTGGCCTGCACAGAGCAACAACACTTTATAGTCTTTATAAGGTCAGGTTTATACAGTGTAATGTCTTGTGAGGTAGTTGACGTCGCTCGAAGAGACGTTTATCAACTGTGGTTACGGGGTATGTAATAATATTTGCAGTATAACATTTGGCAATATCATTTTGTCGTGTTTTCATCTGTGCTTATCTTATCTATTCTTAATAATTAAATATATACATACACATACATATGAATACTAACTTCTTAATGGTTTCTCTGAAGTACACACACACACACACACACACACACACACACACACACACACATTGTGTCCCGCCCAGTAGGCCAAAATATGGACAGGGAGAGTAGTTGTGCAGCACTCTCCTACGTCCTCATCCACGGATGAGGTGCCCTTGAGCAAAGCACCTGAACCCCCACCTGCTCTCCGGGCACTGCACTGCGGCTGCCCACTGCTCCGGGTGTGTTCACCGGCTCCCGGATGGGTCAAAAGCAGAGAAAGGATTTCCCCCAAAAAGGGACAATAAAGGATATCTTAACAAAACACCTTCCACACAATCACAGACACACAATCACAGCTGCACACGCACGCACGCATGCACGCACGCACGCACGCACACACACACACACACACACACACACACACCACTGGGGACCACAGTGTATTTCTAAGGCAGAACAGATCCCCATAAGACACCTGTAGTTCCTCCCCTGGAGCTGCTGGGAAAAGCAATAGCAACACTTTGAGGAGCTGCTACTTGACACCGGCGTTCACAATGCCGCCCCCTTCCACCAATCTACTATAACATAGATGCAGAGTTTGGTGAAAGGGAAGGACAGAGCAGTGAAATAACATGAATAATAAACGTGCTTGTGAAGCCACAGGCGCCGGGAGCCCTCTGCCGCTCTTTGATGTCTTGAAGATGGCGGCGGGCCGACTCCAGCGTTATCCCCGCATGCAGGAACAGTTCGACAGCAGCCATTCGTCACCGGTGGACTGTAGGAGTGATGTAATGGATTAAAGGACCACAGCGTTTCTCCATACACTCCCTACAACTCTAGTATTAGTATCTAGTACTCTAGTAGTACTATGAGGTCCTACTGTTGCATGTCCTATAATATGTTCTTATTGTTACATTACTAGTTAAGAAGATAGATAAGAAGATAGTTAGTTAGTTAAGAAGATAGTTAGTTAGTTATCAACCTGTGAGAGTGAATATTATCCTGATGTTGCTGTTGGTATTTATGTGGGTGTATGTGTGCGTGCACATGCGTGCGTGTGTGTGTGCCTCCGTGCCTGTGTGTGTATTTGGCTGTGTGTGTGTGTGTGTGTGTGTGTGTGTGTGTGTGTGTGTGTGTGTGTGTGTGTGTGTGTGTGTGTGTGTGTGTGTGTGTGTGTGTGTGTGTGTGTGTGTGTGTGTGTGTGCATGCATGGACTTTTGTGTATTATGTGTCTATCTTTAACCAGCCATACTGAATGATGTGTGTGATTAAAAAAGTGATGGGAAACTGAAGCACCACAGACATGCACCTTGGACATGGCCTCATCTGAGGTCAGAGTCGGCTTATTGCATTAGAGCTGGGAAATCCCAGGCCGGGAATTTAGAAGATTTGCTGCAATTACCTGAGTTGGTTATTGTTGCCTGGTTCCAGTTTCATAGTTGACCGTTTATTTACAATTTCTGATGCACTTTTGTATGTTGTTTACACCGATCCAGCTTTACTTGTACAAATGATTGTTTCGAAAAAAGTTTTTTCAAATGAAATAAAGCCGACAATCAACGTATATGTAATAAAGGACATGGCCAGAAAAAGAAGATTGTTAATTCAAAGTGAAAAATGGGGTAACCAGGAACCAGAAGAAGCTCAAAGAATAAAAACAAGAGCGTCTATTGTGGGGTCTACCTTAGATAGATCTCTCAAAGTAAACCTTGGTAGTCCGGCCAGGAGCACTCTTCAATGGCAAAACCATCGCCTTGGTTGTGGTCGTCGGGGCCTGCCTTTGTATTGTTGTGGGTTGTTGTGGTTATCTTTAAGCAACTGATGAGAAGGGCGGGAATAACTGACACCTTATGTCCTGATGGAATCCTGGAAGACCCATGAAGGGCGACACCGACCCCTCTTCTGCGGCGCCTCTCGCTGGGGAACACAGCGTAAACAATACAACGTTCTAGAATGCAGCTTTAACTTTTCTCATTACGTTTTTTCAAAGACATTTTTAAATGGATAGTTTCCTGGGATATTGCAATTACATGCAATTGCAAAAAGTTGCAAAGGTTTTAAGTGTATTACCTCTTCTATCTATTCCTCTATAAATATTTATGAAAAATAAGTCATTAAATCGCCTCACAGAGGTAGAGGGAACTTGAATGAAAAGGCTTTATATCCATCCACCGTCCACAGAAGCCCAGACCCTGATGCTCTCGGTCAGCAGTTGAACGAGAAGCATGCTGTCAGTATTGGTTTGTGTTGCACATAAGCACCAGGTTTCCTCATCTGGAACCTCCAGCAGAGAGACAGGAGCTGAGAATGAGGATAGGAAATAAGGACAGAAAAGTTCTTCCCTGACAGGACCAAATGGAAGACATACTCTTTGCATACAAAATATAAGCAGGTAGACAGTTATAGAATAAACAAATCTCAAATAAAAAACTGGCAGAAAATGGATGTCATTCCATGAACCAAGATTGAAACACAAACATTCTCTGATCGTGTGTGTGTGTGTGTCTATGTGTGTTTATTAGGATCTGATGAAGCAATGCACAGTAAGGCATTGATGTTTCTCTCATAATTATGTTTTTTCAGATGTTATGTTCTCAGAATTACATCATTTGTATTCTTATTTTAGTTCTCTAATCTTATCCTCCTGTCATTTGAGCTTTGAACGTTTCACTTCTACACCTCTATTCGAGGGACTCTGTTTATCTAAAGGTCTCCACCTGTCTCGTGTTGTTTAGATTTATATTGCTCTGCTCAATTTTTTTTAGGAGGTGAAACTTGGATACGCCAAACTAACTCCATATTTCACGGTTCTCAGCCTCACTTGTCAAGTTGGATTAAAGAACCAACTCAATTCCTCACAGACAACTTCCGAGAAGGATGTAAATAGCACAACGTGTGTCCCCCTTCGCCTCAATCCAGATTGTTGTTTAACTTCGGAAAAACAACAGGCAAAAAAAGTAAAGGAGACGTGTGACAGCGTCTGAGGAACAATAGCCTTCACATCAATCTTTAAAAACAGCTCTGTGGTATTGTGTTGCACCTCCTGCTGTTCTCTAGGATATCGATCAACACTTTAATTATATTCCTCTACAGATCTCCATCTCTTT
Organism: Micromesistius poutassou; assembly: GCF_964030765.1. NCBI lineage: Eukaryota > Metazoa > Chordata > Actinopteri > Gadiformes > Gadidae > Micromesistius > Micromesistius poutassou. The sequence goes on along the minus strand of NC_140273.1, from coordinate 9,221,379 downwards.
CTTTATCTCTATCCCTTCCCTTTTGCCAGCTCTCTCCATCTTTTCTGCTCCATCTTTTTCCATCTCTTACTCAATCTCTCTCCCCACATCTCCTCATCTCTCTCCCACTCCAGCTCTATCTCCAGCTCCCAGTTTCTCTATATCTCTCTGCATCATCTCTCCCTATCATCATCATCATCTCTCCTCATCTATCATTTTCCATCCACATCTCAGTGATGCTCAAGGGACCTCCATTTGAATTGGCCATCCACATCCACATTGTTCATTACTCATTGCTAATTCAGTCATTTGTTAATTCAACCAAATGTAATTTGATTAAAATCTCCTGCCAGCAATATTGTAATCACCAAACATCCCAGTACTGGAAGTGAAGGTTAATCCAAAACTAACGTCTCCATCATTCAATGGAGATTGTTATTGAACCAATTTGAATTTTCTCACGTGAAGTATCTGGTAGGTGAATATGATATTAGTGATGCGTGCAAGTGAAGGATTTAATTGAGCGGAACAGCCTCCTTCCTCACTCACCGATGACAGGTAAATCATTATTAGGGGTCAAGTGTTATTGCGATCTGAAAGCATCATTAGTCAAAGCAGATATTCTCAATTATGTTAATTAGCCTGAGTCATGGTGATATCCAAATAAACCAGTGAAATCTGAGATGCTTAATGTAATTTATTTGTTATTAGCTCGCCACAACACAACACACACACCTTGGGATTTTGTTTTTAAATTGCAATTTTGGTAAAGGACTCCCAACATTGCAGTAGACAGTAGTAGCACGACGACGGCCAGACAATTGCCGTCCACCTAGCCCAAAGCCTCAATCCCTCTGCCCACCCTGTTTCTCCCCCTTAACCATCTGATCAGACCGGGCCAACCACCCCCCCTCCACCCCCCACCCTACATCAGACCTCTCTCCATAAAGCCAGAATTTCATCACCATCCACTAGATGGAATAGCGTGGGAGAAAGGAGAGAGATTGCACACTGTGTGATTTAGACTGTCTCCCACGATTATTTTAGTTTGTCAGCTTTTAAAAAAAAATGTGAATATTGATTGTCTCTTATTCTACTACCATATTAAGGCGTTCCTCAAACATGTCAATGTCAACAAGCATGTACGCCATCCTGGCTCTTGTTGGTCCCTCTCATATCTGTTGATTCCACTTATTCCTGCGTGGGGGGGGGGGGGGGGGGGGGGGGCTTGATTTTTGCCGCCAGGGTCTTACGTCAAGATAAGCCTCCATCCAGCTCTCCGTCCCTCTGTTGTTTTGTGGTTTTTATCTTCCATCTATTCTCGGAGAAGGAAGATCAATCGTATCTCCCACCTCCACTTATCAAATGGATAATGGAATTTTATGTCAACAGATGTGGAGCTCAAGCCTTCCTGTCACATCTTGCAACATAAATGGATTGATGATTGGTATCCCAGAGCTCCTGCGGTTTTTCGATTTCTAAATGGAGCAAAATGGAACATACCCAAGGCACAGATACTATGTGTAAAAAGGAACCACAGACAGAGGATATGGTGGGTGTTGGAGACCGAGGGCATACTATCGGGGAAGATCCCCTTCTGTTATTAAAGGGCAATGGTAGACAGATGAGGAGATGTTGAGGGGAATAACACAGATGCATCAGGAAGACTGGATGTATGAACGTGTTTATCAGTTACAGTTGTTTGGCCAGGAGATCCACTGCAATTTCCCAGCTTGGGATCAATAAAGTAAATCAATCAATCAATCAATCAATCTCCACCAATATCTCCTCTCTGGACAGACGGACGCTGGAGACATGCCGATCTTGCTCAAATATTTTTTATGTGACTGATATCCAATTCAGTATAAGGAAGATAAATATAAACAGCTTTATTCTACCTTGTCCATCTTTGCCCTTGATCTGATCTGATAAGACCAGCCCTGGGCTGGGAGAATGATATTTATGGATCCAAATATTCTATTCACCTATTTCCGCCTATTGGGTAATGTCTGCGAAAAAGAGAAACAGGCATTCCACGCTATTACCTAGTTTATCCCTCATTCCTCTGGAGAAGTTGTATCTATCTATCTATCTATCTATCTATCTATCTATCTATCTATCTAAATAGATGGGTTTCGTAAAATGTAGAACGTCCTCCACAAAACAAACACTGATTTAGCATATATCTTGCGCTCATAGTTTTTATTACATTTGAAATGGCTAACTTGAGAAAGATGATTCCATAGAACAAGCCCTCATCAAAAGTGGAAACTGAGATTTTGAACTGTGTGATTTTGCCCCACCAGGCATTGGAATTGCTTCTTTATTATATGCACTTTGCTTTTAATAGAATGTCACACAATATTTACATTACATTACAATGAGCAGAATGGAAAATTGGACAAGTGGGTTAAATTATATATTATTATATTGGTAGAGGGTGGACCTTGCTACATGCCACCTAGGGGGCTGCCACACTCTTACGGGGCTGGTGAACATCACCACCCAGGGTGGGGATGTTAAAAGCCAGTTATTGTAGAGGTTTGCATATAAATACATGTCCTGGTTCACCATGTTGCCATGTAGGAGATTTCTCCTTGAGTGTATGTGGTGACGTCTGGTTTAACGTGCACAGGGATGACCCAATGTGCAATAGGTGTACAGCCTCACCTAGCCCGAGTCCAGTCAGTTTGACTCGGCCAGGTGAGGCTGCTTAAACCAGCCATCCACACACACTCCCACACACACACACACACACACACACACACACACACACACACACACACACACACACACACACACATATATATATATATATATATATATATATATGTAAACACTGCTTGTAAAGACCACCTATAAAAGATTCCACCACCATAATGTGTTCTGTTTACAGTCATATCCTTAGATAGTCAGACGTATTTAATAGGTCCAGAATTGACACAACACCTGTAATGCAGTTTGAAATGCAATCCCAATAATCGTATAACCTATATCCTCATAATTCCTCAACTCTGTAGCTTTATCTCAACCCTTTATATCAACCCCGTAATCACAATGAGATTGATAAATAGCCAAATATCGACAAAATTATCTTAATGGCTTATATATATTTAGCATTGATATTAACAGTAGGCCTTAACTGACGATTATCTTCACAGTTTGTGCTCAGATATTGATTCTTCTAAACTTTTTCACATGCTGTGTGAGTACACAGTTTGTGTTGAGTTAACTTGGAGGTTTGTAGCTGGGTCTCCATGGGGGTACAGCCTTTCTGGTCTGTTGTTGTGACATCATGTTGGTGGTCCAGCCTTGAGCGAAGCACAACGGCATAACTTTTTTGTGTGGCTGTTTGTATAAATTCCTTCACAGTGTGTCATAGTTCAAAAACAACACCCTGGAGATCTATTCAACAAGAAGAATAACTGCAATCAAAAAATGTTTCTTTCAGTCACCCTGTGGACAACAGAAAACCATCCAGTGGATCTTTCTTTCTCTGGCTGAACTGCAGGTCACCAAATAAAGGCCTGCAAACATTCTGCAGACGACAAAAGAAGACAAAGTGGGTTTCCGAATCTGGGTTTACCTGCACCCATTCACATGGTCAGCATGGTCAACATGGTGAGGTGAGGTATTTTGTGTTGAGCAGAATGAGCTCAAGGCATTGAAACACTTCAACAATGTGTGTGACGGTCGGAAACAAGGGAGAAGGCTATTTATCATAGAACTGACAGAAGGCACATCATCCTGTGATGAGGTCCCACATGGCTGCAAAACAAACGTTTTGCAGCCTGAATGAGCCATGATGGAGTTGAAGGCAGGATGGTTGGAGTTGACATAAACCTCTAGCCTTGGGTCAAGTAGGCTACTTTATTATTTTCTGTGAATTAACACATTTCATGACCCTCAACCTACAGTACGTGTACTAGAGGAGGCCTACTATTTTGACTATTACAACAAAGTGATTTAAGTGTTGGATAAGCATCGTTTATCATTAACTGCTGGAATGCAGGTTATGCAGCATTGTTAAGTCTAATCCTTAACCATGCTCACTTATTTTTACTCATATGAACAACTATTGGCCCAGAACACCAGTGCTGCGTGCGCACATACTTCCTGGTCTGTATCCAATGACAGAGCCGGGAAATTTGCTTGCGAAGCGACTGCGACTGTGTTGTGAACTTTGACTCACGGTGGGACTGACAGAGCAAAAGGTAGGCAAGTAAATGTGCGCTCTTACCAAACCTATAATGAAGTTATATTATAAAATGTGCAATCGCCGATGTTGTATGTGGATGCACCAGTGTTGGCTACGTTACGTTAAAATTTGCAGACAAAGCAAAGGAGAACGTTGTTGCAGGCTTACGTTGGCATCATAAAAACAAAACCTCTAAAAACAATGTATGCTACCCGACATGATTGATGTATAAAGTCCCAAAGGGAACAGATATAAATTGGGATACAGGTGGAAAAGTTAATACCAAGAATGCAAAAAAATGGAGCATGCACATACGCAAATCCAACTCAAAACTGGCATGTCAATCATTGATATCAATATATGATTTATTTTAATGGTTTCCACTTTTTCACGATAACACCTTCACCTTGCTACTCATGCATCACGTGTCTAATCATGTTGCTGTTACTGTTTAATCATCTAGGACGCGCCATGGGTCGTCTTGATGGGAAAGTGATCGTGTTGTCTGCAGCGGCGCAAGGGATTGGACGAGCGGCGGCAATAGTAATGACTTTATAAATTGCTCTCGCAGTTGTGGTTAATTTCCCATTAGCCATTCTAATATACACAATTTATTAGATTGTGTGTCTTCTGTGCTGAACAGATAAGTACAATGGCAAAGTCATCGCTTACAGCAGGGCCTGCATCACATCACACCTTTGTATACTGAGACCCGTCACTTGAAGAGCCCTGGGTTGTTCAACATCATGCAGCTGCTTGCAACCCAGTCTGAGTTCTGCAATGTTTATATCCGTGAACTTATAGCTGTGAAAGTTAAGTTTAAAGTGGTTGTGAATCACAATATTTAAAAAACTGTGGTTTTAGGCTGTCTTATATGTTCTTCAGCATATAAATATAAACCATCACATCACTGTTACTTCAAATGAGACAAGAGGTGTAAAATCCTGTGTTTTCCAGTCTCCAACCAGCTATAGTGTAGGCCTACATTCTCATTGGCTCCGAACTTGAGTCTTGTTCTTTGACGGCACGCCAAAGGGCGAGAGGGTAGGTCCCTATACTAACTTGGAAAATAATCGAATTGTGATTATTTAAACTAATATTGCGATTGTGATTTAGTATGTGATTTTTCTTTTTTTAAGTTCCTTATGTTCTGTTTTATTACTTGACACATTGACAGTCTGTTTTTGTCAGTCCGAGTGCAAATACCAACGAGTCCGAGACGACTTGAAATGTTTCCAGTCCGGTCCGTTTATCTAGTATCTTTACCAAAGCTGTTAAGCCGGCCATTGCACCGTGTTGATCATATCTTTAACTATGAACTCCGCTATCACCTGAGTAAATTTGCGGTTTTGAATCTCGTTCATACCGAGTTGTAGGCTACTCTGGATCATTTCGGTCAGTGATCGCTGACGGGTGGTATTCGGTCTACTTGACACACGGGTGGTCAGGTTTTTGCCCCTTTCTTTTATGCCAGCATCAACAAATGAAAGCGTAGGGTGGCAAGTTGTTTTCCTTATCTACTGCTGTCACTCGCATGTCACGTACACATGAACTCCACGTGGCCCTGTGTTTCCCCCATTTCGACCCCCTGGTTAGATTGTGTAACATTAGAACAATCAAACACTTTATTTATTTTTAATCGTAGCCTTTGCGAAAAAAAAAAAATAAGAACAATCGCGATTTGAATATCGCGTTCTATTGCATTGCGATGTTATCATAGTGGAAGCGGGGCACTGAAATTATACTATGTTATCAGGGCTATTTGTCATGATATCGGACTTATCGGAATGATGTAATAATTTCTGTTATGGGCCAATAATTATCGTGCACCCCTAAATACAATACGATGCTACAGCACAACAACCAGCAGCAGAGACCTGTGACTCTGAAGGGTTCCCCCCTGGTTGACATCCCTGTACAAACGGCACAAAACCTTTTTTTTTTTTTGCACAAAAAAGTAATTTTATGTCTATTTCCTCGGGAGTGATACCTTGTGCGCCACACACATGCATGCATTTTTGATTGTGGATGCCTTTTCAAAATGTGTTTTTATTCTATTTTGTGTGGAGGAGGCTGAATCCCCGTTTCCCGCTAGTCAGGCGTGAAAGCCATCACACGCCGTGCTCCCATGGTCTGAACAGCACCCAGAGCTTCCTATTTACACTCTGAAAGACACTTGAGGCTGTAATGGTCTAGGATGTGTTTAATGGGGCGTCGCTACTATACTCCTCGGTTGGCCAAGCCACATCATCTCAGTATTTTTTTTCAGGACATAACGTCTATCAAAACACTCGATGCTGTGAATTTGATGATTTTTAACCGGCGGGTGGTGTGGGCGCAGTCAGTTGTAAACGGTTGTGGTAATGAGAGTTCCCGCGGTGACGTGACTTCAGCGTTTTATTGTCCAAGAAAAATACAGCATGAAGGCAACATCACTGTGTTTTAAAGCCTGCCCATGAAAACAATATAATCTCTTCACGCTGAAGATTAATGCCTGAATGTTCTTCACATTATGTCGGTGAACATTAAATGCTATTTTCATTTGCAGGCGTTTGCTAAAGAGGGAGCTAAAGTCACCGCAACTGATATTAATGGAGAGAAGCTGAGGGAGTTGGACAGCATTGCAGGTAGCCTACTGCTTTTCAGATCTGTTCTGGTGCATCGCTGACATCTGCTGGACAGAGAGAGAAACTCTGCACACATGGGTCTTGTCAGCTCAAAATACATGTTTGTTGTTCCTCAAAGGCTGTAACATAATATCGTTCAATATATTCTTCAGAATTATTTAAAGGGGACATATTATACCATCAGGTGTGGTATTGGTTAATGTGCTTGGAGAGGGGCACCGGGGAGGGATTATATTGCTCGTTCCCAGAGTGACTTGCCGAGCAAATTCAAATTGTGTTCTCGCGAGAACTCTGGATTTCCAAGGTAACAGTCAAATAAAATGATACCACTGTTGCATTGTGACAATCTCTAATTGAATAGGAAAATAACTTAAAGGGGACATATTATACCACCAGGTGTAAGTGTGTTTAGCCATTACAAGCCATTTTGAAAATGTGCCGCTTCTGACATCACAGGTGGGCGTATCCACCTAAATGTGCGCTGGATATATCAGTCTAACAGCCTACCCAGTGGACTGTAGCAAACGTCGGTCATCTATCCGTCAAACATCTAGGTGGACCCAGCCACCTGTGATGTCAGAAGCGGCACATTTTCAAAATGGCTTGTAATGGATAAACACACTTACACCTGGTGGTATAATATGTCCCCTTTAAGTTATTTTCCTATTCAATTAGAGATTGTCACAATGCAACAGTGGTATAATTTTATTTGACTGTTACCTTGGAAATCCAGAGTTCTCGCGAGAACACAATTTGAATTTGCTCGGCAAGTCACTCTGGGAACGAGCAATATATTCCCTCCCCGGTGCCCCTCTCCAAGCACATTAACCAATCACATCGGTGTATCTGATATAGGCGGGCCAAAACCAAAAGCGTTGCTTTTGGCCTGGCAAGTCTTATCTATTGGTGAGCTCCACTGGTCTGGATATGTCACCCCTCGTTTTCTTCTGATTGGTCGTAGTGTTATCCAATTGCGTGCAGTGATATTTTCAAATGCATACTTGGGGCCGCCCCTCGAGTTCGAGTATTTTCATTACTCGTTGCCAGACCCTACAGCTTTCTAGATGTGGGTCTGGATTTCCAGGCTATTTGACTGTAGTAAAGGTCATAAATGGCCCCTGATCATTAAAATGCATCGATGACCTGATAGAATAAGACAGTAAAAGGTTTTTTAAAGTGTTTTAAAACATTTAACTGATTTAGACACAAGATCAAACATAATATAACAAACAAACAATAGTTTCTAGGTATAGTTTTAAAAGATTGGCTACTTCATTGTTCATAGTTTCATAGTCTCATAGTTTATTTATAGTCATATTTCGGTTAAATTCTCAAAGTCTCGCAGGTAAAATGTAGATAAACAATTATTTTAAATACTGCTCTCCGTTCTCTAACTGAAGGTATCAGAACCAAGGTGGTAGACGTGACTAAGAAAGACCAGGTGGAAGAACTGGCCAAGGAACACGACCACGTAGATGTGCTGTTCAACGTAGCTGGGTAAGTTCTCTTTCTCTTTCGCTCTCTATCTGTCTCTGTCTCTCTGTCTCTCTCTTTCTCTGGCTCTGTCTCCCTCTCTGTATCTGTCTCTGTATCTCTCTCTCTCTCTGTCTCTCTGTCTCTCAAAGTGCGTTCCATCCTCTGCTCCTTTTTTTTAAACCCTTAAACCGTACGACTTAAGGTCCTCCATGACCCCCTCCTTGACCTATTGAACACCATTTCAGTAATGTGGTCGTGGGGGTTGTTTCTGTTGTATCCAGCATTCAGCTTTTATCCAAGGCGACTCGTAGTGAATCCAGATAATAAGTCATCAAGGTAGTCAGCATCATGCGCTAGGATGCCCACAGGTTGGGCTGTGGATAACGGGTGATTGAACCCAGAACTTTGCGGCTGGGAGGGAAACGCACCTAAGCACAACAGCACCCTGCCGCTCATCTTCCTTCCATACTGTAAATGGAAGGTCCTAAAGTCCAAAGTTCCAGGAAATTGTTGTAGATATTGATAAATATGGCAGTTTCAAGCAATCCTCTGCCCAACAGCTCACTAAGGTTTGTTGTTGTTGTTGTTGTTGTCTCCTAGCTTTGTGCACCACGGCTCCATCCTGGACTGTGAGGAGGCCGACTGGGACTTCACTATGAACGTCAACGTCCGCAGCATGTACCTGATGACCAGGGCTTTCCTGCCCAAGGTGACCCTTGACCTACCCACCATATGCCAGCATCTTAGATCGGCCACGGCTGATGGAACCGCTGTTGCTTGTTAATAGAGCCATAGTGCCATATGTTTCGTGTCCTTATGTTGTTCGGTTGGTTTGTTTCTGGGGATTAGCTGCATTACTCTGAGCCTTTGGAGGGAACGGTCCTGACACTACCTGCTAATCTGTCTTCAGCTATACTCTAGCTGCAAGCTAATGTGGCTGTCCTAGAGACTTGAATCATAACATTTTGTCCCTTTTGTAAAACCTTCCATAAAACTGTTGATAAATCAGGTGGGAAGGCTTTATAGGGAATGAACGTGGACATCTCAAACATGATTACATGGTTATTATTGATCACATTGCTGGTAATTTATCTTCTACTGTGTTCAAATCATAGATGTTGGCCAAGAAGTCAGGAAACATAATCAACATGTCATCAGTTGCATCAAGCATAAAAGGTAAACAACACTATTGATATCAAGTACCATCTAGTTTGAAAAGGCAAATAACACTAGACCAATCCAATTATATTTATATTGATACTGATACAAATTATCTATATCACATCACATAAAAGGTAATAATCGTAGCAATAAGTTAAATTAAATGCCAGTGATCCTATACACACACATATACATATATATATATATATATATATATATATATATATATATATATATATATATATATATATATATATATATATATATATATATATATATATATATATATATACTAAATTGTAGTAAATTATGAGGATAATGAACACTATACCAGATAAATAGCAGTATATATTTAACATGACAGCAACATGAGTAGGAAAGGTTTGCTAAGCCATTGGGCAGCTAAACAATGTTATTGTAATCCTCTTATGTCTGCCATGGCTGCTATCTCCTTCAGGCGTGGTCAATCGCTGTGTCTACAGCACCTCCAAGGCAGCTGTCATTGGACTCACCAAATCAGTGGCCGCAGACTACTTGGACCAAGGCATTCGCTGTAACTGTGTCTGCCCTGGTAGGTGTATAATGTTTGTTTTATATCCCCCCTCACATGATGAAACCCTTCCCAGATTGTGGCAGTTTACTTCAGTTGTCCGTTATTCAAGAGACTGTCTTCATCAAATAATCAGACTGTGGCAGTTGACCCTGCCACACACCACCTAGGTGTCTCTGTGGGCCAACACACAGGATGCAGGGATATGTTGTAACACAAGTTTGTTTATAGAACAGGGATAAATCGACCCAAAGAAAGACAGTAAACTGGTGAACAATCAATTGTTCTTGTGTGTGTGTCTGTCTCCAGGCACCGTTGATACTCCATCACTACGAGGCCGGATCCAGGCCCAACCAGACCCAGAGCAGGTAGGCCTACTCTAAAGCAGGCAGCATACTGTGAATAGAAGATATGTTTGCCGAGGTCGCGAGAACAAAATCATGTGATTTCAGAGAAAATGATCACATTTTAATGGACCCTTTTTGCACCTCAAATAAATTGATATTTGCCAAAGGCTCAGCAGAGGAAGGCATTGGAAACATTGTTTTTTGATTGGATTCATTCAGGTTTTTTTTGCACAATCAGAATTCTGATATCCCGTCTCCATGAGACCTCCAGTAATAGAATGGTCAGTGATCAAACCTTTTGAAACATTGAGAATTAAACCAGTTTCTCTGCAAAGTACTTCTTTGAAGTCAAATAGCTGACCGCTTAGGCCATGGGATTCAGCGATAACCACCAGATTGCAGGATCTGAAGATTGCTATGATTTGAACTCCATGTAATAAGTGCTTTGTAAAGTGAGCTCCCCATCTGTACCTCCCGCAGGCTTATAAAGACTTCATGGCAAGGCAGAAGACGGGGAGGATGTGCACCGCAGAGGAAGTGGCTTACCTCTGTGTTTACCTGGCTTCAGACGAGGTAAGCCCTGCTTGTGTGGTGTAGCGCCGAGGGCTTTGGTTTTGTTGATGCTGGTAGAATTCAATTAGGCTGCCACGGTCGAACAGGGGTTGGCACACAGTGGTGCCGTTGATGTCATGTCTTCATGTCTTTAATCTGTGGACCTGTTTTTGTGACGATTGGATTTTCTGGTTCTCTGAACTGAGGCCCAGTTTCTCACACATTGTGATATCCTAAGTAAAAGTGTATTAAAAGTATTAAAAACACCTGCGAAACCTGCCATTGATATCATTGCCATAACAGTGCTTTGCACCGATTTTTAGAGAAATGTTATAATTTACAGTAGCATTTTCAAATAGTTTTAAAAAATTGTTTTGAATAACTGAATCATTTCATCACATGCCATTTCTTACATAAAACACATTTATTTTTACCAAACGATATCAATGTGTTGCAGAGGAAGTAAAAAAATATGAGAACCTTTTTGCTTGCTGTTTTGTACAAGTCCCTGCCAAGGTGATCTGGCTTTTGTATGCCTTTAAGAACATATGGCCAATGTTACGGATGGCTCTAGCGGCCCTTGACCCGGACAATGAAGCCATGATTTGAACAGACCGTTGACCTGTCATAGGTGGAATGTGATGGCTCCCAGCCTGATGATTTGCTTGTGTCTTGGTCTCTCAACAGTCGGCCTATGTGACTGGAACAGAGCACATCATTGATGGAGGATGGCGTCTTTGAAGTTTCTGAACCATTCCTTACTAATAACTACTCTATTCAAATCACTATTTGAAGGCGTTTTACAATTATGCATCCAACCCATGAATAATATAATTATAAATACAAAGATTTCATTCCACAGATATGATTTCAAGCTGTTGACCTACCTGTTTATTTACTTGTCTAAACCTGAATCGTCAATTTAACACAATCGTGCCACAATGGAGTTGTCAATTTGTCCAGAAACATTTAATAAATTCATTTTGATAAAACCAAGTGCTAACAACATTTTTGAGATTCCTCCTTTGTAGGCCTACTAATGGAAGATGAGTAGTACTACAGATTCTCTCTCACTCACTCACTCACACACACACACACACACACACACACACACACACACACACACACACACACACACACACACCATTTGATCGGTACATAACTAATCCCGTTCATTCCTGCTCGCCGGGTCGATTCCTAGTACCAACTTGTGTCCCATGAAGGCTCAACCTAGGTCGTGATGGTGGAAAATCTCGCCCAATGAGGTCAGTTTACCATAGCCTTCTCACATATTTACTTTCAATTCAGCCGTGTATGTCGCGGCTTCACCTTGTGTGTCACCGTTGAGGGTTTGATTGAAAATGTCTACTTCAGCCGAGCCGGTTGCCACACTATGGGGCGGGAGATATGCGCTAATCAGATGGTTGTAAATGGCTAGAAATGTCAACGGTGGCTACGATTAACTTCGCGTGTGGCATTTCGCCTCACCGAGCCTTATCGCAATTCAAACAATGCCAACGTGGGTTACGTGTTCCTTTTTTGTTACAATGATTGCACCCGTAGCTTGACAGTTAGGCTAGCGCCGCTGCGACTTGTGGTGAGAGAGGATCCAGAATTGTAGTGTTAACCCGGTTTACCGTAACGCAACTTCGTGTCTCTTGTTTAACATGAGCTGCTTACGCCAATTAAAAGTACCGGAAGCGAGAAGGATTACACAATGAAAAGAATAACTACAAGGAGATTGAATGTGGATTTTCTTTTAAAAATGGGAAAATGCAATATCCGAAACGTTGTACGGAAACGGATATCCCTCTAGCGGAAGTCCCTCCCTCTCTCGCTTATAACCCTTATTTGGAGCATCCCGTTAGTTGCGTCCCCTGTAAGGAGAACGCCTGGGACCGGGACGAATGTAGATTAGACTAGATTTGGGCCATATGGTCATGTCACGCTATTAGCGTTGATTAGTGTGTGCTCCCCTTCACAATTGGATTAGCTTAACGTCTGTTGTGACGACCGTTATTAGCATGTGTCGATCGCTTAACATTATTTATTCTCATCCTGAACGTGATCCGAACTGGTTATGGGAAGTTAATAGCTCTGAAAAGCGAGGCACGCTTTTATGACTACAAGGCTGTTGAGAAATGTGAGCGATTTCATGAATTGTTCATGCGCATGTCACCTGCTGTTACAGTTCATAGTATCTCCAGCGTCATTAAGTCAATACGTCTTGTTCCTTTCCTGCTGATTAAACAGGCGACGAACACGTTGGACCGTGAGAAGTTTTCTTATACAGGTGCAGAGCCGCAGAAGCACCGCCCATCGATGGCCAATCACTCGCCTCCTCCTGGCTTTCTGTGTTAAAAAGGTGAAGGAGACTTGAGATACTACAGCGACCTGCCATGGAGGAAGACCAGAACAAGACGGCCACGCCTGAGCACAGTCCGGTCCACAGCTCGGCTCCGAGCCCGGCTGTCAGCCCACTGCCCAACCCAGTCCCGGACAGAATCCTCCTGCCTTCAACTAACAATGTGGAGGTAGCCTTTATTGAAATACACTCATCACTGACCTATTCTTTCTTTTACTTTGTAGAATTGTATCACTTAATGTGATATTAAGAAAAGAAAAGAATGCCCTATCGTTCTTAATTTGTATTAGTGATTAACTGTGAAGTTGAAGCAAATGAATAAAGATGTAGGCCTATGAACATGTTATAATAGGAGTAATCAGACGGCCGGTCTTCCATATTTAATGACCTCAAGCATGGTTGAATAGTCTGGTTGAAATATGAATCAGAAATCTTTAATTCTTCAATCAGAATTAGCATGTTTTTTCTAATGTCAAAGTTCAGCTTGAACTTTGAGTGAAATCCTATTTCCCCAAAAAGCAGTTTCAGTGCTCTGTCTTGCTTCACTGCCACTTCCCAGTCCATTGTGCAAGTCGATATCATTATTTGATTTGTCATATTTGGAGAAATAGTAATGCATGCCCTGATGTCACTGAGCCAATATTCTAAGATAAAGAACTTCTGGGTGTGGCTGTCGATAGCTATTAGTCTACCGTTAATAACATTGTTATCGTTAACATCACATCACATTAATTTCAAAGCTGTTATAAGACAGTAAAGTGAGTGTTAGGGATGTAACGTTTTTTGATTCAAACAACAAAGTGTGTTTAAAAAGAAAACGATTGTCAGAAAAAATTTTGTGTGCTCAGCATTTTCAAATCACGTTTTTTCTGTATAGCTATGTAGTGCTGTGGGTCATATCTAGTCTAGGAAATATGGGCTGAAAGGTACTGGGTTCGATCCCCAATGTCTGCAGCCTTCCTGTAGGCCTCTTATAGCAACATGCATCTACTAAATGTAGTAAATATTGTAAAAACGGATACTTTTTCCCGTGTATGGATACAGCTTAACATTTTTTCTCTGGGGCCATTCTCTCTCCAAACCCAAATCACAGTTTCCTCCTCTGCAGCTCTGTACCACAGCACAACAAAGTATGAATACTAAACGTATGTGTGTGTGTGTGTGTGTGTGTGTGTGTGTGTGTGTGTGTGTGCGTGTGCGTGTGTGCGTGTACCCTTACGACCCCTACTGCCCGTACTAAACCTCACACTAGAACACCTTGTCCTCCCTCTCCTGCGTCCCTCTCCTCCAGCACCTCAACGTCAACCAGATCCAGGTGGTGGTGCGCCGCAGCTCCACCCCAAACATCACCGAGGAGACCACCTACTTCCTGCCACGCAACACTGTGGTCGACGCCGGCACCAACACAGACCCCCCCGTGGTGTGCTGCCCGCTGCTCCGCAAGGTCTGCCCCTGCCCCCCCAGGGGCCTGTTGGCCTCGCTGATCACTAAAGGTACCAGCAAAACCAGCACCAGCAGCAGCCCTTGGTTTAAATGATGGTTAGATTGGGACATTTAGCGCTCCATGCTTATTTATAATAGCCTGGCTATTGCCAGACCAAGCTTAATTGTAGATTGCACGTTGCTCTGGGGAGGCTGCTGTCATTTTCTTCAGCACAAGAGGCGTGATCAACGGGCCTAGTTCAACTGACTCGGTACACAATTGGCTGCTTGCTGTCGCTTCCCTGTCGTCATTGTGTTAAACCAGCCAATAGAGTGCCAGGGGGAGAAGCCAGCTTGGTGATTGGGTCCTGCAAAAACGTATCGGAAGCAGAAAGAAATGTATTGCTCTTCTCCAGACCCTTCTGCAGGGCGAAAATTCAAATCGCCGGCAGAACGGGCTGGGGGTACCAATCTATATTTCTAAGGTAATTTTGGATAAAAGTAGAAAACACCATTTGGGGGGTGAATGTCTGTTACAGGTACTTATTACACCTTTCAAAAATCCTTTCAGAATTACTGTATGGTGCAACTCGGTATTGTTACATTTTAATAATACAATTTAATAGGAGTGTATCTCCTCAAAGTTTTTAATCGTAATGAACTCTCATCGTGAACAAAGTAATCGTCAATCAAAGTAAAATCATACAAAATCAACTTCCTGTTTTCTTTGCATTTCATTGACGGTAGTAACAAATGGTAGAGGCTCTGCTTTGTCTTACGGGCTGTTCTCCATCGTGTGTGTGTGTGTGTGTGTGTGTGTGTGTGTGTGTGTGTGTGTGTGTGTGTGTGTGTGTGTGTGTGTGTGTGTGTGTGTGTGTGTGTGTGTGTGTGTGTGTGTGTGTGTGTGTGTGTGTGTCCAGTGATCCTGGCTGCGGTGCTCTTCGGTGTGGTGTGGGCCATCACGGAGAAGGAGTGTCTGCCGGGGGGGAACCTGTTCGGTATCACGGTGCTCTTCATATGCGCCGTCACTGCCGGCAAGCTGGTGGGCCTCATACACCTGCCAGGGCTGCCCCCCTTCCCACCTCTGCTGGGTAAGACTCAGGGCGCTGGGCTGAGGAAGCTCCACACCAGTGGTTCTCAACCTCCGGTCCGCTGGCCGGTATTGGGCCTGTGGTCCCCGGACCCTGATAACCCCAACAAATATTTGTTTATTTATTTATTTCAGAAACACATTTTTTTACTTCTACTACTACTGGAGGAATTGTTTAATGGGTGAGACCAAACAGAACTGTTTTGAACTGAAAATGTGTTTTTTGTGTAGCATAATAGTAATCATCACTAAACAAATGTGTATATAATGGTTGCATTGGCGGGTAAAAGAAGACCCCTACAAGTTGGTTTAGTTTTGTTTTTGGTTATTAGCGTTCAATAATAGGTAGAAATATCAGTTTAAAATCGTATCTCGATACCCTCCTCTCTCTTCATCTTTAACACAATTCTGTTGATGATGGTTTATTAAACTATTAAGATAGTGCTTTGTTTTTTTCACAACCGGATCAGTGATTCTCTGCACAGCATTGTGAGTAGCTACATCTTTAAATATATGCTTCTACCATTGCCCAAATGGCTAACAAATGATGACATAGCAATGATATTTGTCTGAATCACAGATTTGTTCTTTGGTCTGTGGCAGATCAGATCTTGGCTGTTTACCCAAACTGATAGGGGGATAGTGGGCCACCCAGTGCACACCAAGCTGGGATTGTTATTGTGAGGAGCGGACCCTCTATCAGCTATTTCAAAACCTATTTACACCGTCTGTTAGAAGCTGCTCAGCTATGTACTCACTGACCTTGCATTTTATCTTATGATCTTTATGACCTTACTTTAAGCTGACAAGCATACATTTACTCTCTGCTATTTTGTGTAGTTTCGAATTGAGTCTCTTGTGTGTTGTCTTTTGCCTATCTCTGTGTTATGTCTCTGCCCTGTACTCTTTATTATTCTGTTCTCTCTGTTTTAATCTGCCAAGGGAGTACAAATGCAAATTAGTTGAAAACTAGAATCTGCTGTGGTACCTCAAATTGTGACCTTTGTGTTAAACTGCTGTGTAAATATAACTGTCACAGTTATACATGTTACACAAGATGCATGTTCTTAAATGCGTATCGTAGATGCATAGAATTAAAAAAAGTACACAAAGCTTGGGTTTAAAGGGTCTGTAAAGACCAAAATCACGCATTCAGTTCATAACGGTTCCGTTTGGGTCCCTCAAAGTGTTATTTTTTAAGTCTGCCACTTGCGGCTAAAAAAGTATTTATGAAGCAGCACGTGTTTGGTATTTCTTAAAGGTGATATATTATACCACCAGGTGTGAGTGTGATTTGCCGTTACAAGCCGTTTTGAAAATCGGCCTCTTCTGACATCACAAGTGGGTTAATCACACTCACGCCTGACATGACATTAATTATGAAAACAAAAAAGCGAAACCACAACGTAAAATAATCCCAACCCCGATGGCGTATTAATTGTTTTTCCCGTCCACAGGCATGTTGCTGACGGGCTTCGCGCTGAGGAACATCCCTGTGGTAAATGACGCCGTCTTCATCGACAACAAGTGGTCGGCGTCTCTCCGCAACATCGCCCTTGCCGTCATCCTGGCCAGAGCTGGGCTGGGCTTGGACCCTTCGGTACGCTGACCACACAGGAGCTGCGTCATACTCCGTGATGCCTGGCCTGCTCCTGACATGCGTCAGAGTTCACACTGAAGACACTTTTACCACAGCGTCTTGCAGTGAACACAGAGGCGTGTCTTTGAGGAGGTGTCTCGCCCTCGGATGCCTACAGGTTTAACCGCTGACATCGGGGAATCGAACACGGTGCCTCCCTCAGCTAAAATGGGAGAAGATCATATTTTATAAAAGTTTCGGGTGAGAGAGGAAACATACAGGAAGTAACAGAGAGCAGAATTCGAAAAAGATAAGGGACGGTTGAGCTTCACCGGTCGCTGCTACGCCATCATGCCCCCTAGCTTATTGAAGTTTAGTTTTTCCGCTTTTCCAAGCAGAATTAAACCGGTACATGTTATCTTGTTGTCCTCTTGGTAATGGTTGTTGTGTGTGTGTGTGTGTGTGTGTGTGTGTGTGTGTGTGTGTGTGTGTGTGTGTGTGTGTGTGTGTGTGTGTGTGTGTGTGTGTGTGTGTGTGTGTGTGTGTGTGTGTGTGTGTGTGTGTGTGTACAGGCGCTGCAGAAGCTGAAGTCAGTGTGTTTGCGGCTGGCCTGTGGGCCCTGTATCCTGGAGGCGTGCACCGTGGCGCTGGTCTCCCACTTCCTCATGGGCCTGCCCTGGGTGTGGGGCTTCATTCTGGGGTACGGCACCGCCGCCCGCTGGCCTTCTGTCCACCCCTTTACATTAGCCTCCCAAACCCAGTCAAACTGAACTGAACTTGTTTGTGTGATAGACTACAGACTCTGTACTACATTCAACAATTTTTTATTAAACACTAACACATTGATCACAGTCAATGCTTATGGCAGAGCTGACATCTAGCATCGCTATAGGCTATCCTCCGTGGTTTTAAAAAGAACAATTCAAGGGCCCTTTGGTAATTGCACTCTTTTACAGGTGGACCATTTATGATTATTTTCATGCAGGCTGTCAGGCCGCAAGTCTTGATCTATACACAGTGAATGAAGTTTAGATTATTTTATACTTTTGTATGATATTTACAATTAAAAAAAAAAAAATATATATATATACTTTTTTCCATGTAGTTAAGGCGACAGGTGTGTGTTGCTAAGGTGGCCGCCTAAGCTGTGAAGTGCTGTGGGAAACCCTGATTAAGTTTGCTGTAATCAAGATTGAAGAGAGAGAGCGGAAAAGAGCAAGATCTTTTAACTAAACAAACCCAGAAAAAGTCCCCTCCTTATCTGCTCCCTCCATCTCTTTTCTCCACCATTGAGGAGTTGATTGTTGTGTGATTGACAGCAAGTATTTATGGTATTCTCCCTGAACCAATCAGGGAAGAGGTGCACAGACTGCTCAGAAAAGAGCCAGGAGTGGTCTAAAATCTGAATTGGCCAATCCAGAGTCAGTCAACTCACAGTCAACGGCTCACAGTCAACGGCTATTCTCACGGAGCATTTCACTTACCACTAGCTTTCAAAACCTTCAGCACCTTTCTAATAGTTATAAGAACATTAATTCTAACTGAGTCCCTTTTTAAAACCAACTGACGCTTCGTAAACACAGAGCTTTCATTATCCCAAGGACACTTTCAATAAAAACGTGGTTTAAAAAATGAGCAAAATCAGGCAGAGCCATTAAGGCCTGGATATTTGGCAAGGTTTACTTCTATTTTGTCCATGGTTAAGTGCTCTTCAGTGGAGGACTGATGCGCGCTCTCTCTCTCTCTCTCTCTCTCTCTCTCTCTCTCTCTCTCTCTCTCTCTCTCTCTCTCTCTCTCTCTCTCTCTCTCTCTCTCTCTCTCTCTCTCTCTCTCTCTCTCTCTCTCTCTCTCTCTCTCTCAGCTTCGTCCTGGGGGCAGTGTCCCCAGCGGTGGTGGTGCCCTCCATGCTGTTGCTCCAGAAGGACGGCTACGGCCTGGAGCAGGGCATCCCCACGCTGCTCATGGCGGCGGGGAGCTTCGACGACATCCTGGCCATCACAGGCTTCACCACCTGCCTGGGCATGGCCTTCGCCACCGGTGAGTAAGGGCTGTGTGTGTGGTCTCTATGAAAAACAATGGAAATCAGGTTGTGCTAAACTTGAAAACGAAAACAATGAAGTGGTTAATGTTCAGCCAAAACGTGTGTGTGTGTGTGTGTGTGTGTGTGTGTGTGTGTGTGTTTTAATGTTTAGCATGTAAGGCTCAAGCCAAAACAAAACAAATGTAAATCCATTCCTTTTATTATCTTTTCCTCTTCTCCGAACTGGAGAACACCTCCAGCTGGTTCCTCCAGGGGAACTTTATCCCTCCGGTGTTCCGAGAGCCGTGAGAACGTGTGAACGGGTCTGAGGAACTGACTATGGGGTTCCCCCCATGCTGCTCGCCCTTAAAAAGCCTCCTACTACGTCACCCCCCCTCGTTACTCCATACCAGGGAGAGTCACTGCAGATAAAGGGCATGGGAACCATGGTGCCATCATGGGGCCAATACATTGAACCATAGGTTCCTTCTTCCTCCCCCGCCTATACTTCTTGGGTCTCATAGCTGCTCTCAGGGCCCTGAGCAGACCTCTAGTTAACTAACCCCTAACTAAGGTGTTGGTTAAAACACACCAATAAATGTTGGGTTTGCACAAAAATGTGCATAGCTTTTAGTTTGTAATGTCACATCCCCTAAGTCCTAGTCAAATACCGAAAAATAATGTTTTACAATGAAAACTCTCATTGTGTTTTGCATGTGTGCTAACGTTGGCAGCACTATCTAACCATCTAATCTATTTTTAATTGCATATGTACTATGCAGCAATATAAGCCGAGTGACGTGCCCTGTCTTCTTTAGGCTAATGTTGTGCCCCCCCCCTGTAGGCTCCACATGGTACAACCTATTGAGGGGGTTGCTGGAGGTGGGTGGGGGCATGTTGGCTGGCATTCTGCTGGGATTCCTCATCCAGTATTTCCCCAGCGTTGACCAGGTAAGACAGTCCATAGTACTACTATGTATGACACATCAGAGCCAGTTTCTACTGCAATGACGTGTGTGTGTGTGTGTGTGTGTGTGTGTGTGTGTGTGTGTGTGTGTGTGTGTGTGTGTGTGTGTGTGTGTGTGTGTGTGTGTGTGTGTGTGTGTGTGTGTGTGTGTGTGCGTGCGTGCGTGCGTGCGTGCGTGCGTGCGTGCGTCAGACCAAGTGATATAGGTTAGATCCTATTAGCTTGTATTTCTACTCTAAATGCTAACCACAAATGCTGATTTCGATATCCGTTTTAAAAGGATACATATTTTCACTTCTGTGTTTGATGAACATAACATTTATTAAGTACATTTCTTTGACATGAAGGCGTTTGAGTTCATTGTGTGTCCCATTTAAACTATATATTTGAAAAAAAAATTAAATATATACATTCAAACTGATATATCAAAGATTTGTCTTTTTGTTAATTCTTTGAACTATTTCCCACAAAAATAAAATTTTGTGTGCTTTAACAATTTGCTTACCCCCAGAAACACCTGGTGATGAAGCGTTCCTTCCTGGTGCTGGGCCTTTCTGTGTTCTCCGTGTTTGGGAGCGGAGTCGCAGGCTTCCCCGGTTCTGGAGGACTGTGTACTCTGGTGCTGGCTTTCCTGGCTGGGTTGGGCTGGGGCAAGGACAAGGTATAGTACCAGATAATATATATTTCTACCTTCTGTTATGGGGCCAACTGAAATGCTATTAGAATACCTCAACAAGAATCTCCACAAAACAGTTCCTCAGTTTCGCACTCAACCTCTAGTGAATGAAATCTCTAGTGTAATTAAACCTCTAGTGTAATTAAACCCATAGCTATAATGTGGAAACCCCAGTTGATAATGTAGGAAATTTCTGAGCGCATAATATAATAACATTTTGCCTATAATGTTACAACGTATAACATTTTGGTTCACCTATTACGTAATGAAGCAAGCATAATCATTTTCTCCTTACGTTATGAAGCTAAGTCAGCAACCTACTTAACTATAGTGAAATAAAGCACAGGCTTGTGTGGGGGAGAGGGAGAAGGGGGGCTGTGAGGGCAAGATTGTGGATTGTACATTGGCTAGCTGACGTGAGAGTTTATGATGTTTATTTTATTTTATTTTTTACCAGAAGAATACGTCATTGAGATTAAACATCTCTCCAAGTGACCTGGCCAAGACAGGCAGCAGTAGCCCACAGTCACACATAGCATACACACAAAACATTAGAAAAATAAAAAAGCTGAAACAGTCGGCAGGGGGGAGGGGGGATATCAATATCGCAAGACATTTCGGGAGGCTCAAGGAAGAGAGTAATATTAAGTTTGAGCAACAAAGTGTAAAGACATTTAGGGAGGCTGAAGGAGGAGATTAATATCACATTTTAGCAACAAAGTGTAGTCTTGTGGTGGACTCTATAGACATAATTCATCATACTGTGTGAGCTGCAGTCTGCTCGGCACATGCGCACTGACCAACTTGTCCTGAGTAACTTGTCCTATAGGTCTGCTATTATAATAGTAAGATATATTTTCCTCGGGTATTTATGTTGACAACCTCCTAGCTGGTCCTTCCGATCCAGCAGGCTGATGGACTCACTGGGGTCCTGGTTTGTTTCCTCAACCAGAGGAAACACCTCCCCCATGCTGCTCTCAGTGGGGGGCCCCGCCCCGCTCTGTGGGTTGCAGCTTGTGTTTATGTGTGTGTGTGTTTATGTTTGTGTGTGTGTTTCTAGATTCATGTGGAGGTGGTGGTGGGGACAGCCTGGGATGTGTTCCAGCCCCTGCTGTTCGGTCTGATCGGAGCAGAGATCAGTGTCTCCAAGCTGGAGGCACACACAGTAGGTGAGGCCCCGCCCATCTCCAGCATTGAGGAAGCATTGGGCAGCCGTCTTGCTTCTGAATGCTAGCGGGTTGGCAGAATCGGAGACATGCAAACATACATAGACGCCGCATTGTCTGCTTTGGCCCGTTGCTATTATGGGTCAATGCCAAACAAGTGAGATGGCTGCTAAAAGTGAACAAGGTCTATTGTCTCTCATTCAAATCCCTCCCATGCTGACGCACACAAGTTTGCATAGCGTACACAATGCAGATATTACCCAGTGTTGTATCACGGTCTGAGTCAGGAGGTAATAAACAAAATCCCCATTCTAAAAATAACATTATTATAACGTTCGTATTGCATTTTATTACTCAACGTAAAACAGAAATTCAAATCAATTTTTGTGATCAGGTATATTTGCGGTAACTATTTAAATGATCTGTACTTGGAGCAGGTCAGCGTTGGGGGCCTTTCTCAAGGATAGGTTGCGAAAGTTGGGGCTCAAGTGTGTGTGTGTGTGTGTGTGTGTGTGTGTGTGTGTGTGTGTGTGTGTGTGTGTGTGTGTGTGTGTGTGTGTGTGTGTGTGTGTGTGTGTGTGTGTGTGTGTGTGTGTGTGTGTGTGTGTGTGTGTGTGTGTGTGTGTAGGCCTGGGCATCGCCTCCCTCCTCATCGCCCTGGTGGTGCGCGTCCTATTCACCTACGTGTGTGTGCTCTTCGCTGACTTCAACACCAAGGAGAAGCTCTTCATCGCCCTGGCCTGGATGCCCAAGGCCACGGTGCAGGTACTCCAGCGCCGTGCCAGTAGGGGCTCCTGAGTGGGGCTGGAGGGGAGATCCAAGAGCCGGAGGGTTTGAAGAGAGTGGAAGAAGATTTTGGAAAGAAAAAAAACCCCAGAAAAAGTCTCGCCCATCTCTGCTCCCTTCCTTCCTACATTAATCTGCCAATAAGATGGCAATGCTATCCTTATGTGGTTGTCAGGCAAGAAAAATACCCTGGACACTATTGGGGAAGAGATGCCCTGATAGCTCATAAATTAGCCAGGAGTGGCCAAAAATCTTAAATCACCTCAAAGAGAAAGGCACGCAGTCACAAGAACAGACATAACTCCAGTCAGTCCTCAGTAAAGGTAACCATAGCGACTACCTCCAGTAACCTGCTGTTGCCCCCCCCCCCCCCCCCCCTCCCCTCCCCCTCCTCCTGCAGGCAGCCATCGGCTCCACAGCGCTAGACATGGCCAGGAGCAAAGGGGACCCTGTGTTGGAGAAGTACGGTATGGACGTGCTGACGGTGGCCGTGCTGGCCATCCTACTCACCGCGCCCGTCGGGGCCCTGGCCATTGGTCTGGGCGGCCCCCGCCTGCTGCAGAGACCAAGGAGCCCGAGCTGGGGTGAGCCCGTCAAACACAACCTATCGTCCTTCCTTCTGGGTAGGTACAGGGATCCGTTGTCCTCTAATGCCTGAGTAGAGCCCTCCCTTGATTCCCCGAACACCGCGGGTCCTCGGGTTCCTTTAGTAAGTAGTCAGTTCTGTTATGTAGCACCTGGCTGCTTCACCAGCGTTTTTTTTTTTGGGCATACAGTGTGTATGAGCCTGTTGTGAGAGGATGGACGGTTAGAAGAGTTGTCCTACAGTTGTGATTGAAACAATGATCCCTTCACACTAGCCTCGCGAGATTCAGATGGTCTCACGGGTTCAAAGTTCAGTTTCTTGCTGAGGATCAGTCTGGCCTCCCTCTCATGAAACAACCTTTCATAACCTTAATACTAGATGCACCAATCAAGGCCATGGGGGGGGGGGGGGCGGGGGGGGAGAGTTCTGCAGCTCTTTTCCCCTGCCTGGTACCAGCTCAACTCGACTCTACTCCCCAGAGAGTCAGAGAGAATTGTAAAAAGATATCCTGCACAAATCCGCCATATTTATTTTCTTTGTTTTATTTGCACAATACATTTAAGATGCTCTAAATGCACACAGAGACACACCCGCTTATCATAACCCCCCTTCATCCGCCGCCAAAGTTTATCTGTTTAGCATCAATTCTGAAAGTTATATTTCCAAAGTCTTTCTTGTGAAAGAAGGTTGTATCAAAGGTTGTTTCAAACATTTGTATGATTGAATTTGTGCTCCTTCAAAGATGACTATGAAGTGCCGAAAGTCTTAAAATCAATTCCGTCTTTTTCTATAGTGAAGATTTCTTTGTTTCCACAAAAGAGGGAATATACTACTAGAACAAAATAAACAAACAAATTGATAAGAAAGCATGGAGCACACAGCTGCAGTCTGAAGAATTTCCAAAACAATGGCAGCAGTTGACGAAACTACCATAATTGAAGAATAGTGATGTCAAAGGAAAAACATAAACATGCACTGGAGGGAAGAGATGTTTTTGTTTCACCTCAGACCAGATCAAAGTCATCTAGAGTAGCCGATACCTGACTAGTTATGAATTCAAATTCTGTCGCCTTATGATGGCTGATTAGTTCCTTTTAATTTCTTGGATTGGAAAGGTGTTCTCAATGGGAGAACTTAAATGTGAACTTACATTATCAGACACAATATTTAGAATATAATATTTTCCTAACTACTTTTGTTTGCTCCTTCTAATGGTATTGTTGCAGGTACGGCCGCGGCTACAGACGGAGACGAAGAAACTCCCGTCAGTTATGAGAGTACTCTCTGAGTACAGTACATCGAGTGCTGCAACCGTTTTTTATTCATAATGGATTCAACCAAAATGACTAACTGTGTTTACCTATGTAGTAGCTAGTTGGAGGCCATGTGTTTTTAAAATAAAAATCTCCATCTTATGAAATTTTACTTCTAATGGTTACAAGGCCAAATACAAATCCACAAATCCCACATCAAGGTGTCGGGTCTGGGAGCACTCCATTGGCACGGCTCATTCCAAGGGGTGGGATAAACGGTTGTCTTTCAAATTCCCTCTGCATGCAATAGGATAGTGCTACAATCAATCATGTAGCAGGGACCCCACAGACTTCACACGGAACCGTCGCAACTCAGTTGTCGTTATGTTAAGCCCGCCCACCGACTAAATACACGATGTGATTGGCCTGACCAGAGTTTGGTTTTTCGGTTTTTTGGTTTTTTAACGGCGAGTTGCTAGACTCCCCTGGCTGCAAATGAGATTTGCTGCCGCTAGGGGTGTCTAGATTTCCAGGCTACAAATCGACTATCATGCAACTGAAATGCAATAATTTATAAATATATTTTAAACTACCGATATTCTTTTAGCAGAAAGAGCTATAGTTCGAAGCATTTGTTTCCTATGCTTCCTTGGTTTGTTTTCTACTGTTTTTTTTTATCAGATTCTACAGATTAGTAAACATTAGTTGTTTTGTATTAAGTATTTTACAGCTATGGGCGTTGTGTTGAGTGTATTAAGTATGAGATTGTGATTTTGAATTTGCGACATGTTTCCAGTAATACCCAAACAATTCTTTCATGATATCAAAGATGTTAATTTCATTATATCTAAAAAAGCATTTTCCCCACTTGCAATGTTTTAGTTTATCTGGATTCTTTGAAAATAATGCAGTCTTTATATTCATGTTCTCGTACAAATATTCTGTTATGTCTAGCTGTTATTTATGAAAAAAGTTCTATAGTTTTGAAACAAAAAATAAACTTGTCCAAACTGTCCCAAAGCTTGACAGGTTGTCAAATGTTTGTTGGACAAGGAATATGGACAAAGGAACAACACAATGGTTTACTTTCACAAAAGTTCATTTAGAAATGGCCAGATCTTTATTTTGTGTCAATAAGAAAATAAAAGTGCTACAATACCAGTTATCTACATGTGTTAATTTGATGATAACAATACTTACAACGAAAGTTAAACTGAACGACTGCAAGACAAAAAAATAAGATGCATGGAAACACAAATAACTAGTTTGGCATAACGGTTTCTTCCAGTCAGTCATTACAGTAAAAACAATAGTTTAACAAACTTAACCAAGTGTTGAAGGCAACTCATTTTACAATAGGTTGTAAACAAATGTATATTTTTAAGGACATGAATGACAAATAAATGGAAAATATGGAGTAGATTCAAGCAATAACTTAAGAGTATATTTAATGTAAAGACCTAAAGCAGAAACCAAATGACCCCTGTCGTTGGTGTTCAAATTCTAAATAAATCCTCATGTTTATATAATATATCAAACTAGAAAAGAAAGTATGAAATACAGTACGTAGTGCAAAAGCCCATCGGAATTCCGTATCTATAGATAAGACAAGCCTTCCACATTTAAATACATCATTGGCAATAACAAGCAATTGCCACTAAATTAAAGTGGTCCCAATAGTTTGGAACAGCAAGAAATGTCCTGTAGGCATATACATTAAGCTGCACAGATGGTGTGTCGTTCTATGACCATGTGGACCATTGATGTATATAACGTAACTAAGAATAAAATGATGAAAGAAAACAAAACAAAAAAAAGACACAAATTGAAAAGTTCTGATCAAGAAGATTGAAGACTCGGGTCATAGGTCACAGGTAGTTCCAGGGGCGGGTGCACAGGTGTATTATAGGATCTTCTTCTTCAGTATGAGGGGGCCCACGTTGTCTCCCGTTAGCTCGTTGTGCTTTATGTGGGATTTGTCACAAACAGGAAACTGAAACAGAAAGCATGCTCTGTCACCATACACTGTAAAGCTGTATTATTCCATGTCTTATCTCGGATCCAGCAGTCCTACGTTATAGCAGAACTTCTGGGGGGAGACGGCCCGAGCCTGGGAAGGAAACCAAAGACTGCAAGAGGTGGAGTTTCCCGTTAAAGCAAGGTCTTCCACCTCAAGAGTTTGACTAGCCTAATCTAAATCAGTAGTGATCAACTTCCTCAAACCCCCACTGTCAAATAAAGCAAAGACTTTTTCTCAATACCAAGTACGCCAAGTTCGGACTTGCGGCCGACTCAGGAGTACGAAGTCCCGGCATTCTGCAGTTGGAACCGCAGTATGCTTGATGACGTCACCATCTGAGCTCGTCTTGGCAACACTCCGGTTATCCTCCCCCAATAAAACGAAATATGATATAAAAAAAACACCCTGCCTCTTTTCGTCTGATTGAAAAGATAAGAATGTATGTATCCATATACTTTGAGTGTTTGAGTGTGTTAAAGCTCTGTCGATCTGAAAAACGGTTGTGAACCCTGGAGAATGAATGTGAATGTCGAATGAAAATTACACAAAAAAACCTACAAATCGGATCAGAGTTCAAACTAACAGTTGTGGGTTTTCTCTGCCGACGTTGACACTTTTTGTTACGAAATGCCTTCTGGGACACTTAGCTGTCCCATGTCCACAGAAGTCACCTCCTCATGCATCCTCGATGCATAGGTGTTGACTATTAAACTGAACAGTTCTTTGCCAAAGTCAAAGTCACTTTATTTGAGAAATTTGTCTTAGGGTAGGGAAATTTCTGCATCAATAACAGTAAAAACATACAACATACCACATGCAACAAAGGCATCCAGCCAACAGACCATATAAGTAAGATGGTAAAAGTACAAAAAGTAAAAAAAAAAAAAAGACAGTAAACATTTTGGTTACTGTGCAAATTGCCATCCATGTGCTTGTGCAAAAGAGCAATCCCACCAATATTCATCCAACATTCATTCTGTTCATGTCTGCCACTGATGACATTTTACAAGAACACAAGTACAGACAAGAATGCAAGAACGCTACAGATTGATTGAGAAAGGGCTTGAAAGTGACATGGACTCACGGTTTTGGAGCGCCAGCAGCGACAGTAGCAGACATTGGCGCTGTTCAGGTCCTCGATGTCGATCTCGTTCACCACCTTGGGGTTCTCCTTCTGGATCTTCAGGTTGATCAGGCTGTCCCTCTGCTTCTTCTTCTTTGGTAGGAAAGGTCGGATGGTCAGGTAGCCTAACAACGCCAGGATTCCTAGCAGGGGGAGCAGCCGCAGCCACTCTGACACTGAAGAAAGAGAGCACAGACACACACACAATTTGCTCATTCTTGTCTTAGTCATCTTAGAAACAAAGACCCATAATTTCCAAACAAATTTTGGATGATATTTCCATGTCCTATTGTTTTCAGCGAAAGGTTTTTAATTTGACCAATCTCTGCCTTAATATTTGTTTATGTATTGAATCACCATTCGTATCAATACATATACAGGCAGCACTTTATGCCATATGATTACACACCAACACACATAATGTATATGAACTTCCCATTTCTCACCACAAAATTAACATGAGTCTTGTTTATAAGCAGCTGTTGGCATTTCCTCATAGTTCCCCATGCAGCACTACAATGGTGGATGAGGTTTTTTTTTAACAAAACAAGATTTCGACAGTTATATCCTCTCAACCCCACACGCAAGGCTGATATAAGGCTATTGCTATTATCATTAATAATAATAATCATAATAATATTATGATTTTTATTAATAATAATGGTCACTTCCTGTTTTCTTACCATATTAAAGTAGGATAGGCTGTTGCAAACACTGCAGAAAGAAGCCAAACACTACTTAATAATACCGACTAAATATCAGTGGAATATATCCATTATCATATCTGGGCTGCATAACTGCGGATTTACCTTTGATTCCAAATTAAGAATCTCTAATCTCAATAACGTACGAATAAGGTAAAGTAGCATCCCATTCATATTTCGCTTTCATCTTCTGAGCTACAGTCTTAACATTCCTGCAGGTTGTTCACTCTGCATTAATCTGTGACAGAAGGCATTAACATTAACCATGGATGAGAAAAACGGCTTATATCTCTGGAGCCCCTAACTAAAATCCCATTACGAAGTTTGGTATAAACTGATCCAGGGAATTTCAATGGAGCCAAAACACAATAAAAAATGAAATTTCTAAAGGCAAATATCAAACAATATTATCATATTCAAAAAGTACGTGCAAGTGCAACCAGTGTTTACTTGCAATCTGCTCTTAAAAGTTCACTTTCTGAAACTGTTGCACAAAAGTGCATACATTGACTTAGAATAATTACAATGAATTCTAGGCTACCCGATGAAAATGTCCATATAGATGCTTGTTAGATTGCACCATGAATCATACACGCCTATGTATCAGGAACATCAGGAACATGTGTGAACATGTAATGTTCAATATTACTATAATATTACAAGTATTACGATACTTGGTCAGTATTGGACATTGCCAAAGTAGACCATCACATATGAAAACGACATAAAAAACGGATTATTCTATACACAGAAACAAATGAAACTTCATATGGGAATTTACAACCTAAACGGCAGTGGAAGTTTCCATGCAGAGGACAGTGTGTGTAATGTGGGACATTGTCATATCCTACCTGTTAACCTTGCAAAACCGCCGATGGTCTCTGGAAGAGGGAGCTTCTTCAGGTAGGCTGGAAGCTGCACCTTGATAATCCTGGAAATCGTTTCTAACACCATCTTGGATAGGTCTGTACAAGACAAATTAATTTGAGTTGAATAGTTCCTGGGGTGGTTTCACGTCAATACGTACGTTTTACGTTATAGCGTGGGTTTAACCGGTTCGTACCATATTGCTGCGTACCTCGCACACAAACTGTATGAAGTGCAGACCTTGAGGAAGCGTTAACTGTTTGGAGAATTGACGCAACAGCAGCCAGAGCCCTTCTTGTAATTTAGCCAATGAACAGTAGAGGAGTTGTTGTCATTTGATTGGCCATACTTCCGTACATACTCATTTTCGTAACGCACAAAGCTACACTGACAATAAGAATAAGAAGCGATATAAGCAATATTGAAGTATAATATACAGTTTATATGCAGCTTAGAATTGTTAAATTATATCAAACACATATGTATTGTAGAGTGATTATAATTCACAACTTCTACAGTGGTCCTTCGGAGGGTGTCTCTTGATCTTTGGCCGCCGCCTTGCGTTGCCAGCGCGCGCGTTCACGTTTAACCGTTGGAACTACATTACCCAGCATTCATACGAATTTTAGTTGGCTTATATTTGCCTTAAACCATTGCATGGTCTACCTACTACGCTAAAGCCATTTTTCTATAACGACAAATGACTAAAACACATACATAAATATTCTATGACCATATTCATGTTTTTTACATCAGCTTTTAATATAACTCATTCGGCACAATTTTAGACAACTAAATCGTTGAGCCAGGGTCCAGAGCCTCCCGTGTCATTGGTGAATGACCGAAGATGTCGCACTGTAGGTTGTTCTCCAGGCTGCTCTGTAAGTATTATAACTTATTACAGTGGTTACCAAACTACACGGTGTGTCAGGTTGGCGCATGTTCGTGTGTGCTGTGCTCTGTTCTGCATGCTGTTTCTTCAATCCTCTCATCTTGTTAATTACCACATTATGAAACTTGACATGGCTAGCATGGCTAGCATTGCTTTAGCTTGTCAATATCATCAAATTGGCGAGTTAGCATGTTAGCATTGTTAATGTGTTTCAGATACTGTTGTAGCCTTCTGAAAACAAATCCCTTGCAGCTCACACCTTGAACACCTGACCTCGTATTTCCTTTACTATAAACCCAGTTTGCACGTTTCAAATGTGATAATATTGCCAGTGACAATGTCTGTCAAATCACATTTGGCAACTGTCAAGAATTACTGAGCTTGTGCATTCGGTGATTTTTCACCAGCAGCTGCAAAGCACAGGCAGACTGAATGCTTACATTATAACTATTTGGACGTTTAGACTTTCTCAATTGTCCAATGTTCAATGTTCAGTTAGGGAACTCGTGGACCTCTTTTAGGCTGCAATAAAACTGAGGCCAAAGTCCATTCACGGCCGAGGCCAAGATGACCCCTGCCTAGCCCTACTGTCATTCAGAAAAATCACAAGACTCAAGTCACGGGAAATAGTGTTACATTAAAAATCAACTGTTCAATAAATGTTGTGAGTGTGTGGAGTAGTGAATCTTCAGTCATGACAACTGACAGGCAATTCAACAGTGAACAGCCTAAACCTCCATCATCTGTCTGTCTGTGTTATTGTTGTACATCTATATGGATTAACACTCAACACAGTATTAAACTGCACTGGATGGTTTTACTTGTTAGTGTCAATGTCTTGTTTTCTCTGTATGAATGTTTATTTAGGCATTATTTACATAATGCATATGTGCATAATGCATTACAACTCATGATTGCCTCATTATGGTAACACTTCCATCCCTACCCTAAAATCGAATGGAACAAATTAGGCACGGTGAAAGCCAAGCACTGTAAGCCGTAGGTCAAGTCTTCTTCGGGTAGGGGTGTGTGAGGACATTCTTGAAGTTAGATCCTGACTCGTGAAGGACTCAAATTACCAAGCATTCTAGGACCCCTGTGTTTTACTCTACTGAGGGGCTCTTATGGTAGAGGATATGGAAGAACATGTTAAAGGTCATCAACATCCATATCCATTATCACAGGTCCATAGACCAGATCAGATAGCACTTATTTAATCCCTGTGGGGGAAACTAAGGTGTTGCAATAACAAACCGATGAACATTTGGTTGGTTAATGGTAGACTAGCCCAGTTAAAGTAGAGCTATAATTACCTACAGTAATTAAACAAAATGAAAGTGCATGGAATTTTCATGGACAAGTTTGTAGTGTCTACAGAGACCTGTCAGCTTAGCTTGAAGGTCATGGTTACTGCATAGGTTTATAATGGACCGTTTAGTTAAACACTCATCAGATGTGTCAGTCAATAGATCTGTTGATTTACTTGTTAAAACAATGGCAATGTTTTATAAATGTTCACTAATATTATTGAATATATATGTGTCCATGGTACTAAGTGGCTTTGACTCCCAGCCAGAAAGTTTCTACTGGGTTCAATCCCAAATGTCTTACTGAAGGCATCCTTGAGCTAGTTGCCCTAACGCCTTTCTGCTCATTACTGTTGGATCTGAAAACAATTCAGACGTGTAAAGGTGTTTGCATGTTGACTAAGTATATTTTTGTGTGTGGATACCCCAGTGCAGCAGAGCGGTGTCAGAAGCTGCTACACTGCCTCAAGACAGAACCTGTACATCAGTAAGGACACCAAGGTGATCTGCCAAGGCTTCACAGGCAAGCAGGTAGGTGGACTCACCAAATCGCCACATCTCAGATACAACTGTCCTCATTTTGTCATTGCCTTCTATTGGCTCCCTTGGACATGGGAACCCTGTCTTTTCTCTCACTTCCTGGCACATCTAGTTTGTTAGTGCTCTGGAACCGACCTGGCCTTGGAGACACTCAAATGATAATGTATTGATCGTTGGTAAAAGGCATGTGCAGGCTTTATCCTTCCATGAAAATCCATGAAAAAATATATTTATTTGAGTTTGTTTGTTGTATAGCATACAAAACCTTTTGTATAGATTAATTGTTTGTAAAATGTATGTTTGAGTATGAGGGTAGTTGGAAGTAGTGTTCTCTTTAAGCTGCGTGCAATTGAGCTGTGCTCCCGAGTGCCACGCCTGCTCAACAATCATCTGCAGGGCTTAAAGTAAAACCTGACCTTTTCCCCATTTGATGGCTGTCCTGTCCTGTCCTGAATGGTGCCAGTATAACGCACCGGTGTGTGTGGATGGTGTCGTCCACCAGAGCAGCTTTTTATTTTTGTTGTCCGATTGAGTGAGGGTTCAGCGTTATACTTATGGTATAACGCCACTGTGTGTGGAATATTTCATATACAACAAAGCTCATTATAATGTTTATACACAACGACAGTACTAAAAAAGTAACAACCCACTAGGGGTGTACGGTGTATAGAGTACACCAGTGTGAATTTGCACTATGGTATGGATTTTGACGTAACTGCGTGGTAGATGAGCGCTTTCTTTTTCTTAGTTTTTTTAACTTAACGAGCACTATAGAAGCAATGACGTAGTACCAGAGACACAGTCGTTTATTCATAATATCATCTGGAGGCCACACAGTTTACTCTCCGGGAGCTGCCGGCAGGAGTACTGGAGCTCTATATCTAATTAATATAATATAATATATAGATATCTATAATATAACATATAATATCACGGCCAAAAGCTGTGTGCGCCTCCAGATGATATTATGAATCTTAAAGAATACGTCAGGTTCTCCAACGTCTCTGGTCCTTCCACATCAATCTGAAGACGCAGTTCAATCTGGGCTTCTTCACCATGGCCGAGATAACCCGCACTACAAGTCTTTACTCGTTGTGGAAGTACCAGAGACGTCGGAGAACCCGAAGCAGTCTTTGATTCATAATATCATCCGGAGGCGCACACAGCTTTTGGTCGTGATATTATATATTATATTATATAGATACTTATATATTATATTATATTATATCATGTAATATTAGATT
Organism: Micromesistius poutassou; assembly: GCF_964030765.1. Classification (NCBI taxonomy): domain Eukaryota; kingdom Metazoa; phylum Chordata; class Actinopteri; order Gadiformes; family Gadidae; genus Micromesistius; species Micromesistius poutassou. The sequence continues at coordinate 9,187,882 of NC_140273.1, read as the reverse complement.
ATTTAGAGCTCCGGGAGTCCACAAACGGCAAATCACTTTCTCCTCCTGCTGTGATTCACTCTGGACTGCAGGGATGGAACACTGTTTTGCTGTTATGTAACATCACTCAGGGAGTGAACGCTGATTGGCTTATACCCCTTCAAAAGCATTTATATAGAAATTAGAAGATAAAGTTAACATACCGTGATATAATACCATTACCGTCTATGCCTCAAATCATACTGTGATATAAATTTTAGTCATGGGGAACACCCCCCTCCTCTCGGCTCCAAATATATTTTGTTTAAACTTTACTGTTGTGTAGGTAATCTTTTGAAACCAATGTTGATGGAAGGTTTCAAGCTATGCTAACAGTACTTGGTAAACAAGTTTTCACACTACATGATACAAGCCTGATTTTTCAGGTTTTTGGTACTAAAGACAAGTGCAGCTGGGAGGCATATCGTAGACGCGATTGATAGTTTAGTCTGAACTGCTCAAAGGTGCGATCTGAGATCGCGCTTTGGCTTGCAATTATTGCAGAGCCTCGTGAGATACCTAGAAGTTAAAAAGCTGTTGGAGAGTCCAAATGGAACCTTGTTGTCTTTATAATGTCATTAAATATAATACTTATGAACTTGTGGAGTGATACAAGGGTGAAAATAATTAAAGCTGTTCACTTTGACTTCTGTCGTGGCAATTTCCTTAAGAGATATTGTGTCTAGGACAGATGAAAATTCTAAATGCAAAAAGCACACAATAGTATAAGACAATTAACCTATTTTAATGTTTGCATACACTAGTCTCCTTTCTAGCAGAGTGAGTCCGGAATACAATTAGACACAGCTATTTAAACTTATATCCTCCCCTCAATGCAGATGTAAATAATCAAATCAGGTAATGTTTACCCAAGACACAGAGTTGCCTGTGTTCTTATGAAGCAGAAGAATGCATAAGGGGATGCCTTCTCCATTGTGACCGGTTTACCCCAAGCACAAAGGTTAACATTTAAATGACACTGAGGAAGGGTAGGGTGGCCAGACAAGCAAAGAATAGGAAACAAGGCTTCAGATGATTAAAATGAAACAACTTCAGACTAACTTGTCTCTCTGACTTCGTAAGCAGAAGTTTTCTTAATTTATATTGAAATGTATTACGTCATTATAGAGGATAGCGTCTGGCGATAGGGCACACAACCCTGATCAGAAATTTTAAAACACTACGAACGATGCGGACCAGTCTTATTTGCTGTTTGTAGTTCATCAAAATGTTGACGTGTTCTTGTTCCTGTTATGGCCCATAACTCATTTAAATATTATCATTGTTGTAGACGCATTCATCATGATGTCATAAAGTGCATAATTTTCCACTCATCATTTTCGACTCAATATGCCTCGAATTCAAAATTCATTATCAACAACCATCAAACACAAAAATGAACGACCTGTTTCCTTGACAGCGCAAACACAATAAGCTCAAAGTGCTGTGGAATAATATTTTAATTTCCGCAGATTAAAAACTAATAACGATCAAGATATAGATATAGATAGATAGGGGTAGATTTCATCTATCTATCTAATCATTGTTGGTAACTGTGAATAAGCATCCTAAACCACTCCAGGGTGTCCCCTTAACCGAAAAGAATGTGCTTTTGGCGGTGGTGGGACATGGGCCTCGTCGTGGTTTAATCCTTTCAATGTCCATCCCGAGTTGACCCTCCCTCTCTGCTGTCCAGGGTACGTTCCACAGCCAGCAGTCTCTGGACTATGGCTCCCAACTGGTGGGTGGAGTCTCCCCTGGCAAGGGGGGCAAGGCCCACCTGGGCCTGCCCGTCTTCAACTCAGTGAAGGAGGTGAGTTGCCCTGAAGTTCGCCTGACTTTGAATCACAGTGCTCTGGAAGATTTGTTGAAATGCATACTGGACATTATCCGAACGAATGGCCCCTGAAGGGCCAGGACATTGTGGAGGGTGGTTTATTTTGAGGGGACCATTAGCTGTCACTATTTCACAACTACACACCTTGTCTCTCTGTCACTCTCTCTACATCACACTCTTCATCTCTCTCTCTACAGCTCTCAACATCACACCCTACATCTCACTAACTGCATCACTCTCTACATGACAAAATCTCTCTCTACATATCTCACTCTACCTCTCTCTCTCTATTTCTCTCTACATCGCTCAACATCACACTCTATATCGCTTTAACTTACTCTACATCTCTCCCTACATCTACTTCTCTACATCTCGGTCAGTCTACTGGAGAACAGTACAGTAGTCTCTGTCTCATTTCTGTACCTCTCTCTCCCTTCCACCTTTTCCACCTTTTGAAATCTGACCTTAACCCCCCCCCCCCCCCCTCCTCTCTAGGCGAGGGAGGGCACTGGGGCCCACGCCACTGTGATCTACGTCCCTCCCCCCTTCGCGGGGGCCGCCATCATCGAGGCCATCGATGCGGAGATGCCACTGGTGGTGTGCATCACGGAGGGCATCCCCCAGCAGGACATGGTGCGCGTCAAACACCGGCTGATGCGCCAGGGCACCACCCGGCTCATCGGACCCAACTGCCCCGGGGTCATCAATGTGAGGAGTGTGTGTGTGTGTGTGTGTGTGTGTGTGTGTGTGTGTGTGTGTGTGTGTGTGTGTGTGTGTGTGTGTGTGTGTGTGTGTGTGTGTGTGTGTGTGTGTGTGTGTGTGTGTGTGTGTGAAGAGTAGGCCTGTCGCGATCGTCAAATGAGACGATAGTTTTGCCGTACGTGATAAATAGGCCTGCACGATATGAGGAAAATCTGCGATGTGCGATACCATTGTTCAATATTGCGATGACGATATGACTTGCGATAAATAAACTGGGCCCCTCCGATTAACCCATGAGACCCTCTGAAAGCCTCAAAAGCAAAATTTGAAGGGGGTCTCAAATTTCGTCCAAAAAAAAATATATTAACATTATATAAACATTTATTCACGAATATGTTATATTTTTTGCCAAGCGGAGCCAGCCAGTCCTGTGCGCGTATGCAAATTAGCCATGTGCGCCAAACAGAAGAAGGGCCCTATCTTGCGCCCGGTGCAATTGACTTTCTACACCGACGCATGTGTCGTTGCTAGTTTGCACCCGGCGCAAAGCTGATTTCCCCCCGCAGCAACCAGGCACCACTACACTTGTGCGGCGAAAAGCAGGGGCGTGTTCCGGCGCAAATTATACTTGGTGCTATTTTAGTGATCTAAAAAATGCGTCAATGCAATTGCGCCACTGACGGAAAAATACCTGGTCTATAGCGGATAGCGCAGTTGTTGTTGCTATTTTGACGTGCCATGGCAGGTCGGAACTAGCCTACGCTTACACACACGTAGGCTATACACAGCACAAACATGCAAACTATTAACCTGATTTAAATATTATGATGTCAAAGATTATTCATGTGTGAAACTGCATAGAAATAGCGTGTGGATTGTGGAAACATTTTTTTTTCATAGGGCTGCATGAATGAAGTATAGTAGGCTATGCCATGCGTTAAAATAATAATAGCCTAATAACAATACTACATTCGAGCAAAGTAGGCCTATATTCCAGGCTTCCAAAACAAAATCTACTTTTAGGGTAAATGATTGGTTAAATGATTTGGGAAAGAACAGCTGATACAGCGGTAAGTTGTAGTAGACCTACTTTTAAATCAATGCATCTGCAAACACCGTAGGCCTACAGCAAACACATATGTTCTTGACCCAGACATCGTGTACAAGCCCATTACTTTTAGGATTGATGAGTATTTGATCGTGAGAAAACAGTTTTACCGCGAGTGAGTGTTTAAAAGAATGAATGAATGCGGGTGATGCTTGGTGCGCGTGTGTGTGCGCGCCCATCTGTCTAAACACACGCAAATTAAACACGGAACGCATAATGCAGTCCATGGCGATGTATTAACAGGGGGACACATGCATATTATGAACACAAGTCGATAACGATAATGTATACAATACTGGTAACAAACGATGTTTGTTGTATTGCCGCATATCATTAAATAGACCCACAGTTGCGGCCATCGAGGACCGCGTCCGCATATCATATGTTTTAAGTTGTCTTTGCCGCAATTTACATGACGAATCAGTGTTTCTGAAGTTGGAGAAGAAAACGCTATTCCATGTGTTAATTATGTATATTATTTGGCCATAAACTGAGCCATTTGAAGTTTGAAATTCACGTGGTCATGCATCTGTCTCAGCGGAGAATGCAAACGCGCTGTCAAAATATCAACTCGCCAAGTCAAAATGCGCTGGCTCTTAAAGGGGATGGGAGATGCCACTCTCAAAAAGCTCATTTATCAAAGCTCAAAGCTCATTTATCTCTCTGTCATAATAGCAACAGCGCCATAGAACCGCGCTTGAGGCGGAACTTTTTCCGGATTCCGCCTACGAAAAACATAGTCGCGACCGGGGAACATAGAACCCGGGGAACATAGGTACGCTCCCGCCGACGGCTAGCTGGGGCTTCATCTGATTGGCCAGATGGTGTGAATGCATGGCGCATGTATCCAGGGCTCCATCTGATAGGTCAAATGTTCGCATGCTGAGTGTGAATGCATGGCGCGTGTAAATAAAATGATTTTTCTTATTCATCGCGTTTCAGGCATCTTTTGCGATGTGTTAACCGCGCATGTTCATATCGCGATGACGATGAAAATACGATTTATCGGTCAGCCCTAGTGATAAATAAGCTTTTTTTTCTTCTTTTTTTTCCTTGTGTCTCTCTCTATCAAAGAGAATAGATGACAAGAGTTTTCACTCCGAAACATCGGTCTCGACAGACCCCTCTCGCTTCCTTAGCTTAATAGGGAGTTAACCCTCGAGTTGTGTCAGTGTGGGGAGGCGGAGCCCTGGCGTTACAGAGTCAGAGCCTGTCTATACACCCGTCAACTTGACATTCTCTGCCAGAGTGCAGCATGAGAGCCACGTGAGGAGTAGCAAGACAGAGAAAGCGCTAGTTGACATTAGGAGGAATGAAAAACAAAGATGGAATTGGTTTCAAAGCCGCACGCGACAGCTGCCGTGTGGGAGCACTTCGGGTTAAAATGGAATGACTGTGGTGAACCACTTAACCTGTGCCAGCCGGTATATCGCATTTGTTGTAAAACGGTAGCAACTAAACGCGCCAATACAACAAACATGCATCTGCAGCTAAAGCATAATCATCCGATGCAGTTTTCCCAGCTGCAGAAAAAAAATACAACAGATCATGGGACGTCTCAGTCTTCCCGACAGTCCACAATCACTGGGACAAACAAAGTACAGGACAGTTATCGCAATAATTTTTGGGACAATTTATCGGCCAGCAAAATTTGTTATCGTGACAGGCCTAGTGCAGAGTAAATGTAATATGAAGGAAGATAATGTGTCGATGCAGGGTGCTTTATTCTGTATATTCATACATGAGCATGTTTTTGTGTGAAGTATGTTCAACTGCCATGAGCTGTCATTATTAATGTTGATAGTTTTATAATTGATATTTGAATAGGTTTTTCTTTTAACTCTAATAATCTAGCAGTGATTCCACAGCAGGTCAATATACCGAATATTTGTTTTCTGGTTTTCTACATGGCAAATTTTGGTAATTTCAGAAATATCTGAGCTTAGTATCTAACTGTGGACTGAGGCTCCCATTGCATAGATCAACTCGATTTGTCTCCGATGTGTGGGGGTTCTAGCTACCAATTGGGCAAACAATTTCCCACTCTTGTATTTGCCATGAACGTTGAAGTAAAACATAATTCCTGTTTTTATATGCAGCCTGGAGAATGCAAGATTGGCATAATGCCAGGACACATCCACAAGAAAGGAAGAATTGGTATGAATTTCAAAACCTTTTTTTGGGTTTAATCAGAGATTGAAACGTGAAATGTCCCTGCGTTTGGTGTCTGGAAGTGAGCCAGCTCTGTACTTAAAAGTATACCACAATAATTTAATTGAAAACTAAACCGTGTTCAGACTTGATCTAGTGTTTCCCTGATTTGGAAACCTGTCAGGGGAAAATAACAATCAAATTCTATTCAGGATCGCATGCTTTTACATGATTCATGTCCTATTTTGAGCTCAAAGGAATGTGTTCAGGTGCTGTAAAAGCCCAGGAAATGGAGGTCCAAAATAATTAATAAAATGAGGTTGTTCCGATGATTGAACCTGCAGCGTTTCCAAGGACACTCCAACAGAGAATGTGATAAAATTCTTGAGTCATCCAGTCCCCATGAGCCGCATGCTTTTGAGAAGAAAATCGAATAAAATAAAGAGCATGAAATTCTTCCCTGCAACACCATGTTGCAGGGAATGTTGTGGAGGCTCAATGTTTTCAGGTCAAAATTCAAACATTCAAAACCAGCCCATACGTTCATCATCGTGATGAACGTATGGTACATCATTGTATCACGTGCACATCAGGTGATTCTATCTAAAATTAGTTTTCGTTGTTATGTCTACCTCCCAGGCATCGTGTCCAGGTCCGGCACACTGACGTATGAAGCGGTTCACCAGACCACACAGGTTGGCCTTGGCCAGTCCCTCTGCATCGGTAAGTATTCACACACTGATGACACTGATCAAGCCTGCCCTGACCATCCAACTTGATGGCTACCAGCTTCCTCTCTAGCCAGCACCTCTACACAACCATATACACCTTTTCTAACTTTTATTTAATAATAAATAATATACAATTTAAAATTTTTTAAATCTTTTAAAAGGAGAACCTACAAAAGAAAATTAGGCAAAATATATATATTTTTAGGTTTTGTTTAAAAACAGCTGTAGTCTGTGGGGCCCTCAGGTGGTCAGGGAGGGCGTTCCACAGTCTAGGGGCAGCAGCGGAAAAGGCCCGATCACCCATGGTGCGGAGCTCTGTCACCTCAATTTACCTCAACTGTTACGCTTGTTATGCTGTGGCACACCCTGTTGCAATCTCAGGTGTCCCTTCTAACCATCCCAGGAAGGAGGGATGTTATGTAAGATGGCTGCCGTTGAGTACGAAAAGTGTGCATCGATCCACACTCCGCGGTTTGACCGGGTTTTGAGTACACCATCTGGGTCCTTTCAGTACACTTCTTTTCGCCCCGATCTTAATTGGAACGCCCTACGTACTCAAACTAAGTATAGTATGGATAGTATGGATATTGGAACACAGCAATTGACTTTACTTAAATCCATATCTTCTCCACCATGGGAATGGTGGAGCTAAGAGGAGTTCAGGTGGGCCTCCTCCTCATCGTCTTCCTCATCCTCCTCCAGGTATCGGAGGTGATCCGTTCAACGGGACGGACTTCATCGACTGTCTGGAGGTGTTCCTGCGGGACCCAAAGACAGAGGGCATCATCCTCATCGGGGAGATCGGGGGTGACGCCGAGGAGAAGGCCGCCGATTACCTCAAGCAGCACAACTCAGTAAGAAACGCTCAGAGCACACTCGGAAAGCCTCCTCCAGAGGGTTTCAATCACGGGATCCAATCCAATATGTTGTTTTTATTACAATGATGGAAAAGCACCCAGATGGTGGCTTTAATTCAGCATGGGCTCACGTGGAACCCTCCCCTGACTCAGGCTTTGCTCAAGGGCCAGACCTTCCCCATACACAGAGACATGTTTATTTATTTGATTTAACAGCACTTTTATCCTTAGCGACTACCGAGGAATCAAGACGTAATTAATCAGCAGGTAGAGATTAGGCGAGCTTGCTGAGCGCTCCTTGGAGGTTATGTTAACCCAATATATTTAGCCTTCACTACTACACTATCATGTCGTGTTGCAGGAAAGGGAATTGGCCATTGAGTGATCCGTCGATACTTGCGGGGCTAGTGAGTAAATCATAGGCTTGCACAGTCTGCTATATCCAAGACCTTTAGAGTTGACACTAAATGGTCAAGTACCAGCGTACAGGAAGGGCGGTTTTGTCTTGAAGTACAGTCCTTTGATTCATGATGCTGGAAATCGTCTTAATACAATATGGCTGAAACGGTGGACACTTTTATCCAAAGCTTCCAATTGCAATACCATAAGTGCATACATTAGCATGGATGGCTCCGGCGGGAGTCAAACCTGGCCGTGTTCTAGCAGGCCATCTAGACTGCAAGCTGCTGATTTACTCTTATATGTACAGAAAATTGCAAACAAAAGAGAAGTCATTACCTTCTTGCCCCCTTAACCCTTTAATCGTCCCTTCTGTAGTCCTGTAAGGCGGACAACTTTTCACATCAACTGCTTCACACAAATTTGGCCCGTATGTGTGTATTTATTTGATCCTCGAGCATGTGTGTGTGTGCAAGCGTGCCGGTGAACGAGTGTGTGTTCACAGCGCTCTGGGGCTTATAAATGGATTTGATTCGCTCCTAGCCGCTCTAATGCATGCAAATCTCCCCCCGTGGCCTCTCAGGAGGACAACTTCCTCGCCATCGTTCATCGTACGCAGGGCAAACACCACCAGCCAATCAGCCGAGGTGTTGACAACCACGGGTCGCTACGACGAGACACTCCCACGCTTGAGCGGGCTGAGCAGAGTCGCGCAGGGCAGAGCGCTGCTCTTCACCCGAGAGCTGTGTACAAACACTTTATTTAGTTTGCCTTGTTTTGAGATATACCGAGAAAAGGGAGACCTGTGGTTAACTTGGATCTGCTTCAAGCCACTGTTTAGTTGAACTCTGCTGAAGTAGTTCATTCATTCAAGGATCCAAGAAAGTGATCGCGTCAAATAGAGGTGCCTTCTCTCTGAGGACTTGGAGAATTTCATGAACCATTTTGTAATGCGAACGTTGGCTAATGGTTTGGATAAATCACGAAGGGTACTTTTGCAGAGTCTGCCATCGACTAGTACATAGAAGTATGTCTTGATGAAACGGTCAGGACGGTGTATTTTCATCAAGTGATTTATCAAATCACTTGCACCTCTTTCAAACCTTTTGAAACTGTCTTTGAAAAGTTGAAAGTTGAAAATGCATAAACGAGACAGAAGTCTGTTCTGAAGGACATTCCAAGGGCAGTGTGAAACCTTGAAAGACCATTAGAACACCTATAGGATTATTAATCGGTAACAACTCACACAGACATTTTAATAACTGTATGCCATCGGTGGACCCTTTTTATTGGAAGGGTACAGAGTGCATGCATTTTTAGCATGGGCGACCCCAGTTGGAGCCAAGCCCCTGGCAATGTCCACCAGATGAGCGAGACAGCGCCACTTGCCTCCCCTTCCCCGTCTTCACACTTCACTCCACACACGTCATGACCATCGTGAGACAATCGCGGTTCCGTGTCCCAGACGTCACATTGGAGCTGATGATGGGAGTAATGCGACGGGGCACCACATTAACTTGACAAGTCCTTTTGGTTTTTATGAGCCGAGTGCATTACGTTCACCTGAAAGACTCTGGCCTGATCCAAGCCTGATCGGATGGTGTCATGCAACATTAGACTAATTAAACTCGTAGCGGGAAAGGACATTCCTTCCCTTCCTGCTAAGTGCCCCAACGCCTCGGAGACTCGCAGGCATCTGTCTTGTTCCTCGTTGGAACACGATGGGGTGTTGTTTTGTGGACAATAGTTCATTTAAAGGCTGAAGAACTGGGTCTGTTGCTAGTTCCCACAAGGGTTTAACGCATCCAATTCATCTCGCCGCGAAGAAGTGTCTGTGTACTTGTGATGGGAGACCAACGGAGACGCAATGTCTAACATCCCTACGTCGATGCCATGCCTTTTGGGAGTCGCTTGTAACATTTAGTGTCTAAGCTACAGTGAAGATTTACTGCCCCCTCCCCTGTTTCAGTCTCTTGATTTGAGGTGCAGACCGTGTACGTGCACCACACCTTTGTTTCATTCCATCAAATGGGGAACTGCAGAAACAGCCAGCATGTCAAATATTGTGAGGTCTATGATGGGCTGCGTGTAGAAATGCCTGGTAATTTTGCCAAAGTCTATGCCTGCTAGGATTAGGGGTCTTTCAATTGGCTCATCTTAATGTTAGACAAACAGAAGATGTCATCGTGAAAAATGCTAGCCTTCACTGACCTTCGCTGGATCCTAGGGTCAGCACTAGGGATGCACCGAAATTTCGGCCACCGAAAATTTTCAGCCGAAAATGGCCCAAAAGCGCATTTTCAGCTTTCGGCCGAAACACTTTTATCACCGAAACAACACGGCCGAAACAGGAAATTGTGACGTAAACAAAAACCGCGGCCAGCACACGCTTGTCTGGATAAGCGCCTCTGCGCCAACATGTCTGTGGTGTGGGCATAGAATTATCGAATGAGGAATGGAACGGGAGGTTTTTCACTTGAATTTTTAATTGCTCATGGTTTACAAAGTCCTTGGACAAGGCAAACGACAGAGACATGAAGACACAGAGAAACAAGTTCCTAGATACTATGAGTCTATTAATCAATTAGTGCATGTACAAAGTCTAACTTTGACAATCTATCGCTAAAGTGATTCACACTACACCAATAGTCCCATACCAGACCTCCTGGGGACCAGGACCTCACTACACCCATAGTCCCACCTCATACCAGACCACATGGGGACCAGCAGCTGGTTGCACCAGCAGAACGTAAGGTCCCACTTAGGCTACGGTGAACGTAAATTGCCCAAACGTTTGACTTTTAAAAAATAGCAGTTGCACCAAGCAGATAGTTTCAACGTAACACTAAGTTATAACTTATATTTTACACCTCCCCTCTAGCTGGTGTAAGTTCCATTCTTAACGATAAAGACCGGTAAATACGTTAAAAGATTTAAATACCAAAGATGGCTATTCGTTTTGAGCAATGGGAAGAGGAGTTTCAACGCGGTTTGCGTCGGGAACGGATTGTCCGTGACCATATCGATCCATTTCTAGATAGATCTCTTATAGATTTCTTATAGATTTATATGCGCGATTTTGGTTTTGCCGGGCGGAATTACTTAGAATAACCGGCCTTCTTGACAACGACCTGCAGCACAACACAAACTGAAATTCGGCTCCAAGTCCAGCGATGCAAGTGTGTTTGGCTCTGAGATATTTTGCCACTGGGTCTTTTCAAAACCTAGTTGGTGACTCGGTCCATGTGCACAAGTCTACTGTCTGCAGAGCGGTTCGAGCTGTGTCTCTGTGCAGGCATCTGAACACATGTTCACTTCCCTGTACAGCCTGCGGAAGTTACCCATGTCCGTCAACAATTTTATCATATCGCTGGTTTCCCAAATGTGACTGTGGCTGTGTTGACGGAACGCACATCCGTATCAAGACCCCAACGGACCACAAACCTGTTTATGTTAACAGAAAAGGATACCATTCCATAAATGCACAGATAGTCTGTGACGTTGACCTTAAGATTACGAATTGTGTTCAAATGGCCAGGATCTAAACATGACAGCTACATACTACGGCACTCACAGTTCGGGGAAGACTTTGAGGCAGGGAGACACCCTGGAAGGCTCCTCGGTGACTCTGAGTACCCCCTTAGGGATTGGCTTATGACCCCATACTTGTCACCTGCCAGTTGCTCGCAGGAGCGCTACAATGTTGCCCACATTCGCACAAGAAATGTGGTCGAACGCTGCATAGGAGTGCTGAAGAAGCGGTGGGCCTGTTTGCACAGAGGTGACTAAAAAAATATTGCTGAATTCTAATTCTAAATTAGTTAGTCTTTGTGAAATCATATTGTCAGAGACTTTTCTGTGATTAAAAAGACCTAAATCTATATTAAGATGTAAGATTGGCAAGTCTTTCCAAAAACTGTACATGTAAGAAGTTATAAGTAGGTCTAAGGCTATTCCTCCTTTATGAATTAAATTACTAACAGGCATCAATATGGAGCCAGACAGGGCAGCTGTTCTAGCAGGTGCCTGCGTTCTTCTCCACAACATGGCAATGGAGTGGAAGGTGCCTCTGATGGAGGATGGATTGCAGGACCTCGAAGGAGACCAAGACGTCCCCCTGCATAATGTGGCTGTACCAGCCGGAGCAGTAGCTACCCGGGACTACCTCGCTAGTTGCTACCACCTATTTTTAGATGAAGGCTGTAATCAATTAGGCTTACTATGTAGCCACCCTAAATTCTACTAAGCTGAGTGTTCTTATACAGTATAAATAAGTCATACTAACACCATATTGATAGGTTAAGACTAGAGAAACAGTTCACGAACAGACAAGGTGCATAGGTTACTCCTCATTAGACATAGATGATTTACTCAGATGCAGATGACTTATATAAAACCACAGTTTAACTTTTTGAAAAAGTAGTCCTATCTAGCATGAATGACTGATTCAACCATACAAACCATATTTTTCTGAAAGTATACACCCTCAGGATGTGATCTACCTAGGATCACCCAGTTTATAATCCTTAGACATCATAGATTTAATTTTTGTAGGACAACCTTTGACAGCAGCTCATGTCTGCCCCCTGGGCAGGCCTAAATAAAAATAGAATAAGGTTCTAATTTCCCATACACGAAGTAGCCAAATCTACATACAAAATATTTCTTTACTATTATCAATATGCATGTTGACTAATCTGATATCAAACACTGGAAAGGCACACAATACTAAATCTTGATTGTTCCTGAATACACTCATTACATGGTCTGTGTTATTGTCTAATGGCGTAAAAGTGGTACTGCGTAATATAATTTACAGATGTAATCTTATTACAATGTGAACTTACTTGTTGTCAATGACACAAAAGACACTTGCAATCAAACTGGATTACTACAGATTGGACTAATGCAGCAAGTAAAGTATTTCTCAGATTGTACTGAAACTGTACGTCTTCCCATCGCTGCAGTGCCCTTAAGGGGCTGGGCCTTTATGGTCTACACACCCTTTTGGAATGAAGAACAACATAAACAGATTCATCAGTTAATTAATTTATTAAATCTCAGTGAGTGTCTTGTAGCCATAGGTTCTCAGCTCCTCCTGCAACTTTAATATTTCTAGTTGAATAGTAGTTCAATGATGTGTCCAGTGACACTGGTACAATTTACGCACTACTAGTAACGTTAAAACTTAAGTTATGGTGGTGCAACCAAAATTCAGAACACCTTTAGTTTGAAACTAGCTACGTCGAGCGTAGGGTTAAGGCAAACTTTACACCTGAACTTATGATCGGCTGTATGTTCTGCTGGTGCAACCGACTGCAGGACCTCATTACACCCATAGTCCCACCTCATACCAGACCTCATGGGGACCAGGACCTCACTACACCCATAGTCCCACCTCCTACCAGACCTCATGGGGACCAGGACCTCACTACACCCATAGTCCCACCTCATACCAGACCTCATGGGGACCAGGACCTCACTACACCCATAGTCCCACCTCCTACCAGACCTCCTGGGGACCAGGACCTCACTACACCCATAGTCCCACCTCCTACCAGACCACATGGGGACCAGGACCTCACTACACCCATAGTCCCACCTCCTACCAGACCTCCTGGGGACCAGGACCTCACTACACCCATAGTCCCACCTCATACCAGACCTCATGGGGACCAGGACCTCACTACACCCATAGTCCCACCTCATACCAGACCTCATGGGGACCAGGACCTCACTAGTTAGTTAGTTAGTTAGTTTTTATTTGTCCACAATGTGGAAATTTGTCTTTGGTCTCATAAAAAACAACAAGCAGGACAATAACAGCAACAACAAGCAGGACAACAACAGCAACAACAACAACACTTACACACAGACATCTTCATGGCAAAAAGCAGGACAGCAGTGGCAGTTACATTACAACACATCGCATCAACGCATCAACGGGGCATGGTGTTCAGTGCCCCAATTGCATTAGGAATAAAATAATTTTTAAAAATATTACGATTTGCCCTTGGTACTTTATAACGTCTACCAGAGGGAAGAAGTTCAAACTCCCTATTGAGTGGATGAGAGGGATCATTTGCTATTTTGACAGCTTTTTTCCTAAGCACTTCATCGTACATACAACTTAATTGTTTCTGTCTTGTCCCTATGATTTTTGAGGCAAGGTTTACTATTCTCTGCAGCTTGCTTCTTCCTTTAATATTTAGATTACCGTACCACATTGCCATGTTGAAAGTTAGAATGCCTTCTATCAGGTTCTTATAAACTGTTTCCATAATGTGCTTACTCACTCTAAAGGAGTTGAGCTTGCGCAGTAGATGGAGACGTTGGTTACAGGTTTTAAAAATATGGTCTGTGTTTTCACTGAAATTTAGGTTACAATCAATATATGTACCTAGATATTTGAACTTGTCTACTACCTCTACAATTTGTCCCCTAATTATAAGGGGCTGCACAGGGTCCTTTTCATGAAAGACAAGTTCCTGAGTTTTTGTTACATTGATCTCTAAGGAACTTTCATCACACCACTTCTGGAGAGATGACACGTGTGCTCTATATACTTCCTCTCCGACTATGTCCCCCTTCTTTAATAAGGCAACCAGGGCCATATCATCTGCATACTTGAACAAACGAAACTTTTCCAGATCTAATTGGAATTCGTTTGTGTATATGGAAAAAAGTAATGGGGATAAAATGGTCCCCTGCGGGGCGCCGGTGTTAAGCACAGTGATGTCGGACCGAGTATTGTTAACCAGGACCTGTTGAGGGCGGTCAGAGAGGAAGTCCCTAACAAGGTGGATAATACCACCGTTTACTCCTATGTCGATAAGTCTCTGCAGCAGGATGTGAATCTGCATGCTGTTAAAGGCAGAGGTAAAATCGATAAATAGGGCCCTAGCAAGGTGGGAGGGGGCTTGTAGGTGCTTTGACAGGGTGCTACACCCATAGTCCCACCTCCTACCAGACCACATGGGGACCAGGACCTCACTACACCCATAGTCCCACCTCCTACCAGACCTCATGGGGACCAGGATCTCACTACACCCATAGTCCCACCTCATACCAGACCACATGGGGACCAGGACCTCACTACACCCATAGTCCCACCTCATACCAGACCACATGGGGACCAGACCAGGCCCTCACTACACCCATAGTCCCACATAGACATGGACCTCACTACATCCATAGTCACACTTCATACATGGGGACCAGAGACCTGTGTGATGTCTCTGCAGACAAAGTGCTTGCCAGTGTCGAATATCATTGTCAGATCGTAGTGTGACAACCGTATCGTAGTCTGCGTATATAAAGGCACTAATCAGAAGCCGTGAAGGATCGCTGAACCAGAGCGTTCCAGCAC